>NW_027412088.1:70005022-70510022 GCF_047663935.1 Musca autumnalis | reverse complement strand
AACATTTGGTCTTCGTCATATTATATCCAAACTTAGTTTCATGCAATGAACGGAAACAAACAAAACGATTCCGGTACCAATCACACAAAGCCACAAACTTTTCAGCTTCTCTGAATCGTTGCATTCTCACAACCAAAACAAAAACACAAAATTTTCAATGTAAAAAGATGGAAACCGTACGATTGCTGAAATATAACTTTGGCTATGCTTTGCCGAGTTGTTTCATTCACCACCGAAACGACAAGTATTTTTGGGAAGCGTTTGCCGTGCGCATTGTCAATGACACACTCAGACACACACATGTGATTGCTTAACAACCCTATAAGTTAGCATCAGCATACCACAGTGAATTTTATCAACCACCAAACGTTTTTGATTTATTCCAGTGTTCACCAGCAACAACAAATTCAACCGCTGCGTTTGTGTTGGGCACACATACGAGATTATCTTTCCCTCTCTAGATAAACAACGTGTGCGTTAATTCGTTGCTAAAACAAAGAAGATGATCGGTGGTGAGAGTAACGTAGAAACTCACCACAATTTAGATTGTGTGTGTTCACACAGACACGGCTCGCGAGCCCAGTGGTGATTAACACTGATTTATTCACATGTGTTTAGTACTATTCCGTTTTCTGTCTGCTCTTGTGGAGTTGAGTACTTTTCGCTTTTCGTTTTGTTCGCACTCACGAATGTAAACAAAACAAAACTAAACAGCGAGCTCGGCCAACGTGGGTTATGTTTCGTTTTGTATTGTTCCTATGGAAAATACGAAACGAAACGATTGGAAATGTTATTTAAAGTATTTTTACGTACGCTGGTTTCATGGGGCTATACCGGTCCACAACTTCCGGTACTTCTCCCCAATATTTAAAAAATAGGGCAAACAATTTGGTCCGAATTTTGGATCTCCTAATATTTTGTCAAAATTTAGTTTAACTTCCAAAATGGCTCATATCGGTCCTCTCTAAGGGTACGCCCCCCACAAAAGTTCAACATTTGTGTCTTAGTGCAGTTAATTCGTAATCCACATTTTTGTCGGCAAGTTCAAATGTCCAAAAAGGGCCACAAAATTTCGAGTAGGCCTTAAACGCATTCGATCTTTCCGTAGGTGATAGTTTTACTTTACATTCGCTGAGGGTATATATCTGTCGGCAAAGCCGACTGTTACTTTTTACTTGTTGACCTTTTTTCCATTTCATAAATTTTTTCAAAAAAATATTTTTTTAAATCGATTTGTGCGTGAACTTGTGTATATTTCAATGGAATAAACGTTATCTTAGTGATTAATAGGCATTCATCCGTGCTACAGAAATCATTTTTGAGAGAAAAAGGCGAAAAGTCAAAGCCCTAATATATACCCTCTTTAGCCTAAAGGGTAAGGGTATAAAATAATAAAACATTTATTTAACTATAAATCTACTTTCCTCATGCTCATAACTCATTTGCTCATCTATCACATGTCAAAATCGGTTTCGCCCCTCTTTTTGTATTTAATAAATTATGCATTCCAAATCACCTAAAAAAATGTATTCATTTTGGGCCAAAATATAGGCTATATTCTCACAACTTTTTTTCAAAATTAAAACAATAATTTATTTTAGCATTTAAATAAATTTTGTTGCTATTGCTAAATGATTACTGTGCTGCATATTCATTGGCGCACATGTTTAACAAAAAATTTTTTGTTGTGTGGTGTGGGTGGTGGTGGATTTTTTGCAAAATATGAACAAAAAGAAATATGCAAACAAAAAATATAAATTAGAATAATAAACAAATCCATTAGTGTTTGAATGGATTTTGTTCGCCTTTCTTTTTTTGTTGGCGAATTTACTTTTCAATAAAGTGTTAATAACAAAATAATTTATTTGTTTTAACGTTCTATATAACATTAAGTGTTCCAGGTAGGTTACTCATAAATTCATTTGCACAAAAACACACGCACACAGTAGTTTAGTTCAATGGAAAATGTCAGAAAAAAAAATCGAAGAAGAATATAAAATTAATTGCTCATCTGCCTTTGAGAAAAGTTTGAGTGGTTGCGTGATTTTTTTTTCAGAAATTGATTCATATCAATGTTTTTTACATTGTAAATTGTTTATTTATTTACTTAAATGTTTGTAATAGTAAGAAATTATAATAAAATTATAATTACAAACCACTAGCAACAAAGGCTATCGGCTTAAATATTGTAAATTGTTATTGCTAAAACATTGTAAATTGTTATTGGTAATGAATTTAAATAAAACTATGGATTTTTGATAAAAACGAAAGCTTTACTTTCCTTGAATGACATTCTAAGAAACTTAATTCGAACATTTTTGTTTATGTTTTTTTTTGTTATGTTTACAAATAATAAATTAATAAACTGTACATATGTAGCTACATACATTGTTTAACTTTAAATAAATATTTCATCACCTTTTATCCGCTAATGATAAAATAAAAATTAACTATATAAAACTAGCTATTCAGTTATGTTGAATGCAAAAAAAATATAATAAAACTAAAAAAACTTCATTCCCACAATTTTTAATTTATTTTTATTTCGTTTTTATTGCAACAAAATTTGCATAAGAATTCCTTAGTTTAGTTAAAATAAACGCAATTAGTAGTATGTTTTTTTTTCTAATGTTGAAATTCAGTTTTGAAAATAAAAAACTTTATTAAAAATGTTAATGGCATTTATTTTTATTGCAAAACTTCTTTAACTTGTTAATACTTTTGTCACGCTTTTTTGTTGTGGTCTACGTATTTTATAATCGATATTCCATTTGTTTTGCAAAAAAAAGAATTTTTTTACCTATTCGAAAACATACCAACAATATCTAAACCCCCACCAACCTATGTTAGCAAATCAAGTGTGAACGTGTGTAGTTATGTGTGGACTTGGGTGAATATATTTTTCTCTGCTCTGTTTATGTCACAAAGAAAGAAACAAATAGCAACAACCACCACCAACAATATTCACAACAATCCACCATCTAATGAAAAACTTGTTACTCTTGCACCTATCTTAAAAACGCCAACAAACGCTTTCATTTTTCATTCTACAACAACAAGCTTATGAGAAGAAAAAAAAAACATATCTGCAAGAAGTAGAAAAACTACAAAGGCGAAGAAAAGTGAAAATGTTTTTTTCTTATCGCAATAGCCAGATAGGAGAGTAGAGAATATCTGTGCGAGACAAAACAAAGTGTAGCACACTGTGAGTATGGAGTGAGAGTGGCAAGCATATTAGCTCTCTCCCCCAAATGGTTGGAGCATGGTAAAAGAAGAAATGTTTTAAGTGGTATGAAAAATAAGTGCAACATACAGTGGCTCCAGGGGAAGAATCTATAGGTCATCAAAGACATTATGGTTTTATGTAAAAAATTAAAATATAATATTGTGATTTTCAGGCTGTAATTGTTAGGTTACCAGTTAAACAGATTGTTGGGATTCCCATTCACCTCCTCCCTTCACTCACAAACAAGCTGTGAATTGTGACCTATTAAATAATATAGTGTAAATTAAGACCCACACATTTTTTGAGGGTTAGATCGAACAGACATTAAGGTAGTGAATCCTATTGACTCTGTTGCAGGACCTGCAGGAATCTTGTTGTTTATCTAAATAACAGTAGGGCGAACCAAAAACGAAATTTTTTTTTGAAACGCCTACCCCCTAATTTTTTTCCATTTGATCCAAAAACCTTATATATGAAATTTTTTGACGATCGGTTAACGTCAACCTGAGGGATCTTTGTTTCCATAAAAACTTGTATGGGGCCAAAGGTGAATTTTCACAAAAATTCTCTAAAATCAGCATTTACCCAGCAAAAATACCCATTACAAAACCCCTTACTAACCCATTATTTTTACAGGGGCATGTCGCGCGAGATAAGTAATTATTTGGCCAATTAAATAAGTAGTTAAATGAGTGGTTACGACTTTTAGTAACTAGTTATTTAACTACCTATTTTGCGCTGCATGCTCTTGTTAAAATAATTGGTTAGTGAGGGGGTATTTTAGTATTTAGTATTTTTGCTGGGTATGGTCCAATCGATGACATTTTTTGCCAGTTCATTGCTGTGGCTATAAAACGAATCGTACAAAAAAATTTTGAAAATTGGGTCAACTTTCGATATCTGTACCTATAAAGAGCCCTATCGGAGCTATATCAAAATCCGACCCTATTTTTATTTTTATTTTTTTTTTTTGTAGGATTCGTTTTTTTAGCCACAACAATGAACTGGTAAACAATGTTCATCGATTGGACCATAAGAAAAATCCGAAAAAAAACTTTATCGTTTTTTGGGCCGTCCTAATTATTCCGTCGGTTCGATTATTCCATTTGTAATTCGAAACAATTTAATTGTTATTCGAGAATTCCATTTGTAATTCGATTATTCTATTTGTAATTCGTAACATTTTATTTGTAATTCGAGAATTCCATTTGTAATTCGAATTTTTCTATTTGTAATTCTAATTATTTCACTTGTTATTCGAATTATTTTATTTGTAATTCGAATTATACCATTTGAAACTACACCTTTTTCAGATGTAATTCGAATTATTTTAATTGTAGTTCGAGAATTCTTTATGTAATTCGTAATATTTAATTTGTAATTCGAGAATTCCATTTGTACACCTTTTTCAGATATAATTCGAATCATTTGAATTGTAATTCGAAACATTTGAATTGTAATTCGAATTATTTTATTTGTAATTCGAATTATTTAATTTGTAATTCGAATTATTCCATTTGAAATTCGAAGTATTCCATTTGTAATTCGAATTATTCCATTTGAAATTCGAAGTATTCCATTTGTAATTCGAATTATTCCATTTGAAATTCGAATTATTCCATTTGTAGTTCGAATTATTCCATTTGAAATTCGAATTATTCTATTTATAATTCGAATTATTCTCTTTGTAATTTCAATTGGAAAAATTCAAATTACAAATGGAATAATTCGAATTACACATTGAATAATTCGAATTTAGAATGAAATAATTCGAATTACAAATGGAATAATTCGAATTACAAATGGAATAATTCGAATTACAAATATAATAGTTCGAATTACAAACGGAATAATTCGAATTACAAATGGAATAATTCGAATTACAAATGGAATTCTCGAATTACAAATAAAATGTTACGAATTACAAATAGAATAATCGAATTAAAAATGAAATGTTACGAATTACAACTGGAATGTTTCGAATTACATGTGAAAAAGGTGTAGTTCGAATTATTCCACTTGTAATTCGAATTATTCCATTTGTAATTTGAATTATTCTATTTGTAATTCGAATTATTCTATTTGTAATTCGAATTATTCCATTTGTAATTCGAATTATTCCATTTGTTATTCGAATTATTCCATTTGTAATTCGAATTATTCCATTTGTAATTCGAATTTTTCCAATTGAAATTACAAAGAGAATAATTCGAGTTATAAATAGAATAATTCGAATTTCAAATGGAATAATTCGAACTACAAATGGAATAATTCGAATTTTAAATGGAATAATTCGAATTACAAATGGAATAATTCGAATTACAAATGGAATTCTCGAATTACAAATAAAATGTTACGAATTACAAATAGAATAATCGAATTAAAAATAAATTACAACTGGAATGTTTCGAATTACATGTGAAAAATGTGTAGTTCGAATTATTCCACTTGTAATTCGAATTATTCCATTTGTTATTCGAATTATTCCATTTGTAATTCGAATTATTCCATTTGTAATTCGAATTATTCTATTTGTAATTCGAATTATTCTATTTGTAATTCGAATTATTCTATTTGTAATTCGAATTATTCTATTTGTAATTCGAATTATTCTATTTGTAATTCGAATTATTCTATTTGTAATTCGAATTATTCCATTTGTAATTCGAATTATTCTGTTTGTAATTCGAATTATTCTATTTGTAATTCGAATCATTTTATTTGTAATTAAAAAATGCCATATATAAAATCAATACAAAAATATTTTGTAATTTTTTTGTTTCGAATTACAAATTAAATGATTCGAATAACAAATGGAACAATTCGAATTTCAAGTAAATTAATTCAAATTACAAATGGAATAATTCGAATTACAAATGGAATAATTCGAAATACTAATGGATTAATTCGATTTACAAATGGAATTCTCGAATTACAAGTGGAATAATTCGAATTATAACTAAAATGTTTCGAATTACATCTGAAAATTGTGTAGTATTATTCTATTTGTAATTCGAATTATTCCATTTGAAATTTAAAACAAAAAATTTCGAATTACAAATGAAATGTTTCGAATTACAAATGGAATAATTCGAATTACAAATAAAACAATTCGAATTGCAAATAAAATAATTCGAATTACAAACGGAATAATTAGAATTACAAATAGAACAATTCGAATTACTAATAAAATTATTCGAATTACAAATGAAATAATTCGAATTACAAATAGAATAATTCGAGTTACAAATAAATAAATTCAAATTACAAATCCAATAGTTTGAATTACAATTACGTCTTACAACTAAAATGATTCGAATTACATAGGGTGTATAAGGTGTATTAAATAATAATTATTTTTATTATTTTATTTCCAAATTATTATTTTTGAGAAAAACAAAATTAAATACTTCTATTAAAAAAATCGTTAGTACCTTAAGCCAGTGTTAGTTTGTCTGGTCAGTTTTATACTTTGTTGTTGTTGTTATTATTATTACATGTAGTTTAAAAACGCAAAAACCAGACATTTGCTTTTTCAAACACTTTTCTCAGTAGCTGTTTAATAGCACTCATATAATTTTTATTATTTCTCTTCCAACATGACTCATGTGACAAGCAATGTTAACTGTTAATAGAAATTTAACAAAATAATTATAGATTATATAGGTGAATTTCGAAATTAATTATAGACAAATACACAACGTTTAACTTAGTGGAAATGAAATCAGTTGTGTTCAGAAAAATAAAACAACTTGTTAGAAAATTATTTTAATTGCCAAGTGCAATTTTCGGAGTCCAAAGACCATGACATGTAAAAATAGCATTTTTTTTTAAATACAATATTCTGTAATGACCTTATTGAGACAACTGTTGAAAAACGACACCTTGTCGTTGCTTGCTACAGGTGTAAATTTTGTGAGGAAAATAAATTTTAGGAAATCCTATTTCATTTTAAAATTAACATAATCACCTCTTTTTGTTTGCCTTCATTATTTCCGTCGTATTGTAAACTAAACGAAAAACGATATTGATACATAAATAGCATCATATCACTAGTCTTACAATAACAAAAAGCCATACTGAACATACACATGTTGGCAAAATAGCAAAATAGATTGCATGCGACAAGCCATCAATCAGTTTTCTTGAATTTTAGCCAAGAAGGCGTAACTTTTCATTTGTTGTGGTAGATAAAAATAAAACTCAAATGGTGGCACATATTTTCGCAAGAAACAAAACAAAAAACAACTATTAACATATTGGTGATTTTTGTTTAAAACAATGGCATTGATACCACCGTAGTACTACATTACGGAAGGTTGTTGGTCCAATCCTCCAAAAAGACAATATTACATCTTCAGTGCAGGTTAATCACCTCAGTATAATGCTGAGAACATTTCCTGAATATTTCACGGCTTTCAGATTTGAAGCCATGCATTCATACAGAGAAGGAATATCGTTAAAGCATGAAGAATCTGAAAGCAATATAAAGTATTTTAAATATGTAAAAATTTATATTGTGGTGGGTGCAACCACATATTTCGTGCAAACACCATAATGACACAAAATATGGGGTTGTTTCAACAATAAAGATTTCTTGTCTAACTAATTTTCAATATAGGGCTTCGGCAACCCACTCGTGCGAATTATTTCTTGGATTGGATTTATCAGCATTTATGCTAACGATAAAATCAAAATTGTGCCTCATCGAAATAATAGTTTTAGACCAAAAGTTTGTGTGGGCGAAATCCGTTTCAGACAATTTGTAGTCGATGTAGCCTTGTTAGTCCGTCTGTCTATCTGTCTTGCTGTTACAAATTTTGATTAACGTAATATTTTGTCCAAACCTAGTTGATGTTCGAAGATGGACCATATCAGTTTACTCCTTCTGGTACCTCCCATAAAAAAGTTAGAAAATATTCGCTAAAATGTTGGGCATCATAACTCTCGAAGGGAGTAACTGAATTGGCCATAACTTTGCGTATGGTAATATTACTTCCAAGCATAGATCGGGTTCTAATACGGACTATGTCGGCGCACTCATTCGGGTACCTCCCACACACATTTCAGAAACTGTAGCCCAGCAGATCCTCTCGGTTCGCTTTAAATTTTATTCAGCAGGTTGTCCTTGCGGTTCCCTTTACTACGGTATAATTTAGTTGCAAGTCCATACTTCCTGCGATAATGGCCTAAAAGCTCCATAAAACACTAAAATGACAAATCCGCAAGATAACTCTCGCAGGGAGTGTCTGATTGGTCCAAACTTTGCACATCGTATTATTTTATGCAATCATATTTCAGGTTGGAACATGTAGTATATCGGTCCTTCGGGTACCTTCCACACAAAATTTGGGAAAATTTGAGGACTCGTCTCGGATCTATTTGAAATTTTTTGCAGAGGTTTGGCTCAACAGTAACACATCCAAGTAAAATAGATCCACCTCTATATATAAACCAAAATGAATATCTCGACGAGCGAAGTCAATTCGTCCGTCACGAGATTTTGGTAATGGTCAGATAATTTTTAGGGTCGGAATGGGAAAAGAGCTCTTGTTGGAAGAGTCAACTATTTATTAAAGTAGAAAAAGTAGAAAATCGATCTATTGCAATGAGATTCAATGTAGGATGCAACTGAGATGTCGCAATAGTTGTTGCTTTATTCCATTTTATTTTTTGCATGAATAACCCAGCATTGGTTGAGAACATTTCAATATAAATTATCAGTATTAAAAAAGACTTTCCGGACTTTAAATTGATTCTATTTATGTTACCAATAGTGGTAAAATACTATAGATATAAAAAATGACGCTCAGCTATCCCAATTTGGGAAATTTTATTTTCATGGCGCATTTTCAAAGGAAAAACAAGAAAGGAAAGGATAAAAGTTGGACGAAGCCGACTATATGACCACGATTTCAAAATATTTTTTTCTATACCAAATTTCGTCACATTTACCATATTTCATCTAAATACCTGTCCAATTTTGTATTTGGTGCTTCAAATATATAAAATCGGCCAAAAATATACATGGGGGCTATATACAAATCTGAACCGGCACATTTTCTAAATTTCATCCAAATTAGACAAACATAAGCTTTGTTCCCGTACTTTTTTTAATGGTAAGAGTGTGAAAAGAGAAAACATTCGAAAATGAGTTCCTCATACACATTTTTCCCAAAAAAAAAAAAAAAATGGCAGAAACGTCGAAAAACTGAAACAAATGTCAAAGGCGAAGTGTCAGCCAATCAGAAGCTGGAAAATCCGGCAAAATTTGCTGTGTAAAAGGTTTCTAAAGAGTAAGCTATTCAACGTCATTTTTGTTCAAACATTTTTCAACTCTTCTGGTCCCCAAAATGTTCTAAAAGTGGTTAAATGAGTAACAAATTTTTACTTCTGGAATACAACTATTGGGTGTTTGGTTGGTATAATCTGAACAAAATGCGAAATTTTTTTTTAAATATTTTTTTAAATATTTCGTTATGTAATATTTTCTATACTTTTCTTCAAGTATTATTTAAAAAAATCACAAACTCTCTTTACTAACGATATTTCAACTCGTTATCCATATTTAATCAATAAATATAAAATAATATTTTTAGCGTTTTATTTTCAAACAGCGGATTTTTATTTTCAGGCTCGTATTACTGTTAGTTACAGTTGGTTTTTTAACAGTTGTATAATTTTTCCTATGCTGTGGACTTTAAAAAGATATCTTGACACGATAAACATAGGGTAAACTTGTCATTTTATATATTTGTTGGGGATTTAATGAAATAATGGATTTAATTTAATAATGAAATTTAATTTCTATCTAAATGCAAAGAAGGGTTCAACCAATTCTGGTTGATTTATAGATTTATATATAATTACTTCCAAGCACATTTTAATACGCCAGGCTTTACGCTATCTGATGCAAAAAAAAAAAAAAAAATAAATAAATAAAACAAGTAAAAAAGAATCAGTCGGCTTTGCCGACAGAGATATACCCTCAGCCTGTGTATAATGAAACAATTTTTCCCAAAAAAATTATTTACGGCGTTTTTAAAACTTTGGACGTTTGAATTTTGATTAGGATTAAAGATCAAAAGTTTTGCGGAAGAGATACTAAAAGGAATGGATCGACATTGACCGTTATGGAAGTGGATCTCCAGCCACAACATATGGTGCCATAGGGGGTTTTTACACTCTTCGGACTGTTTGCTCAAGAAGTATGGACTTGCCCCTAAAAAAACTTTTACCATCGTAATTGAGGCAGCGAATGCAAGTTGCTTCAACAAAAATCAAAGTGATTCGATATTAGGTCTTAAAGTGAACTTATCCGAAATGTTGTGTGGGAGGTACCGGATGGAGTGGACAAATATAGTCCATACTTGAACCTGATCTATATCTGGTAGATATATTAGGATATGTAAAGTATAGACCAATTCGGCCACTCCCTTCAAGAGTTACCGTACGAAAAATTTTTCCGAACATTTCTGAACTTTTGTGGGGGAGGTACCTGAAGGAGTGGACCGATATGGCTTATCTTCAAACTTAAACTATGTTTGGACAAAATATTACTAAGGCCGTATTTTGGACAGAATCGGCAGATCGTTCGAGAGTTATCTTGCGCTCTAACCACCTCACACGGTGTCATAGGGGTTTTTTGCAACTTTCATGCTATTTTCTCAGGAAGTATGGACATGCCCCTGATGAAACTTGTACCGTCGTATGGAGGGCAGTGAATACTAGTTGCTAAAACAAAAATCAAAGCGATTCGAGAGATGGCCCTAAACTGAACTTTTCCGAAATTTTGTGTGGGAGATACCCGAAGGAGTGAACCTATTGAGACCATATTGGAAATTCATATAACTCTGGTAGAAAGTTTACGCTATACAAAGTATGGACCAAATCGGTCACTCCCTTCAAGAGTTATCGTGCGCACAAATTTTCCGAACATTTTCGAACTTTTGTGGGGGAGGTACCGCAAGGAGTGGACCGATGTAGCTTATCTTCGAACTTAAACTAAGTTTGGGCAAAATATTACGAAAGCCAAAATTTAAACCGAATCGGTTCATCCGTTCGAGAGTTATCGTGCGCTCCAGCCAGCAGGACAGACAGACAGACGGACAGACGAACATGGCTAGATCGACTCCAAACTGTCTGAAACACATTTCGTCCAAACATATTTGGGGTCTAAAACCATTATTTCGATGAGGCACATTTTCATCGTATCAAAGTGCATATACCCTCCTTAGCCTAAAGGCTGAGGGTATAAAAAATAGACCAAATTTAAAACTCCAAAAAATGGGCGAACAAAACAATAGCACCACCATTAACAATTTTCTTAAAATTATAGAAATTGGACAAATGTTTACACTTTATTGCTCAAGAATAGTAGTACATCAAGAGAAACAAGTGCCTACTGATTTATTGTTCAGTTGAATTCGATAGTAACGATCCGAGATAAGCTTGGTATCGATGAAGCGGATTCTGGTATTGTTCACAGGATTATTCTTAGAGAACCTCCAAATAACTATCCAAAATGATTTTCTGGACTTCGGTTTTGATGTGGTAGTTGCCTTATTGAACTTAGATGACACTTTGTTGATTTGTCATAGTCTGGGGACAACGAACAACCCTAGAGAATGGCCACAGAACTTCTATAAGACAATTTCTTTGACTTTCTTCCAGATTATAACACAGTTTATTTCTGTTCATAACCTTCTGGAAGGACCAAACTAGTGCCATTTTATTTTCTAAATGAAATAAAGTCATATTTTCTAGGATTTCAACGATAATAAGTTAATTCTTTACAGTTTTGTTGCCATGTATAGAGCTTAGTCTCTAACGACAAAATCAGCTCTATACTATTACGGTTAAACAATCCTTTTATAATGGTTTTTGCTATATATTTTGGTTCCATTCAGAGTTTTTTGAGATCACGTAACTGAGAAACGAAATTATGTTCCTCCAAACATAAATATTTAGAACCACAACTACATAAAATATTGCCCCACGGTTGGTGTTGCAAATGTAAAATTTCATTGTGACTATATTTCGGCTCTGTATCGTGTAATCCGTTAAAATCATGGCGTTTCCTGGA
This sequence comes from Musca autumnalis, assembly GCF_047663935.1. NCBI lineage: Eukaryota > Metazoa > Arthropoda > Insecta > Diptera > Muscidae > Musca > Musca autumnalis. Next base: position 70,497,711 of record NW_027412088.1, on the reverse strand, counting down.
ACTATGTGCTTTTAAATTATGTTCTCTGAGATATTTGCGAACTTTTTGTACTGTTTCCGATACAATGTGGTCCTTTTATAGCCTACTAGGACCTTTGAAATAGTACCTTTTTGTATTTCAGATGCAAATTTTGACCTGATGTTGTGTCAGGGATCAATTAATTCCACCACTTTACGATTTTTCTTTACAGTTAATAGAGTGATGAATCATTTTCTGAGAATTTCAAACAAATCTGCCAACTTATCAGTAAAAATTTTCTACCAACAGAGCTGTTGTTCATTATTTTGGGCTTCTCTGCACTGTAGGCCCTTTTACGACCTATTTTAAGTAAAACCTCGTACTTTTTTGAAGGTGGAATGTCAAAAATGAAAATTAATGTTCAATAAGCCAAACAAGTGTTTAAATGCAAGAAAATGTCCCAAAAGTAAAATATTTTCTATAGAATGTAAGTGGTGCTATTATTTTTTTCGCCTTTTTTTTTGATAATTTTTGGTTAAAGCTGCCATAAACAAATATTTATAATAATGTGAATATAAATTTTACTTTTTTATAAAAGGGGACACCTTAGGATATGCACCTAACAACAACATTAGTGGAAACAACGACAATCTTGATTGTTTTGGTAGTGGCAAACAAATTGTTCATGGTGGTGCTATTATTGTTTTCGCAACTGTACATATATTTGTATTTTATTTAATTTTATTGAAGATGTCAAATAATTGTTCTACCATATGGCAGCACTGACCTAGGCTTAACATTTCGTCGGTGTCATGCTTAAGTGTTCCATACGTCATTTTTGGCTTTTTGAGATATAGGTGGTTTCCAGGGTTTTCGCATATGCTCTTTCTGAATTTTTGGTCGGCTGTTTATTATCTGCTAGTCTAGTTTCCGAGCTATACACGTTTCGACGCGAAAGCATACGTTTTCTTCAGGTAAGCATTTAATATTTTAATAACTTACAAATATTGAAACGCATTGTAAAATCAGAACGTAAATTTTCGATTTAGAAAGTTTGTGTGGATATGAACAAATCGACAAAAGTTCTGTTTTTAAAAAATTGTCTGTAACGTTTGTACCCCAACAGATATTTGGAGTTTTAAAGGAAAATTAAATTAATTCTGTTTATTTACTTCCTTGTTTTGAAAAATTAACTCCAGACAGTTTCTTTCATCCTTAAACAAAGCCTAAAATAAAAGTCCATTTGCGTCCCCAAAATAAATTTCTGAAAAAGTTTTCTATTAACGACAGCAATCGATAAAAACTGCCAACTTACAAACATTTTTTCGCAATTATAAAAGATATGTACATATATCGAGATTAAGCTACGACAGCGAAAAATGCCATGTTATTAACTATTGTCGTTAATTTTTTCGTTAAGTTTATTTAAGTTTTTTTTTTACAAAAGTTTTAAACTTTCTTCTTTGGTGGGAATTATGACAATTGAACAGTTGTCAAAAACTTTTGTTCAACAATATGGAGTATAATACTTCATAAGAATTTTATTTTACATAAAAAAAATTTTACCCATTATTATTATACTATTATTACTTTTATTATTATATCAAACTTTTAATTTAATTTTCTTCACTTTTTTGCGAGTATATTTCACTTTCCCAGTTGAATTCTAATTCTTCTCTATAAACTTTTTTCTTAAAAAATAAATATTAGATATCAATATTATTATTCCAAACTTCAAACTCAATTTTCTTCACTTTTTTACGAGTATATTTCACATTTCCAGTAGGAAAATTCTAACCATATGTTTGGAATTCGCAATTTGCTATACACATTTTGTAAAAGAAAAAAAAAAAGATAAAAAACACCACCAATGCAAACAAATTATGGGATTTTTGCTTTCAATAAAAAAGCAACAACAACACATTTGTTTAAACAAATTCCTTCTTCTAAACAAATATGCGTTTCCGTTATAAATCATAATTAAGAAAAATGAAAAAATATTGAAACCACCATTCTTCATTCATTCACATTTTCATACAACACAACATACCGTTATTGTTATTGTGGAATCCGTATTTTAAAACATTTGCTGCAACGTTTACGTTTGATGGTGTCGTTCGTTGTTGTTGTTGTTGCTGCTGTTCTTGTGCTGCACAGTTACAGGTTGCTGCTGTTGCAATCGGCTGAGTTGCAATTTTTGTCACCCTCTAATGATGGATAGATGGTTGGTTGGATGGATGAATGGTTGCCTAGAGTAGCCCGCTGTTGTTATTGTTGTACAACAATAATACTAATATTGCACACAAACACTACACTGTGATACACCACCACACTCCCCTTTCTATTCAATGGTGGTTGGCAAGCGCAACAACAAGTAGGCGAAAATCGAAACGAATTTATTACGTTTGTTGTACTGTGGTGTTATAGTTGTTGTTATTTGTGTTTTTTGTTGTTATTGTTGTGTGATGATCACCAAAAAAGAAACGAAAAGAATTTCGCGAAAAGCAAAAAACTACCTCTCATACACAATTAAAGGCAAACACACTAACACACATACGCAAACACACGCACACAGGCAAATTGTAATACACTTCAGACCCCAAAGTCTTTGCTGGCATAGAAATTTGAACAACAACAAAAAATTCGTATCGAGGGGGAGGCACTGGTGGAGAATTTGACGACAATGACGAACGATATGGCAAAAAAAGTGCTGCGGCTCTTGTCTTGTTTGGTGGTTGGGAGAGGGTGCTGGCTGTGTGGCAACAGGGGCGTGGTAGTTAGGCTAAAGGAAAACTTTTAATTTCCACCTTAGGCTTAGGGTTTAATTTTGTTTTGTTTTTCTACTGCCTTCTTGTGGCGTTGTTCTTTTTTGCTCTTTGATCCAGGCAATATGCTTGGCGACAATTGTGCCACTATTAGATGGCCAACAACGACGATGTCTTTCTTGTCTATTAGAAATAGAATTTCCTTGGCTTTCCTTGCTGGCACTTTGTTTTGTGGCGTTTTACGCAAGGAGAAGGAGGTTTGTGTGTTTCGAGAAAATTTAAAGGGTTGACTTTCTTACAGCTGCTTGTGTAAGGTCTTCCTGTCGCTGGGGGGAAGGTGCTGCTGCTGCTGTTCGTGGTGGCTGTGTGGAATTTATTTCATTAACACCTTAGTTTTTCTTGTTGTTTTTATTAAATAAATTTTATTATTTTTCACAACAATATTTTTTGGAGATTATGTTTGCATTTATTTTGAGATTTCTTATTTCTTCTTCCTTAACACTTTTTTTGTTGTATTCGTTGAATGGCAAATAGCTAAATTTCCTTTTTCGCTTTGATTTGAACTTTAAAACGAAGGAATGCTATTTCACATTATTTTGAAATATTTCTTGTTGATATTCTTTTTTTTTTGAATATTCTTTGCAATTATATTATATACTTTTTGCTTTCTTTTTATATATGGAGGTATGCGACACAATACTTTTGTTTTAATTATTATTCATTTATTTTTTAGTAATATTTGTGTTTATTTTACTTTTTCAAATTCTTTCTTGAATATGCTTTTAGAAGACAATAATTAATTTTTTTTGTATAATTATTTGATATTTCTTTCTATAGCATATAAGAAGTGACAATAATGTTGTGAGTCGTTAGTAAATAGTAAACCGTCACGTTGTAAGTATTAAATCGTACTGATTTTCATTTGTTGAGCATTTTGACATTTGAGTATAAAAGGCAAGCCACTATGTCGCAGCACACAGCAAAGGAAAAAAAGTGTTCAGAAAACAAGAGGGGAGCGCACAATCATCCATCCATATGGATATGACGACGGTAATGGCATTTTTGCTCAGCGCTCACTTTTAACACAGAAACAAACAAAAAACACTCAAAGCACAACAAGCAAGAGCCCCAAGGCAAAAACACTCAAGAGATGCCGCCGCAACCTACCTCCAACTTAGTTGGTTCGATAATTAAAAGCTTTTATTTCAATTATAACTAACTCAAAACAGGCTAAATTACTCTCTCTCTCGTATCTCCCATTTTACAATCTCTTTTATACCTTTTAATATTTTATTTCCACAAAAAAAAAACATGTTTTCCCATATATCTGAGTGTGTGTTTGAGTGTGCATCCCCAATTTGTATTTGTTTGTATCTTTTACCTTAGCAGTGACGTCACATCAACGTTCGCTGCATGCATTCTAAAACCCAAACACACACACAATCTCCATTCTATTCATAAGCCGCCCATATCAACCAACCAACCCAACCAACAACTACTTTATCTGTGGCACACAGATATTTCTTGAGCTCTCTCTCTCTCTCTTTATCTCTCTGTTAAAATGTATCTCACTCCCTGCACCTCATCTCATGGATGCTGTGTATCTCATCTTGTAAATTTTACATTTGTAAAAATTGAGTAATGTATCTCACTTCTCAATGATGGTAGTTTGAGTGAGTTGCAGTTTTGAGAGCAAAGCAAATCCCATATGTTTTTTTTGATATTAAGAATTTGAGAATTTTAATTGTGAATGGTGTGTTGCTACTGTTTGCTTGTTTGACTGAATGAAGAATGAATGATGGTGACCGGTCGTTTTGTTTGCTTCTACGCCACCACAACAGCCTAGGTCGTTGATAGAGAGCAGAATTATACAGAATTTTCGAGTAAATTATCGAAATACTAAGCAAACAAAAACAATGACAACAACGAAAAAGGAAGTGTTACAACAAGAAAAATTGTGTCATAAAAAGGAGTTTACGGTGTAAGATGAAAGAGGGAGAAGGGTGTTTTATTTACGTTTAATTTGTGTTAGGATTACGAGGAGTGAATAAAGCTTGATACAACTACATATGTATGTATATTAGACAGCTTTGGCTTCTCGGTGACGTAGGAACCGAACAACAACAACAAATAAATAAGTAAATAAAAAAATAATTTAAAAAAATAAGTAACTGTGTTTTATTTATGAATGCACTAAAAACTAGAAAATAATTTTTTTCTTAGGCTCAAATTTATTTAGTTACAAATTAAAAATATAATTAAATATAATTAAAAAATTAAGTTACAATGTTTTACAGTGAATGCACTAAAAACTAGAAAATAATTTTAATCTTAGCCCCAATAAGTACATATGTATATTCTTCTTCAGAATGGCATCTCTCAAATAAAACGCTTGCCTTTTGTTGCCATTAAGCTTGTCACCATTTTTAATCTGCAAGCATTTTATTTGAGAGATCCCATCATGAAAAAGAATATATTTATTGAGGCTAAGAGAAGAATTATTTTCTTGTTTTTAGTGCATTCACTGTAAAACATTATAACTTAATTTTTTAATTATATTTTATTATTTTTAATTTGTTAGTAAATTAATTTTACTATTCCGAACAACCTAATCCGAACAACCTCCTCCGAAATTCCGGACAACCTGCTCCGAACTTCCGAACAACCTCCTCCGAAATTCCGAACAACCTGCTCCGAACTTCTGAATAACCTTTACCGAAGTTCCGAACAACCTTCTCCGAACTTCCCCCTCTCAACCTGCCCTTTCCACTTTCAACGAAACCGCATAACCAAATTACAGCCAATTTAGGCCGATAAAGTAGTTAAAAACTTAAAAATACCTGAAATCGGGTGGAAGCGCTATATGGGGGCTATACCAAAACCTGGACCTATGTTCACAATATTTAGTAGGGAAGTTTCTGTACCATTGGGAATTCCAAATGTCATGTTACAAACAATTCGGGCAAAAAATACCTGATGGGGGTTATACCAAAACTTGGATATATGTTCACAATTTCTTGATGGGGAAGTTTCTGTACAATTGGGAACTTCAAATGCCAAGTTACATCCTAAATGAAATGAAGATAAAATCTTCAAAATACATGAAATCGGGTGGTGCCGCTATATGGGGGCTACGCCAAAACCTGGACCTATGTCCACAATTTTTGGTGGGGAAGTTTCTGTAGCATTGGGAACCCCAAATGCCAAATTACAGCCAATTCGGACTAAAAATGAAGATAAAATTCTGAAAATATCTGAAATCGGGTGGTGCCGCTATATGGGAGTTACACCAAAACCTGGACCTATGTCCACAATTTTTAGTGGGGAAGTTTCTGTAGCATTGGGAACCCCAAATGCCAAATTACAGCCAATTCGGACTAAAACTGAACATAAAATCCTCAAAATATCTGAAATCGGGTGGTACCGCTAATGGGGGCTATAGGAAAAAATGGACTTATATTGGTTTTGGCTTCATATTCATGTATTTTCATTCAAATCTGAAAAGTGTGCAAAGTTTAGAGCACCGATTTACTCGTTTTTACTCGCGAGTGGCAGTACTCGAAGATGAATTCCTCAAAATACTTGAAATCGGGTCGTGTCGCTATATGGGGGCTACACCAAAACCTGAACCTATGTCCACAATTTTTGGTGGGGTAGTTTTTGTACCATTGGGAACCCCAAATGCCAAATTACAGCCAATTCGGGCTAAAAATGATGATAAAATTCTCAAAATATCTGATATCGGGTGGTACCGCTATATGGGGGCTATAGGAAAAAATGGTCCATATTTTTTTTTGGTTTTATATTCATGTATTTTCATCCAAATCTGAAAAGTGTGCAAAGTTTAGAGCTCCGATTTACTCGTTTCTACTGGCGAAATTTACTCTCCATTTTTTTGTTTTATTTGGGAGCACTCGCGAGTACTCGTGGTTTAAAAATACTAGTGGTTCTGAAAATTATCAAAATAGAGTACGAGTTTACTCGAAGAGTATAATCGAGTAGGAAAAAAATTTATTTTTTTATTTATTTATTTATTTTATTTAAAATATTTATTAAAATAACAAATTATAATAAAATTATAGAAATATAGCACTAGCAACACAGGCTATCGACTTAAAATTTATTTATTTTTTAACGTTTGTGTGTTCGTTTGTTAGTTGTAGCGAAAGGGTTTTATGTTGCTATGGACTGAAGGTGCAGAGGGCGAGTTGTTCGAAAGTTCTGAGGTTCAGAAGAGGGTGGTCGGAGGTTCGAAGGAGGTTGTTCGGAAGTTCGGAGGAGATGGTCTGACGTTCGGAGGAGGTTCCGAACACCCTCCTCTGAACCTCCGACCACCCTCTTCTGAACCTCCGAACACCCTCCTCCGAACCACCGAACTTCCGAACAACTCGCCCTTTCCACCTATAGTGCACATCAACATCAAAACCTGTTCACTACCAAACACACACGGTCAAAATATATGTACATACATATATTTTTCCTACTCGATTATACTCTTCGAGTAAGCTCGTACTCTATTTCGAGCATTTTCACTCCCACTCGTTTTTTCCTGGAAAACTCGTACTCTTAAAGTACTCGTACTGGTAAACACTTTTCACTCCCGTTTAAAATCAATCAAGTCGGAAATATGTTTCGTTTTCGAGCGACTAGTAAAAATGGAGTATATTCGATTTATTTTTTCTACTCGCGTGAGAGATGTGATGTCACCACTGGGAACCTCAAATGTCAAATTACAGCTAGTTCGAACAAAAAATTCAGCTAAAATCCTCAAAATACCGAAAATCTGGGGGCTATGCCAAAACATGGGTCGATATATGTAGCTAATATTCGAACTTGAGCTGCCTATGGAAAAAAAAACACTCGGTTGCAAAAATATATACTTCTACCTCAATTATTGTGGATACTAGAGTGATTACAACAGACGGACGGACGGACATTGTTAGATCGACTAATAATTTTGTCCTAATCCAGAATATATCCACTAAGGTAAACAAAAAAAAATTGTCAAAAAAAAACTTGTATATGACATTTTATGACGATCGGTTAACGTTAACCCGTGCCACCTGAGCGATCTTTGTTTCCATGGTAATTTGTATGGCGCCAAGGGTGTATTTTCACGAACATTACAGAACATTTTTTCCACAGGCCGAACTAAGAAAAGATCTCCAATTCCCTCTATTTGTGGCTTCGCACTCTGGAATACCGCGCCTTTTCATCTCATCATCCACTTGTTTGCGCCATCTATTCCTTGGACTGCCAAGTCTGCGTGCACCGCAAAGCGGTTCGTATTTATACGCCTTTTTGGGGGTTCATCTTCGCTCATTCTTATGATATGGCCTAGCCTTCGACCTTCATAAAGGTATAAGTTACTTCTTTTACTGATCGTCCCATGATAGATTGTGCCCCTTCTTTTAACGTTTGCATCTCGTTTAACCTTTTCCAGCAGGATCACACGAAAGGCTGTCTCCTTGTCTGAAACCTCTTTTGGTACAAAACTCTTCGGAGAGGTTCTTTCCTATTTCAACTGAGGATCTCGTGTCAGTTAAAGTCATTTTACAAAGCCTGATGAGCTTTGCCGGGATACCAAATTCAGACATGGCTTGGAATACCTTTGAACGTAGCGTTCTTCCTGCCAGATGGTGCCAAATAGCTGTTGAATACACCTTATCAGCGTGTCGCCTCCGGTTTTGAACAGCTCGGTTGGCAAGCCATCGGCTCCTGCTGCCTTATTATTCTTCAGTCGATTTATTGCTGTCTTTACCTCATCTTGGCTGGGTGGTATACATTCAATACCATCTTCTGGGATTGGGTTTGTGGTATCTTCGTCGTCTTCGCTGCTACTGGATACCAACAGTTTTGAAAAATGTTCTTTCCACATCCTGAGCACACTATCTGTATCAGTTACCAAATTACCTTGCTGGTCTCTACAGGAGGATGTGCCTGTACCAAAGCCATCAGTTTGATGCTTCACTCTTTGGAAGAATTTTCGGTCTTCAGTCTGGTTCCCGTACCTCTCGATTTTTCACACTCCCGCTTTTCAATCTCCCTCTTTTTCCTGCGGAAAAGACGTTTCTCCTTTTCTACCGATATCTCTCTCGTGCGCTACGCCTTGCTACGGATTGTAAAGTAGCCCTATATGCCGCATTTTTCTCTTCGGTAGCAGCACGACACTCCTGATCATACCATGGATTCCTTGGTGGAGGTCTCCGGTATTCAAATATGGATTTTGCGGCTGTTTGCATGGAGTGGGCATGATTGCAGCTTACCGATGTCTAACTGTCGTGTTGTGTGTGTTCGTACTTTGTTTGCTATGTTTAGCCGGGTGCGTACCTTTGCTGCAACAAGTTAGTGGTCCGAGTCTATGTTTGCTCCCCGGAACGAACGCACATCCAATACGCTCGATGAATGTCTTCCATCTATCACAATGTGATCAATTCGATTACTTGTTTTCTGATCTGGAGACAGCCAGGTGCCCTTAAGGATGTCGAGATGTTGAAATCTGGTGCTGCTAACTACCATGTTTTTTGACGCTGCAAAGTCTATCAGCCTCATACCATTGTCAGATGTTTCACTGTGGAGACTGAATTTTCCGACTGTTGGGCCAAAGATATTTTCCTTTCCAATTTTGACATTAAAATCGCCTAGCATAATTTTAATGTCATGGGCAGGACAAAGGTCATATGTTTCATCTAGGCGCTCATAGAATATATCTTTGGTCAGTTCGTCCTTGTCTTCAGTGGGAGCATGAGCACAAATAAAGCTGATTTTGAAGACTTGTGCTTTTATTCGAATTATAGCAAGTCTTTCATTCACTGGTGTGAGGCTGGAGACCAGGTGTTTTAACCTTCGACCAACTACAAATCCGCAACCAAACTCATGCTTTATGTCATGGCAGTTAGAAAGTTCTTTATTGGTTGCAATTATGGTCCAAATCGATGAAAAAACTTTACTTTATAATTTTTTTTAAAATCGGATCGGATTTTGATATTGTTATATAGGTCCTAAGATACCTACAAAAATCGGCCAAATATGTATGTATATTGGAGCTATATCAAAATCCGATCTTCATTGATTATTTCAATGTGTTACAAACAGAAAAACAAACTTATTATACTTATTATATTGGTTTTCCTAATATCGAAATACTTTCAACCTACGAGATACGAACTAACTTCGATGAGAAACTCAAAAGAAAAATCGAACTGCGCTTAAACTGCACTTAACCCACCAGCCATTTTAGTTTGTCACCCGAGGATATTTCGAGTTTCTGGGACATTATATAAGGAAGTATGGACTAGTCTACGAAAAACAATACAGCGTTGTAGTCAGAACTACTTTCGGTATAAATTTCAAAATTATCCTGGCACAGCTCTTGAGCTGAACTTAAGTGGAAATGTTGAACTTCTGTTAGGAAGTTAACTAAAATTGTTGTTGTACGATATAGACCTTATTGGAAATTTATGTACATTGGTAGTCAGGATCGTAAGGACCACCTTCGGTAACAATTTCAAAACGATCCTCGAACAGCCCTTAAACAGCATTATGAAAAATTTGCAACTTTTGTGAAGTAGGTATTCTATACAGATCTTCTTGGAACTTGATGTACGTTCGGCCAAATCGGCTACTCAATTGTAAGTTATGGTGTTCGTCAATTATTTTTGTTGATTTCAGCCGGGGGTTTATGGAATTTATGGGTCATTATTAATTTTTTCAATTTCAATTATTAAATATAAATAATAAACTGAATTAATATGAAAACATTTAAAATGAAAGTCCCAACTAAAAACTTCTATTCTACGAAAGCGTTAATTTCCAAACGTTATTAAAAAAACGTTGGTAGAAGTGAACTTTGAAAACTTCCAAACCTAATCGTGTTTCAAAGACTTTATACAAAATTCCCAAATTCCAGAAATGCATTAGATAATATTTTCAATTTCTTAATTGTTAAGAGGTAGTTTACACTATCTATCAATGTCATATGACACGAAATAAAAACATTCCATATCTACCCACGGAGGCAATGTGGAGACGAAATTCTATTGTATTTTTGTAGGGGTGGACTCACAGAATAAATGGCATAAGGAAAATCTCCAATATTCCACATATTAGTGAATATTTAACGATCGAAAATTTCATGTCATATGACATTTACATATAGTGTAAACTACCCCTAAGCAAGCTAAACATTTCTTCATCGCCATAACAATTGTTTAATTTTTTTAGCAAAACAAAAAATTGTCAATTTTTTCAGATAATATTTATTTACCTATTTTTCAAAATAGATTGAAACAATTTCCAGTATACTTTTGGAATACAAAATTAGTTGTTTAATTAAAACAAAGCAAACTGAAAATAAAAAAATATCGATGAAATTGAAAGCTAATTTCTTTAAGAATTGTTTCACGTTTAACTTGGTAACCACAAAGAAGTCAGGAGTAACACAATAACAACAAAAACAACAATTGTTTATCATGAAGACAGTATAAGAAGCAGGGTGATGGGAGGGGCTGATGGACTAGTTAAGTCATTTGTTGATCGCTTTGTTGACGGTTTTTAAGATCATTCAATTAACGACAACAACACTCACAGTCAATCTCAAGCTGTCAACCGGGAGTGTTTCTCGTTGACATACACGCTGGGTGTTGCCTACAACATCTGGATTCATTTAATTGTTGACAATAAAAACTTTTGTTGTTGTCTGTCTCTGTTTTTTCTTTTTGCATTGCGCCCTCTATGTGTTTATGTCATGAGGGGGGTATGTGTGTATGTGCGAATTTGATAACAAATTTCTTCTTTCTTTTTATGGCGATCGCAAATGGACCGACCGGTCGACCGGCAAAAAGAGATTCAAAGTTACTTATCACACGTGTTGTTGTTGTTTTGATGATATTATTTCGACTTTTTGTCGTTTAGGCGATCAGACGCCTGCCTCTACGTTTATTGTGAAGGAAGGAGAAGAAGAACAACAACAAATGTTGATGGCTAGGTACATAGAGAGTATATGTGGGGACTTTGGTAGGCTGTTGAGGGGAAACCATTTGGTTTTTTGTTGTCGTCAATATTCAATTGAAAGCAAACAAAAAAATAAAATAACAACAACAAATAATGCTATACAAAAACAACCATATTTGTGCAATTGTTCAGTTGGATGGATGGTTCGTTCGGTTTGGTTTGCTTGGCATGGGGGTTTGTTTGTGTTGTTATTGCTCGCTTCGCTAGGTAATTACGGGTAGGCAATTGCGGGTTGGGTGTTATCTTTTCTGCTGGTGTTAACAGTATTTATTTTTTTAATTGATTTCTGCAAAGCAACAAACCAAAATGAAAACCACAGAAAAAAACCCACAACTTTTGCAAAAAACAGAGAGAACAACTTCAGAGCGACAATAAGAAAAAAAGTATAATTTACTTTTATTGCCATTTTAACAGAACCAAATTTAAATATAGAACAACTGATGGGGACAGTGACAGAATTGATGAGAGATAAAAATAAAAATGCGAATGTTACTAAGGGAAGAAAAATAAAAGTTGTAAAAAGGGAAAAGAAAACAAGTAAAAATATTGTTAAATACGGTCGGGTCGAACTTTTTTACCCTCCTCCCAAAATTATATTGAAACTTAGTTATTTCGGTTGGATAGCCGAACATTTAAAATTTCCGAAAATCGGCTATATAAAACGTAGACCTAGACAGAATTGTCGGTATTATGTGCAGAAATATATTTTAGGTCCAACGGAGACTAAATAATGTTTGTGAGAAAAATGTGGCTTAATTTAAAAATATCAAAATCGGGGCTATATCAAAACGATAATCTATACCTACATAGCTTTATCTGCAGAAATGTTTTTACCCACAACGAAGGCTAAGTACCAAATAAAGTTCGGTTGGATAGTGCAGATAAAGCCTATAAAATCTCAAAGTTGGAAAAATAGTTTTATGGAGGCTATATTAAGAAGTGAAAATGCACCGGCAAATTTCAAGAGAAAAATTTTGTTGTCGCAACGAAAATTAAATGCCAACTTTCAGCCATTTTAGTGGGATAATGAGACTAAAACCTTAAAAATACCGAAAATCGGATACCGTTCTATGAACTCAGAGTTCCTGAATCCGTATATAAATATAACGAGAATGTGATTGAAAATAATCACATATGTTCTAGTTGTCACAACAATGCCCTGATATTGAAGCTTTGATAGCTAAAAATCTCTTACTTGGTCCGAATGTGGGTTTTTCAATACTAATCATGTTCAAAGTATTTCCTTCGAACGTCCATTAAAGGACACTGGAAAATCTTCTAATGCGAAATTCTGTTCTAAATTTATGGTCTGAATTTTTTATTCTTTCTTTTTTGGCTAAATCTTTGTATAAAAACATTTCAATAAAATTTATTATTTTATATATAAATTCTTTTATAACAATTATTTTTTAGCCTTTACATAGTTAACAAACTAATACGTGTGTATGTATGTACGTCAAAACAACAAAATCGCATCAAGAACAACAAGCCACCAACCAACCGATCACATTGGCCCCAACAATTGCAACAACAAATTAGTTTGCCTTTCCCTTTTTAGTTGCTGCTCGCAAACAAAAACAAACTCAATAATCAACAACAAAAACAACACTTGTTGCATGTGTGGCTTAAGAAACACAAACACACAAAAAAAGTAAAAACTTGTAATACCCCAAAAGAGCAAAAAATCAAAAAAATAAGAAAAAAACTTGCAACCAGTTATTTTACCACAAGTTGTTGCACTTTACTTGCAACCATAGACTATGGAGCAACAAAGTCATCTGGAGCGCGGATAGAGCAGAAATATTGGCGATGAGTTTTTTTTTTTCTTTATTGTGGTCTATAGGTGAATTGCTGTTGTATTGGTTTCATTTTTTTATACAGAGATCGTTTTAATGAGCAAATAATGCATAGAATATTTAATGTTAAGGAGTTCTTTGCAAATTCAGAATATTAAAATCAATTAATTGATTTGTCAAAAGTATATATTTTTGAACACTTACATGAAATAAATATTGTTATTGTTTATTAAACAGTTACACATACCTGGAAGAGATAAAAACATAGTGTTATTAATTTTATTGAAGCCCAAGGTGAACAAATATATTAAAATACTTAAAAAATAGGCATAGCTAAGTGAATCAGAATACTTTGGGAAAAAAAATATAGGGGTTCTCTTGGAGTCCATGAATGGCAGGTTTTCTTTCATTATCAAAATTAAATAGATGAAATTTGGTTGTTGATAGGGGTATACAATATTTCAGAAGAGAATTATAAGTATAGGTACACTTTTACATATAGCTCCCATAGTATGTTAACTTCCTATTTTCGGCATTTTGAAAGTTTTCGCTACAACTTGGTATTTTGGAATCTCAATGCGTAGAAACCCTTCACGCAGAAAACGATCAATCCCAGCAAAATGTTTGTAGCCAAAGAAGTAGTTAAATCATGAGTGCAAGTGATTCCGGACTACATCTTTATACGTGAATGAAGTCATGATTTTTACAAGGGCATGGTGCAGTGAGGTTACTGTCTAATTTACTTCTTAAGCACACATTTTGCATTAGTTCTTTGTAGTGAATAAATCACAACAACATATGATTCAACTACTTCTTTGGCTACAAACAAAGATGTAGTTCAAAATCACTTTTATTATTTTTTGTATACAAATTACTTTTTATGGATGCAAACATATTGCTGTTATTATAATTAACAAGAAACAAATTAAGTTCTTTGTCTTTTTAAGTTTTTTTTTTGCAAATTTTTGAAATTTCTAAAATGTGAAAAATGTATGAAATGGATTCAAATCGAACATTGTCAAAATGTGAAGAACGGACTGCATTTTTCATGACTCTGCGTGGACTGCTTCAAAAAAGCTATTCAATCACTACTTCACAAGGAACAACTTCAAATAAATTTTGCTGGGATATAAAGTAATTATCATCAGTTAAGATATTCTGCTTCTGCAGACTTAGTACTTTCATAAGCAAAAGGAAACTAATTGTTCCATTTTATTTCAATACAGGTCTTGGTGAAGGGTATAAAAAGATTCGCCAGGTCGAACTTAACGTCGTTCTTACTTGTTTTTATTAATATGTTGTATTTTTAACGGGGTTCCCCGTGCGTATGATTCTTATGATAATGTTTCTATATAAAAGAAGTCATACGCATGGGTATATGCAAATCGCTGAATAATTTTGTTGCAGCACGTGGAGTAATTTTTGCTACCTGTAGCGTGATTACAAAGTTTAGATGGGCAGATGGACACTAGGGTTATGAGTTTTTGACATTTTTTGAATGAATGAACTTTTGCCTATTATTGCCTAAAATAACATTCATTCCACTTTATTATAAAAAATTTTTTTGAACTATTTTTTTTTGAAAAAATTCTATGAAATGAAAAAAAAATTCTCAAAAAATTATTTTCTGTTGCACGAATGGATAGTCTTTTGTCTATTAATGACTAAAATAACTTTTATTCCTCCTAAATTAAAAAATAAAACGAGTAAAAAAGTATCAGTCGGCTTTGCCGACTGAGATCTACCCTCAGCCTATGTGAATTGAAACTGTGAGAGAGAGTTATGCTGCGCTCCAACAACTACACACGGTGTCATATGGGTTTTTTTTGCATATTTCAGACTATTTTCTCAGGAAGTATGGACTTGCCCCTGATGAAACTTGTACCGTCGTATGGAGCGCCGTGAATACAAGTGGCTACATCAGGAATCAAAAAGATTCGAGAGCAGGTCCTAAACTGAACTTTTCCATAATTTTGTGTGGGAGGTACCCGAAGGGGTGGAGCGATGGAGTCCATATTGGACCCTCATCTAAGTTTAGTAGAAATTTCATTATGTGCAAAGTATGGACCAAGTCGGTTACTCCCTTCAAGAGTTATCGTGCGCACAAATTTTTGTGGGTGAGGTACCTGAAGGAGTGGACCGATATAACCCAACTTCGAACTTTAAGTTTGGACAAAATATTGCGATAGCCAACTTTTAGACCAATTCGGTTCATCCGTTCGAGTGTTATCGTGCGCACCATCCAGCCATAACGATTCGTGAGGTGTCACTAAACTGCACTTATTTCAAATTTTCTGTGGGAGGTACCTGAAAGAGTGGACCGATATAATCCATATTCGAACCTGATGTATTCTTAGAGGTAGTATTACCATATGCAAAGTTTGGTTCAATTCCGGTACTCCCTTCGAGAGTTATCGTGCGCACAAGTTTTGCGACAATTTTTGAAAAATTGTGGGGAAGGTACCTGAAGGAGTGGACCGATGTGGCTTATTTTCGAACTTAAACTAAGTTTGCACAAAATATTGCGAAGGCGAAATGTTGGACCCAATCGGCAGATCCGTCGGATAGTTATGCTGCGCGCCAACAACTACACATGGTGTCATATGGGTTTTTTTTTTGCATAGTTCAGGCTATTTTCTCAGGAAGTATGGACTTGCCCCTGATGAAACTTGTACCGTCGTATGGAGCGCCGTGAATACAAGTGGCTACATCAAAAATCAAAACGATTCGAGAGCAGGTCCTAAACTGAACATTTCCAAAATTTTGTGTGGGAGGTACCCGAAGCACAGTGGAAAAAAGTACCGATTTAGCACGCCAAAAGTACAAATCTATGTTTTATTGCATGTTTGCCGATAAATTCGATGTGAACAACTATAAATTGACAATTTTACTTCATTTATTAATATATTTGGTAAATTTGTATTTTTACCGATTTTCGATATTTTAAAGATTTCTACCACATTATCCAACCGAAACGGCTAGGATTTGGTATTTAGTTTTCGTGGGGGTTATGCATACACTCCTATAAACATTTTCGGTATAGGTCCATAGCCCCCATAGACCGCTACCACCGATTTCGGTAATTTTTGAGGTTTTAGCCACATTATCCAACCGAAATAGATGAAAGTTGACATTTAGTCTTCGTTGGTGGTATAAAGTATTCCGACGGAGAATTTTGGGCACAGGTACACGCATTAATTTGGCCCCCATAGAAAGGTACCGCCCTAATGTTAACCGAACCATGATGGGAGTAGTCTTTAATTGACTTTTTACACTATAAGATAGTTTTCGATTTTACTGTCATGCTTGTTGTAGCTTTATTTGCTGGTTTACTGTCCGTTAGGATGTTTACGGTGATTGGCTTCTTGTTAGCCTTAAACCAGTCGACCTGGAGGATCGTGTTATGATCCGGTAGTCGAATGGATATTCTCGTTTCCTGGTCTACAATATAGAGACCCAGAGCCGTCCTTCCCCTAGCACAGCCCAATCTGAAAACCCGCAGCTTCCAGTTGGCATCCGTGCTAGGGTTCCATCGATCCACATGTCTCTGTCCGGCATTAAGATTTCACACAAAGCCGCCTCACTTGTTTCAGGTATACGGTCTGATACAATATGACCTATTGATTCACCTGTTGTAACCCGTAATATGTTTTGGTGGTATGTTGGGTGGTTCCTTCCGATGCACTCGCTCATGGACTTAAGCCTTATAGCTGCGATGGCTGCTACATACCTTACCTGAATTTCTATTGGATGTACAAACAAAATTGTCTCTAAAGCGCTAGTTTGTGTAGTCCTCATTGCCCAGCACATTCTTTGGAATTTTTGCGATATCTTCACATTAAATTTTTTTTACATAGCTGTCCATCATACCACAGATGCGTAAGTTAGAATCGGTCTAATTACGCTTCCATTTTGGGCCTATAGCTCTCCTAAAGGTTGGCCAAAATCTGTGGGCTTTATTAGCCCTTTCCTGAATGTGGTCCTTCCATTTCAGTTTTCTGCCCAAGATTACTTCCAGGAACTTAACTGTTGCAGAAATTGTTATTGTCTTGTCAAGGAAAACGGGTTCTTGGAAAGCGCTTCTACTTACGTTTTCCTTGTGAAAAGGCATAGTTCTGTTTTTTCCGGGTATAAATTTAGACCTCTCGTTCTAGCCCAGTTGTAAGCTATTTTAAGACCCGCCGTTTCAGCCCTTCTACAAAGCAGATTAGGATTCATTCCCCTTAAGAAGTATTATAACGTCGCATAAAACACGGGTTCAAGTCCCTCGTCGTTTAATGCCCTTAGTTGTTGTTGTTGTAACAGTGTTTTTGTTATGTTTATTTGTTCGTTCCTCTGTTCAATCTGGCTCTGGGTCTATCTCCAGTTCCAGAAAAGTGGCTGCTTCGATGGGATGTAGCCACAGATCCACTGGAGTTAGATGGGTAGGTTTGGCGGGGCAGTTAAAAAGGTGTTGTGTGTCGTGCGGGCTCATGCCGCATACTGGACATATGTCTTGCACGGCGCGATCGATTTCCGCCCAATACGAATTTAGGCGACTGCAATATCCCGAGCGTAGTTGAGCCAAAACTACTCTGGTTTGTCGTGGCAGCTGACGCTCCTCAGCTGCGATAGATGGAGGATGTACTCCGAGTACTTTATTCACACTATAAAAGCTTAAGGCCTTGGCAACTGCGTCCGTGTGAATGCTATTCAATCCTGCTTGATATGCTTGTTGGGGTTCTCTCCTGTATCGTTGGACCTCTCCCTCTAGAGCATGGATATCCTTCCTGATCTCCCTGAATGGGCCGGGCCTACCCACAAGATGGTGATTGGGATGGCTCACACGATAACATCCAAGCAGGTACTGCAACGAAAGCATCTCATTGTGTTGCTTTACAGGAAGAATTTTTGCCTCCTCATGTAGATGGTCCACTGAAGATTTGAGGAGGCACCCTGTCGCTGTTCTCAGGGCGGCATTCTGGCAAGTTTGAATCTTTTTCCAGTTCGAATCACACAATCTCGGGGACCAGACTGGAGCCGCATAGCCTACCACAGACTGACCTATCGCGTTATACGTGGCCAACAAGGTTTCTTTATCTGCACCCCAAGTGCTGCCGCCCAGGGACTTGAGGACCTTGTTACTACTTTTCAACTTGTCGCAGATAGCTGTGGCGTGTGCGCACGACGTGAATGTAGTGTCGAATGTGACCCCTAAAATTTTAGGGCAGTTTGTGGTCGGAATTCCGCTATCGTCGACCACGACATTCAACTCACATCCAAACTGCGCTGTCCATGTGGTGAACAGAGTGGCTGTAGATTTTGTGGGGGAAATCTGCATATTCCTCGAATGGAAAAGGTGGTAAGATCGGTTAAATAGTTGTTCAGTCTCTCACAGATATCATCAGGATAGGTACCCGACGCCAGGATCGTGCAATCATCCGCATACGTCACGATCTCAATGCCGTCTGGAGGGGGTGGAATACAGGAGAGGTTGAGGTTAAACAGTTCCGAAAATATCACCCCACCTTGGGGAACTCCCTGTTTCACTCTACGGGGTTTGGACTTCTTATTCCTGAATTCCACGTACGACTGGCGTCCACACATATAGTTGACTATCCAACGTTTCAAGCTTGGCCGGAGGGTTGTCTGCTCAATGTCCTCAAACAGCGTGGAGTGCCTGACTGTATCAAAGGCTTTTGATAAGTCAAGCGCCACCATCACTGTTCTATCGCACGGCCGTCTCTGGTTGAGTCCTTAGTAGACTATGGCAGTGACCCTCAGAAGAGGTGATAAAATCCCCACCCCACCTGTGGTGTCCCCTGGCCAAATTTTTCTCTTACCTCATGTAGCCCTTAGCTTATCCATCTATTCCTTAGCATGTGGTTTATCCAGGGCCTAAAGATGGTATTTACACTTTGATACGATCAAAAATGTGACGCATCGAAATAATGGTTGGACGAATTCTGTTTCAGATGATTTGGAAACCATTAAGGCCTGTCCGTCCACCTACATGTCAGGCTGGCTGGAGTGCACGATTGCTGATTTAGTCCAAACATTGTCACCAGTAATATTTTGTCCAAACTTAAATTAATTTCAAATATGGTTATGGTAGGTCTATTCTATCGAGTATCTCGCTCACAGTTCACAAATTTTAGCTAAAATGGTGCGATTGATAACTCACTAAGGAACTTACCGATTGGCCCATACTTGTCAAATAGTAATATATATGTATCATCTATCAGACATGATCAGGGTCCTATTCCACGAAACAACTTCTCGCTTTTCACTTTGCACTTATCAAAAAGTATCTATTTTGAAAAGTGATAATTTTTTTGTTCCACAAAATTACTTTCACTTTCTCTTTTTACGAGCAACTTTTAGTATTACTGTTTTCTTTCGCAAAGTTTTTTGCTCTCTTGCTTCATTTTTTTTTCGCCATCTTGCTAAGTCTCTCCATTCTCTTGCAAAGTGTGGATGCTATTTGTTCCACAGAAACATTTGATAACACTATGCAACACTGAAAATGTAAACAACTTCTAGAATGCATTTTTTGAAAGTACATATTTAGACTACAAAAACCCTAGTAGTTGTCCTGTCAGGTCCAGTTCGGATTTTATGGCCTTATCTAAACCGGGCTTAAACTACAGTTTTTTGCATTTATCAGGCCTTTATCTCAGAAACTATTAGGGATTTGGCCTTGTTGTCTTTGGCAATATTGTAGCCCTAAACTAGTAGAATTAATCTTTTGAAAAAACATCATAAGAAAAACTCCATCTAGGGCATCAAAATCTATAAAATATAGAACATTTTACATAATTGCTGAAATTCTGGTCAGTATCGGCTAAACTATTGGGAGTTCAACCAAATAACCTTTTGCAGAAATCTTCCAAATAAAGTTCTCAACAATTCTTTAGAACATTCTGAAACTCTAAAATGCTTACTTCATGTTGTTTCAGCGGTATTTTGCATCATATCTTTTACAACACGTATTTCAAACACAGTTCACACCAACAGTTTATTCTCGTATTTCGGATTTCACTACTTTATTGACATTTTTATTAAATCATCGTTGAAAAATGTACTGAAAACAACTGCATAGAGGCATTTTACAACAATGACATGTTCTGAAGAGTTGTGTACTTCATTCCAGGGAATATTTTTATACCCTCAGCCTTTAGGCTAAAGAGGGTATTTACACTTTGATACCGCCAAAAATGTGCCTCATCGAAATAATGGTTTAGACCCCAAGTATGTTTGTACGATATCCGTTTCAGACAATTTTGAGTAGATCTAGCAATGTCCGTCCGTCTGTCTGGCTGGCTGGTGCGCACGATAACTCTCGAACGGATCAATCGATTCGGTTCAAATTTTGGGTATCGAAATATTTTGTCCAGATTCGATTTAAGTTCGAAGATGGGACATATAGGTCTACTCCGTCAGGTACCTCCCCCACAAATGTTCAAAAATTGCCGCAAAACTTGTGCGCACGATAACTTTTGTAGGGAATAACCGATTTGTTCCATACTTTACACATCGTGTAATTTCTACCAAACTTAGATGACGTTCCAATATGGACTCAATCAGTCCACTTCTTCGGGTACCTCCCCCACAAAATTTCGGAAAAGTTCAGATTAGCACCTGGTCTCGAATCGCTTTGATTTTTATTTACGCAAGTTGTATTCGCTGTCCTCTATACGACGCTGTAAGATTCATTAGGGGCAATTCCATACTTCCTGAGAAAATAGCCTGAAAGTTACAAAAAACCTTATGACACAGGGTGTAGTGGTTGGAGCGCAAGATAACTCTCGAACGGATCTGCCGATTGGGTCCAAAATTTGGCTTTCGTAATATTTTGTACAAACTTAGTTCAAGTTCAAAGATGGATTATATCGGTCCACTCCTTCCGGTACCTCCCCCACAATAGTTCGAAAATATTCGGAAAATTTGTGCGTACGGTAACTCTTGAAGGGAGTAACCGATTTGGTCCATATTTTGCACGCTATGAATTTAGATGAGGTTCTAATATGGACTCAATCGGTAAACTCCTTCGAGTACCTCCCACACAAAATTTCGGAAAAGTTCAGTTTAGGACCTGCTCTCGAATCGCCTTGGTTTTTGTTGTTACATCTTGTATTCACTGTCCCCTATACGAAGGTACAAGTTTCCTCAGGGGCAAGTCCATACTTCCTGAAAAAATAGCCTGAAAGTTGAAAAACAAACCCTATGACACCATGTTTATGGGTGGAAGCGCAAGATAATTCTCGAACGGATATGCCGATTCCGGCCAAAATTTGGCCTTCGTAATATTGTTTCCAAACTTAGTTTAAGTTCGTAGATAAGCAATATCGGTCCACTCCTTCAGGTAGCTACCCCACAAATGTTCAAAAATATTCAGAAAACTTGTGCGCACGATAACTCTTGATGGCAGTGACCGATTTGGTCCATACTTTACACATTTTCATAATATCTACAAGAAAAATTTGAAAGTGAAAATTTATTGTTAATGGCGTTATGCTGTGGAGTTGTACTTGGCATTTGCCACCACCGATTTGGTCCATTCTTTACACATTCTCATAATATCTACCAGATATAGATCAGGTTCGAATATGGACTATATTTGTCCACTCCATCCCGTACCTCCCACAAAAAATTTTGGATAAGTTCACTTTTAGACCTGCTATTGAATCATTACATTCGTTGCCTCAATTACGATGGTAAAAATTGTTTCAGGGGCAAGTCCATACTTCTTGAGAAAACAGCCCGAAGGGTGTAAAAACCCCCTATGGCACCCCCATGGTCTATGTCGGTCCATTCCTTTAAGTACCTTTCCTCAAAATTTTTGAACTTTAATCTTAATCAACATTTTTGTCGGTTCATACGACCAAAATTTTTAAACCCCCTAAATACATAATTTTTTTGTGAAAAAAGTGTTTTTCAATTTGCACAGGCTGAGGGTATATTTCTGTCGGCAAAGCCGACTGATACTTTGTTACTTGTTCTAAAAAAATATTCAGAAAAAATTAACGGTTTTGGAGATACGGTGCGAAATGTATAAAAATTGTGGAATTTTTGCATATATTTTGAAATTTGAGGCAATAAATATAGTTTTTCGAGTTCATTATTTCTTCAAATATTTTATTCTTGCCCTTATCAACAAATTCGCTTCAGAGGTCACAAGAAGATTCGCATTGGTTTCAGAGATATATCCCCGAATTTCTTTAAAAACTCAATATTTAACCATGTTTAGATGGAGCCAAAAAATCCGAGCTGGATCTGACACAACAAAACCCAAAATCCTCAGTTCGAATTGTTTGCACAAAATCACCTTAAAAATGTTGCACAGTGTTTTTAAGTAGATAAAATGACTGGTGCACACGAATTGATTATCTGAATTGGCTGAAACTTTGCACTTCGTAAAATATAACGTATTTGACGAGTAAAAAAAATCTCTTTATAAGAAATTGTTAAAGTAGATATATGTTTCTGATCCTATTAAATTAAAATATGAATCCTCCTTCAATTTTCATAGTACTATCGTCATCCGCTTTCGTCAGTCTGTGCGCTGGAAACTTCCATAGTTTTATTTAATTTTTAATAATAGAACACTAGGTCCATTACTCGCCTTAAGTCGACAAAGCGACTTATTAAACATGCAAAATTTCCCCTAACGTCTTCAAAGGAACATATCATATCTGCAGCCCGTTTCAACTATTAAGGCCCATAAGATCAATAATCGAGTTTTTTTCTCAAAGACAATCAGACCAATAAGCCTGTGATTTAAATATCGAGGCAATAATCATAGATTTGGTTATGAATACATTCACAATGTCTATTATAATATTATTCTTAGATTTTTATATAGTCCTTCAACAAAAATGTATGTATATGTCCAAGTATTATTATGTTTGCGAGCATTGCAATACTAAAATTTGCGCGTGCGCATTTCATGGTATGAAGTCTGTATTAAAGTTTGTGTTAGTAATGTAATGATTAAAAAATTGTTGTTGTTTCTCTTGTTGCTGCTGCTGCAGCTTTTGTTGTTGTTGAAAGCTTAAACTGGCTGACTGAGTGACTGACTAACAGATTCACCGAGTAACTGATTAAACTTAAAACAAAAAACAACAACAAACTTTTTTATTGTAAAGCAAACATTGCTCTGTATTTGTAATAAAAGTTCCAGCTGAGCAACTAACTCTTTAACACTGTTGTTGTTTGTGTGGCTGGGTGTTTGGTTGTATCTGTAGTACATGTAAAGTCCATAATGTTAACTCTCGGTGTGGTTGTTGTTGGTTTAAATTTTTCATTATTTTCATTGTATTTATAAAGTTTAAATTTTGTTTTAATTTTTTTTTGCTTTTTGTTTTATTTATTTTTTTTTTTGTTAACAAAGTTTAGCTGCGGTCATTGTTGTTACTGTTGTTGTTGTTGTTGAAACGCCAACGACCAGACCACTTGGCTTGGCGTTGTTGTGAGTGATCGTGTTTTGATTTTGTTTTTTTGTAACGATGTTTCATTATTTCCATTGCTGCTGTGTGTTTTCTCGCACCGAAATTCATTGAATTTAGAGAGATTTGATTTTTCTCTAACATCACTTGCAGTTGTTGTTGTTGTTGCTGCTGTTTTTGGGGGGGTAACATCATCATCTTTACACGATTGATCAAAAAACACCAACAAAAATGGCATTTGAAATTCGCATTTTTGTTTTTTTTTTCTAAATTAATTTTTCATTTCATGTGGATCCTTCAAAATCTTGTTGTTGTTCGTTTTGTTTTGATGATGATTAATTTATTGTATTCATTTTAAGTGGATTTATTGTTGATGTTGTTGTTGGAGAACAACAATATTTTTACATTTGCAAAAATTTTCACGATTAAATTGTTGGTGTTGTCTTTCGTCGACACGCAAACAAAATTTAACCTTTATAACCTTGTTAAGGCGGAGACATTTGTTTTAAAGCGAAATATTAGACAAGAAAAATTATTGATGATACCCTCAGCATTTATGCTAAAGAGGGTATATACACTTTCATGCGGACAAAATGTGCCTCATCGAAATAATGGTTTTAGACCCCATGTATGGACGAAATCCGTTTCAGACAATTTGGAGTTGATTTAGCCATGTCCATCCGTCTGTATGTCTCGCACGAATCAATTGATTCGGTCCAAAATTTGGCTTTCGTAATATTTTGTCCAAGCATAGTTTAAGTTCGAAGATGGGTTATATCGGTCCATTCCTTCCGGTATCTCCCCCACAAAATTTCGAAAATGTTCGGAAAATTTGTGCGCACGATAACTTTTAAAGGGAGTGACCGATTTGGTCCATACTTTACACATCTTAATATATCTACCAGATATTGATCAGGTTCGAATATGCATTATATTTGTCCACTACTTTGGGTACCTCCCACACAAAATTTCGGATAAGTACACTTTAAGACCTACTCTCGAATCACTTTGATTTTTGTTGTAGCAACTTGCATTCGCTGCCTTAATTACGACGTTAACATTTTTTTCAGGGGCAGGTTCATACTTCTTGAGAAAACAGCCCGTAAGGTGTAATAAACCCCTATGGCACCATATGTAGTGGCTGGAGAGCACGACAACTCTCGAACTGATCAACCGATTTGGTACATACTTTGAACATCGTGAAATTTCTATCAGACATAGATGAGGTTCCAATATGGACTCAATCGGTCTACTCCTTCGGGTACTTCCCATACAAAATTTCAGAAAAGTTTAGTTCAGGACCTGCTCTCGAATCGCTTTGTACACACTGCCCCGCCCATACGACGGTACAAGTTTCATCGGGGACAAGTCCACACTTCCTGCGATAATAGTCTGAAAGTTGCTCCAACCTCCTATGACACCGTTTATAGTGGTTGGAGCGCAAGATAAGTCTAGAGTGGATCTGCCGATTCGGTCCAAAATTTGGCTTTTGTAATATTTTTTCCAAACTTAGTTTAAGTTCGTAGATAAGCCATATCGGTCCACTTCTTCAGGTACATCCCCTAAAAAGTTCAAAAATGTTCGAAAAAATTGTGCGCACGATATCTCTTGAAGGTAGCGACCGATTTGGTCCATACTTAACACATCCCAATATATCTACCAGATATCGATCAGGTTCAAATATGTACTATATTTGTCCACTCCTTTGAGTACCTCCCACACAAAATTTCGGATAAGTTCACTGTAAGACCTGCTATCGAATCACTTTGTTTTTTGTTGAAGCAACGGTAACATTTTTTTCAGGGGCAAGTCCACACTTCTTAAGAAAACAGCCCGTAAGGTGTAATAAACCCCCATGGCACCATGTGCAGTGGCTGGAGAGCACGATAACTCTCGAACTGATCAACCGATTTGGTCCAACACTTGGCCTTTGGCATATTTTGTCCAAACATAGTTTCAGTTCGACGATGGGCAATACCGATCCACAACTTCCGGTATTTCCCCCCAATATTTAAACAATGTCACTAAAATCTCTTGAATGGGGGCAACCAATTTGGTCCAAACTGTGGATCTCCTACTCTTGGTCCATACTTTACACATCCTGAAATTTCTAATAGAGTAAGACGAGGTTCCAATTTGGATTGCATCGGTCCACCAGTTTCATCAGGTGCAAGTCCACACGTCCTGAGAAAATAGCCTGAAAGTTGCTAAAAACCCCAAGACACCGTTTGTTGTGGTAGGAGCGCAAGATAACTCTCGAACGGATCTGCCAATTCGGTCCAAAATTTGGCCTTCGTAATATTTTGTCCAAACTAAGTTTAAATTCGAAGATGAACCATATCTGTCCACACCTTCTGGTACCTCCCCCAATATTTAAAAAAATATCAGTCAAATGGTATGCACGATACCTCTTGAACGGGACGACCAACTTGGTCCAAACTTTGGATCTCCTAATACTTGGCCAAACTTTAGTTTTACTTCTAAAATGGTTCATATCGGTCCCCTCCTTAAGGAACCTCCCCCACAAAAGTTCAACATTTGTGTCTAATTGCAGTTTAGAGTCTGTTCGAAGATCCTTTGGAAATGTATACCGATGCTGTTCGTTATGGTCCTGGTTACAGCGATATTATATTATCCGTGGACAAGTCCATGTTTCCTGGCATACCGGTCCAAAAATTACACTGTACAACATTTTTAAGGTGATTTTGTGCAAACAATTCGAAATGAGGATTTTTTGAAGGTACAGACCCAAACGACGAGAAACCCTAGTTGGGTTTTGTTGTGTCAGATCCAGCTCGGAGTTTATGGCCCCATTTAAACACATGGTTAAATGTTGAGTTTTTAAAGAAATTCGGGGCTATATCTCCGAAACCAATGCGAATCTTCTTGTGACCTCTGAAGCAAATTTGTAGATAAGGACAAGAATAAAATATTTGGAGAAATAATGAACTCAAAAAACTACATTAATTGCTTCAAATTTCATAATATATGCAAAAATTCCACAAGTTTTATACATTTCGAACCGTATCTCCAAAACCTTTAATTTTTTTTTGAATATTTTTTTTTGAAAAAATATTCCCTGGAATGTAATACACAACTCTTCAGAACATGTCATTGTTGTAATATGCCTCTCTGCCGTTGTTTTCAGTACATTTTTCAACGACGATTTAATAAAAATTTCAGTAATGTGGTGAAATCCGAAATGCGAGAGTGAACTGTGTTTGAATTACGTGTTGTAAAATATATGCTGCAAAATACCGCTGAAACAACATGAATTAAGCATTTTAGAGTTTCAGAATGTTCTAAAGAATTGTTGAGTACTTTATTTGGAAGATTTTTGCAAAAGGTTACTTGGTTCAACTCCCAATAGTTTAGCCGATACTGACCAGAATTTCAGCAATTATGTAAAATTTTCTATATTTTATAGATTTTGATGCCCTAGATGGACTTTTTCTTATGTGGTTTTCTCAAAAGAAAAGTTCTACTAGTTTAGGGCTACAATACTGCTAACGGCAGCAAGGCCAAATTCCTATTCGTTGCTGAGATAAAGGCCTGATAAATGCAAAAAAGTGTAAATTTAGCCCGGTTTAGATGAGGCCATAAAATCCGAACTGGATCTGACAGGACAAAACCCTACTAGGGTTTATGTAGTCTAAATATGTACTTTCAAAAAATGCATATTTGAAGCTGTTTGCATTTTCAGTGTTGCATAGTGTTATACAATGATCCACTGAAATGGCTAGGGGGCACGATATCTATCGAAAAGATATGACTCTCAAAAAAAAATCCACTTCCATAATTGACTATGTCGGTTCATTCCTTTGAGTACCTCCTCCGCACACTTTTGAATTTCAATCCTAATCCACATTTTTTCGGCAAGTTCAAATGTCCAAAAAGGGTCACGAAATTCTGAAAAGACATTCGATCTGTCCGTAGATAAAAATTTCAATTCGCATAGGCTGAGGATATATTTCTGTCGGCTAACCGACTGATACTTTTTTACATATTTTGCAACCTTTTTACCAAGAAGGGGGACTTTTAAAAGGAAGAGGTGTTTTAAAAATAAATATATTTGTGTATACAGCTGATTTGATCTTTGGTTCATCTCAATGCGGCTTCTGAGCTGCAAATCCACCATTGACCGGATGTTCGCCTTAACGAAAATCCTGGAAAAGACCGTAGATAGGCAGATCAAAACATAACGCCTTTTTGTCGATAATTCCTGGTGATGTCTAAGCTAAGCTCATAAGGCACTGTAAGTTGACACTATCTGATACTGATACCCTGTCATCAGTTAAAGTACCAAGGCTTCGATGGAGTAACCAAGCGTAAGACGAGATTAGAAAAACACGATTTTCCAAATTGGGAAAGAAAAGCAAACAAGTGAAAAAGTATCACTCGGCTTTGCCGACTGAGATATACCCTCAGCCTGTGTGAATTGAAATACTTTTTTCCCAAAAAAACTTATGTATTTATTAGGGGGTTTCCAAAATTTTGGGCGTATGAACCGACAAAAGTACGGATAGGATTAAAGCTCAAAAGTTTGCGGGGATATCGATACATAGATACCTTTGGTAAAAATGTCCAAAGGATCCTCGAACAGACCCTTAATCACACAAAAATGTTGAACATATGTGTTGGTGGTACCACAAGGATTGGACAGATAGGGCCCAAATTTGAACATAAACTAAGTTTCGACAGTATTTGGATATCCAAAGTTTGGACCAAATCGGTTGCCACGTCTATGAAATATCGCGCGTACCATATTAGCGAATGTTTTCGAACTTTTGTGGGGGAGGTACCGGGAGGAGTGGACCTATAAGCACCACCTTCGAATTTTATCTAATATTCGAAGAAATATTACAATATCCAAAGTGTGGACGAATGCAGTATTCGGTTCAAGCTCTCCGGCCAACTACATATGGTGCCATAGGGGTTTTTACAACATTCGGGCTGTTCCCCTGAAAAAACTTTTACTGTCGTAATTGAGGCAGCGAATGCAAGTTGCTTCAGCAAAAATCTAAGTGATTTGAGAGCAGGTCTTAATTTATCCGAAATTTTGTATGGGAGGTACCCGAAGGAGTGGATTAAACAAAGTTTGCACAAAATATTACAAAGGCCACATTTCGATTCGAGAGCTGGTCTTCAACTGAACTTTTTCAAATTTTTTTGTGGGAGGTACCCGAAGGAGTTTACCTATTGAGTCCATATTGGAGCCTCATCTAAGCGTGGTATAAACTTCACGATGTACAAAGTATGGACCAAATCGGTTATTCCATTCAATTACGAAAGGCAAATTTTGGACCGAATCGGTTAATCCGTTCGAGAGTTATCGTGCGCTCCAGCCAGACAGATGGACGGACATGGCTAAATTAACTCCAAATTGTCTGAAACACATTTCGTCCAAACATACTTGGGGTCTAAAACCATTATTTCGATGAGGCACATTTTGCCCGTATGAGAGGAATAGAGTCATTTCTTAGTTCGGCTTATAGGACAAATATTCTTTAGAGGGTCACTTAGCAAGAAAACTGGATAGTATTACCAACAAACTTGTTGTAATTATGTTAGTGTTGCCAACAATTTAGATTCAATACCAATTCTTTGCTAATTTTCATTGTGATTTGTACAAAAGAAAGTGGTTCCACTTTATCGCGTTCACTTATAAACATACTAAGCATTACATTCTTATCAATTTTAGTTATCAATTTATTCTACTGCCCTGTTTATTTATTTTATTTTCTCCTCCTATCTTCATCGCCAACATCATCATTGCATCGATCTTACCGATCACATAGTATGAAATTCCCTAGAGTTGTCATTTGTTTATTGATAAAATTCTAGGAAATTCAAAATACAAACAACAACAACAGCAACAAATACTTTGTTATTGATAAGATTGTTGGTATTTTCCATTGGCCACAAACAAATAAATTAAGAAAATAATAATAAATTAT
Source organism: Musca autumnalis (assembly GCF_047663935.1). Taxonomy (NCBI): domain Eukaryota; kingdom Metazoa; phylum Arthropoda; class Insecta; order Diptera; family Muscidae; genus Musca; species Musca autumnalis. The sequence continues at coordinate 70,467,796 of NW_027412088.1, read as the reverse complement.
CAACTGAAGTTACTTGCAATAGATAGCTGGTACAACTTTCTCATTTTCTGTATTTTTTATTTATTTGTATTTTTATTGTTTATAAATAATAAATAAATATACATTATTAATAAATACTTTAAATTATTGAATATATCAATTTCATAGGGTGACAGTATGGAATATCATACTTTAATAATATTTGAATTCAGTAAAGAGGTCTGGGAAACTTTCGGAGTCTAGTAACGTAATAAATTGAAAAATAAAAACTGTTCATTTTATAAATTATAAAATTTTTCACGCGATATATATGCCAACAAATAAACAAACCAATTCCAACGGTATTAATTCTCAGATAAACAAGTTCCGAGTATGCATACGTATATAAGTTAATAAGTCTTTATAACCAAATAATATTTAGGGTTAAACCCCTTCGTTTCATTGACTCTGGAACATTCTTTGTTGCTTTGCCTTTTTTAAGTTACACAGCTTTTTAACAAAGAAATTACCGTAATTGTTTTATTTTATTTCAAATGAAAACTTTGCCATTTACTAAATAACATCGAAGTCACGAAACTCCTATAAAATGAAAGTATAAATAATTATTAGGAATCACAACTTCTACAATTGTAATTTCTAAGAAAATAATAATAAAATGTTAAAATGTATAGAAATCCGGTATCAAGAATATTATAGACATTTTAAGTAAGAAGCACAATCAATCGGCAGAAAGATAGAGGAGATATGCAATTTTTTGTGTTTTACTTTTTTGATACAGTATAAGTTTTTATTATTACAAAAAAAAAAGAAATTATGTAAGCTTTACACGTTATTCAATTTTCAGTTATTCAATTTTTTGTGTGTTTAACTTTTTGGTTTTTATTAAAATTTTGTAATTTTAACGTAGGAACCCCCCATGCGTATGATACGTATTATAATTTTTCTAATTAATAACAATCATACGCACTGCGGTTCCATTGTTAAAATATACAGCATTTTAATAAACACCAAAAAGTTAAAACCAGGGTTTCGGAGTCGATGTACTTTTTGCTCGACCGACTAAATACCGTTTTTTTCGCGGCTCCGGCTCCGACTTCGAGTCGATTCCGAGGGTAAATTCCTATACCACTAAAATTAATATACATAATTTTCACAAATGTTAAACTTTTTCCTATATTTGGCCCATATAGGCTAATTTATTGGCTTTTCCTAAAATATTCTTTAGAAAGGGCATTAGTACTCAACTACGGAACATAAATATGAAATAACTGAAGTAACTTATCTAGATTTGTTCTACTGACTCTTACATTTAAAAAGAGCAACAATATACAATTTAGAAAGCATTTGTCGGTTTTTGGCGGTTTTTTTTCTTCGCACGAGTAAATTTTGGAAGGAACTCTTCCCCGTGAGAAAATGTTTAAGCTTTCAAAATATGTGAAAATGAAGCGGCAATACAAATAATAAAAACAGTTTAGAATGCCTTTTCATAAATTTCATCCAAGAAAATTTCGATTTTTTTTTAGATGTTCTTCCCACTTTTTATACAAAAGTTTTGCGGTGCCAACTCGAAAACTAAACCGATTGCCATACATTTTTCTGCGCTTATAAAGAACCGCCGGAGCGCTTTTTAAATAAATCACGATTCAAGTTGACATTTTTAGGGTTTGTGTAGGTTATTGCGATTTTGCTTGGAAACCGCAAGTCCTATCAAAATGGGAATAAAGGAAATGTTGTAGCTATCAAAATTCTCTACAAGATTAACCTTAATGATATTCTCGTAGGTTTTACAACTTTTGAGATATAGAAGTTGAAATTGGGACAATTCAAATTCAATTCAATTCTGTATCTGTATCCTTATAAAACAATGTCATGACTGCAATTTCCCAACTTAAACTTATATATCTGAAAAATGGTACAACCTAGGAAAAATTACATAAGCCAGTCTTGTAGAGAATTTTCACAGCTATAAGATTTTCTCAGGTTCTATTCCGATAAGACTTGCCGTATTCATGCAAAATCGCGAAACACTAACAAAAAAAAAACCTAAAAATGTAAACTGAGCTTCTTTATCTCAAAAATGGTACAGCCTGCGAGCAAATCATAAACGTCAATCCTGTAGAGAATTTTTACAGCTACAACATTTTCTTTAGCTCCATTTCGATTGGACGTGCGGTTTCCAAGCAAAATCGTGAAAACCTAAAAAAAACCTAAAAACGTGAATTTTGACCGCGATCTATTTAAAAATTCCTACAGCGATTTTTTTTTGTTTTTGGATTTTTCACATCTATGAACATTGTAGTTTCAGAATCCGCAAAAACTTTCCAGGTGTAAGCACCTTCCTTTTAAATTTGGTTCAAGAGCACCGTGAAAATGTTTAAAACACAAAAAAATGCGAGGAAAAAGATATTTCCTGTTTCCATACCCTCCACCACACTATGGGGGGTATATTAAGTTTGTCATTCCATTTGTAACTATTCGAAGTAATCATTTTAGACCCTACAAACTATATATTTTCTTGATCAGCGTGCAATTCTATATCGATAGCCATGTCCGTCCGTTTGTCCGTCTGTGGAAATCGCTCTAGCGACCGAACGAACGGATTGAAATAGGTGGATGAAAATTTGGTCAAATCGAGTGCATATAATTCGTAGGTCATTTGGTATTGAAAACAGGCTATGTAGGTCGGTACACGTTTCGGTATAACCCGTCTGTGGAAATCACTCTAGCGACCGAACGAACGGATTGAAATAGGTGGATGAAATTTTGGTAAAATCGAGTGCATATAATACGTAGGTCATTTGGTATTGAAAACAGGCTATGTAGGTCAGTACACGTTTCGGTATAACCCCCATACAAAGTGACGCGTAATGCGTCGTCGTTTTAAGGAATTTTGAAGATATTTGTCCCATTTGACCACCGCATCGATTGTAATTTGGTATTTTGTGTCTCTCCAGAGGCTAAGAAACACTTATGCCAACATTTTTTTATACATCCGACGTTTTGGTATAGCCCCCATATAACGCCCCATATAGTACCCGTCACTTTAAAATATGTTGAATGTATTAGTCCAATTTGACCACAGAATGTATTGACCACATTTGACCACAAATTTGTGTTTCCAGAGGCTAAGAAACATTTCTATCAAAAAATGTTTATATAGGTCCACGTTTTGATATAGCCCTAATAGGACGGTATCTCCCGATTTTCGGTATTTTGAAGGTTCAAGCTATATTATCCTGCCAAAATGGCTGCAAGTTATTATTTAGTCCTCCTTTGGGCTACAAAACTTTCTTCCAGAAATTTGTCACGACAGGTTCACGATTTAATATAGCCCCATAGAACCGTACCTCTCGATTTTCGGTATTTTGAAAGATTTAGCCTCATTATTTCACCGATGTGGCTGATTTAGCTAAATATCGTGGGTACGATTCCCCGACCAGGTAACATTAAAACTTTTCACAGGTGACCAAATACCCCTCAGTAATGTTGGCGACATTTCCTTAGTATTTCAGCCATTTAAAACTACTCTATAAGTGGTGCCTTAAGATACGCCGTTCGGACTCGGCGATAAACAGTAGGTCCCATATCAATGAGTTAATATGAATCGGGATGCACTCATTGATGTGAGAGAAGTCTCCTTAGTCTCTTCAGGGATGTTTGTGGAACAATTATTATTCTTCTCATTTCACAACTGATGTTGTTTGTCGTGTTTTTGATGGTGACGAGATAGACATCATCTGTGGACACATTGCCTGTCGATATCATCATTATCTTATCGCGATTTACTGGTAGACCTACTTAAGCAGATTCGCTTTCGATTTTTCCAAAGGTACCAGTTACTGCTTTTACAGACCGACCCAAGGTGTCAATGTCTATTTGGGTATATCGTGCCATTTCTTTTAGCAGCTTCGCTTATCGTATAACCTTTTCCAGCAGGATGTTGTCAAGATTATAGGAAGGCTGTATCCATGTCTGAATCCGTTTTTTGTACTAAATTGTTCAGAGAGGTTATTTTCTATTTTAACTGAAACCGGAAATCAATTAACGTCATCTTATAAAGCCTAATGGAATTTGCGGGAATACCAAATTCAGACATAGCTTTGAATAGCTTTGAACATTTAGGGCTGTCGATGGTTACTTTGTAATATACAAAAAGATGGTAAGCTTTAATCTGCATCTCTTGGATCTCCAGCCGGATCTCCGGCGGTAGGCGTTCACACAATATCCCATACCCTATCTTATACGCTATAGGAAGCAGACTTATGCTCTTTAGCATATCACCTTTTTGTGGACGCCTTTACGGTGCCTCCAGCCTTAAACAGCTGGTAAGCACATGCGGACCTTTTATTCTTCAGCCGATTCATTGCTGTCATAACCTTATCTTGGCTAGACGGAAGACACTGAACACCATCCGCTGGGTTTGCATCTGTGGTATCTTCGTCGCCTTCGACAGTATTGGATACTAACAGTTTGTAAAAATGATGATGTGGCTTTAACTTATCAAATCGTATCACTTCTACCGGCTATATCAAAACGTGAACTTGTACCGAGAATTCTGTGTCAGAAAACTTAATACCCTCAACAAAGACTAAATTCCTTCAAAATGACCAAAATCGAACGGTGCCTTTCTATGGGGGCTATCTATCCCTAACCTAAACATACTGTGTGTGGTTTCGAATCGTCGGTTTTCCTTTTTCACTTGCATTATTGTTCATTAAGCTCGATTCCAATGAGAAATTAATTAAAAATTAATACTAACAAGTAAAAAAGTATCAGTCAGCTTTGCCGACAGAGATATACCCTCAGCCCGTGTATATTGAAACAATTTTATTTAGGGGGTTTTAAAAATTTTGAGCGTTTGAACCGACAAAAATGTTGATTATGATTAAAGATCAAAAGTTTTGCGGAGGAGATACTAAAAGGAATGGATCGACATTGACCATTATGGAAGTGGATGTCCAGCCACTACAAATGGTGCCTATGGGGTTTTTACACCCTTCGGACTGTTTTCTCAAGAAGTATGGACTTGCCCCTGAAAAAAAAACTTTTACCATCGTAATTGAGGCAGCGAATACAAGTTGCTTCAACAAAAATAAAAGTGAGTCGATATCAGGTCTTAAAGTGAACTTATCCGAAATTTTGTGTGGGAGGTACCGGATGGAGTAGACAAATATACTCCATATTTGAACCTGATCTATATCAGGAAGATATATTAGGATTTGTAAAGTATTGACCAATTTGGCCACTCCCTTCAAGAGTTATCGTACGAACAATTTTTCCGAACATTTTTGAACTTTTGTGAGGGATGTACTTGAAGGAGTGGACCGATATGGCTTATATTCGAACTTAAACTATGTTTATACAAAATATTACTAAGGCTAAATGTTGGACCGAATCGGCAGATCCGTTCTAGAGTTATCTTGCGCTCCAACCACTACACACGGTGTCATAGGGGTTTTTTGAACCTTTCAGGCTATTTTCTCAGGAAGTGCGGACTTGCCCCTGATGAAACTTATAGCGTCGTATGGGGGGTGAAGCAGTGAATACAAGTTGCTACAACAAAAATCAAAGCTATTCGGGAGCAGGCCCTAAACTGAGCTTTTCCGAAATTTTGTGTGGGAGGTTCCCGAGGGAGTGGACCGATTGAGTCCATATTGAAACCTGATCTAAGTCTGGTAGAAATTTCATAATGTGCAAAGTATGGACCAAAACGGTTACTTCCTTTAAAAGTTATCGTGCGCACAACTTTTTCGTACATTTTCGAACTTTTGTGGGGGACGCACTGAAAGGAATGGACCGACATAACCCGTCTTCGAACTTAAACTAAGTTTGGACAAAATATTACGAAAGCCAAATTTTGGACCGAATCGGCTCCAGCCAGCGAGACAGACGGACGGACATGGCTAAATCAACTCCAAATTGTCTGAAACACATTTCGTCCACACATTAGACCCCAGGTATGTTACCATTATTTCGATGAGGCACATTTTGTCTGTAAAAAGGTGTATATACCCTCGTTAGCTTAAATGCTGAGGGTATAAAAAGGAAATTTTGTAAGCCTTCGAAGATGGGAAAGAAATAAAATCGGCAAAAACATAGTGGGCATATGTATTTTTTTATACCCTCAGCCTTTAGGCTAGAAAGGGTATATACACTTTGATACGACCAAAAATGTGCCTCATCGAAATAGCCTTTTAGGCCCCAAGTACGTTTTTGACGAACTTCGTCCGTCCCTCTGTCTGTCTGTCCATCTGGCTGGTGCGTCAGATAACTTTCGAACAGATCAACCGATTTGAACCAAATTTTGGGTATCGTAATATTTTGTCCAAACTTAGTTTAAGTTCGAAGATGGGCCATATCGGTCCACTCCTTCGGGCTCCTTCCACACAAAAGTCAATATTTGTGTGTGAAATGGTGTGAACGATAACTCTCGAGGAGATCTATCTGTTTGGTCCAAACTTTGCACATCGTATTATTCCTTCTAGGTATAGATCGGGTTCGAATATTGGTCCAATCCTTCGGGTACCTCCCACACAAAATTCGGTTAAAGCGAGGTTTAAGAGTTCTTCTCGGATCGTTTTGAAATTTGTTTCGTTAGGTTGTACTTACGGCTCTCTTTACGACGGTACAATTTTTTTTTCTTGCGCAAGTCCATACTTCATGTGATATTGGCCTTAAAGCTCCAAGAAACCGTGACGACACTAACCAAAATAGCAAATCCGCAAGATAAATTTCGGGTTCGAATATGGACTATATCGGTCCACTACTACGGATACCTCCCACAAAAAATTCGGAAGGCGTAAAATTTAGGAGTTCCTCTCGGATCGCTTTGAATTTTTTCCAGCAAGTTGTCTTTGCCTTCCGATTTATGACGACACAATTTTTTTTTCGGAGGCAAGCACATACTTCCTGAGCTAGTGGCCTAAAAGCTCCAAGATACCCACCCGAGACAAACTAAAATCTGCAAATCTGCAAGATAACTCTCGAAGGAAGTTTCTGGTTGGTCCAAATTTGCGCATGCTATTTTGTCCTGCAGTCAAGTATTAGGGTGGAATAGAGACTATATTGTATATCAAAACGTGAACCGATATAACCCATCTGCAATACCAAACATCGTAGCAGTAATAGAAAGGACGGACAGACGGACATGGTTATTTTACCTTGATCAAGAATATATATACGGACTCCGATGAATATTTCGATGTGTTACAAACGGAATTAAACATTTAATTATATCCTCCATATTATGGTGGAGGGAGGTCAATGTCGTTATGATAAAAGAGGGACCATTTTAGTTCTATAATGTCTTCGGCCGACAAAACACCGGGAAATATTTCTATGGAGAAGTTTAACCCTCTAACATGACATGTCAATTTTTCCGTAAACGGTTAAAAACTCCTTTAATATTAGGTTAGTGCGGGTTCATACAGTAAAATTTTATGAATATGTACACAAATATTCATAAAATTTTACTGTGGGCCTCTGAATGTACCACAACCCGATACTTTAAAATCCGATACTTATATATAGTTAAAAACAATTTTCAAAAATATGTTTAAAAAATAGTACACATTGTTGAAAATTATGGTCATCATGTTGGGTGTTTCTAAGTATAATATACATCACATTATATAAAAAAAAAAACAAATAAATAAAATTATATCTAAAGATCTTTGCTGAGTAAATGAATGCCTATAATGAAGATAGGTAAGCGATTAACAAAATAACAAAAAAAATTAATAACAACTTTATGGTTTACTTTATAAAAAAATATTGTGTACTGAATGGACATTTGCCGGTTAATGAAATATATTAAATATCTTGCCTAGCCGGAGGGGGTGCACTCTATATGGGTATGTGGCAACACACCATCATATCCAATGACAATTTGTCTGTCCACCACCATTCATCTGCATATAGCCTACATTTAGCTACAGATTATTACAATACACTTTGAATCAAACAGACAGACAGGCCAACTTACACTCCACACCACTCCCTCCCATAAAAGCAAAGCAAAGAATATCATTTGCTTGAAAAGTATTTCGGCTTTGTTTACCAAGTCTTCTGTTGTGGCTTTGGAGGCGAATGGAGTGCGAAAAGAGTACGTTTGCCACTTGTAGTAGTTTGTGGTAAGTACTTTACTACTCTACAACTACAAATGGTTGGTTGTACATATCACTTTGACAGCACATTACTCTTGTATTATGAATGACAGAAACATAGACAGATGGACGGACGGGCGGTCGGACAGACAGGCAGGCAAAACGACATGGTGGTAGTATCATTTTTGCTTTGTATTTTGCTTAGATTACGACCCTGACCTAATAAATATGCGCAATAGCATAACTCTTTTTTTGCATCGTTTTGTTGTTGTTTGTTTGTTAATGCCGTGGTTAGTTGGCTGCTTGTTTGCGCCTTTCTGACTGCCTGCCTCTTGTGGAGATCAAATAATGTTAAGTGTTGTTTTTTGCCTAGTAATTCCACTTTAAATTATTAAATAATTTAATGTTTTTTTACATTCATATAAGATGTTTGGTTAAAAGAAGTTCTGCTTTTAAGGATATAAATAACTATGTATATTTTTTATGGCAGACAAATACTGTAAACTGCATGTTATTTCCATGACTTTAGTTTATATTTTAACTTCATTAACTCCATTACCAATATACATTAATTTAATTTAATTTAATTGTTCCACAAACATCTCAGATGGGATAAGGGAGACCTCCTCTTTCATATCAATGAGTGCACCCGATTCATATAAATTCAATGATATGAGACCTACAGTTTATCGCCGAATGCGAACGGCGAGTCCTAAGAAGCTTTCATAGCTGTAATACTCAGGAAATGTCGTCAACATTACTGAGGGGTATTTTCCCACTGTTGAAAATGTTTGATGTTGTCTGGCCGGGGAATCGAACGTTTAGCGTACCACTACACCATTACACCACGATGGCAACATTTTCAAAGGTTTAATCAAGGCTTCTACGAACTCAGGGAACCGTTGATGCTGACAAATTTGATTCTGTGATGGCTCCTAAAATTTTTGCAATGCTTAAATATTTTGAACTAAAACTGATGTTTCCGTTTTAGTAAATTTTTTTCGCAGTTTTTGAATAGTTTTTTTTTTATTTATATTAATTTTTAGTAGTATTATTTTTATTTTATTTATTTATTTGTTTTTATTTTTTTTTTTTTTTTTTGCAAGCTCCATATATAAATTTTTTGCTGGGAATACGACGAATACAAAATGTATGTGACCACAATTAATGTCTTCTAAATGAGTCTGTAGTTAAGCTGACTTTTGTTTATTGCTTTTATTAATTAAAATGCCAATCATGGTTAAAAACGCGACCAAGCCGCAAAGTTGCAAGAGGCGGTTGGGTGGATAGCATAGGTAGTCCTACAATGCCAGCCAAAAAGTACAAAGTAACGTAAAGGCACCCCAATATCTAAAAATAGCTAAAGGCGGCGTCTTATAAAGCACAAAAATGGTAAGACTTACATAAACTAAAAATCGCCAAAAAATAAATGTTAGTCGTATATATTTTTCACAACGGATTTCTATCATTTTTATTTATTTTATTATGTATTTTGAAATATGAAAATACGCACAAAAAGACAAACAGATGTTGTCCAATATCCGATAAAATTTACGGTAGTGGATTTTGCCACTGTCCGTTTAAACGGATACCCGATTCTGGGAAAACTATAAGTTTTAAGAAAAAAGTTAATTGTAAAAATATGCTTAAAAATTAAAAAAAAAAACTTAAATTAATAAAAAAAATTTAAATTTCAAAAAAAAAAATCTTGGCTGTTAGTGGGTTAACGGTCTTTTATAGGCGAATAAGACCTTATAGGTGTTCTTTGGACGAAGAAGACCCCAAAGGACATCTATATTATACACGATGAAGTCATTAAAGTGTTTCTATAGAAGAAGAAGGCCATACATATAGGTCTTATTTAGATGAAGAAGACAGAGAAGACTTTAAGAGCTTCTATAGACGATAAAGACCTATAAGCTTCTATATATGAAAAAGATTTTAAAGGTCAGAGAATGCCTTAAAGGTCTTCTATAGACGAAGAAGACCTTAAAGGGGTTCTGTGGACCAAGAAGTCTTCTATAGACGAAGAAGACGTTAAATGTGTTCTATAGACGAAGAAGACCTAGAAAGTCCTCTGTAGACGAAGAAGACTTAAAAGATCTTCTATTAAAGAATAATACCTTAAATGTTTTCTTCATACGAAAAAGGCCTTAAAGCTCTGGTATAGACGAAGAACGCCTTCAGGATCTTTTTTTGTAGAAGAGGACCTTAAAGGTTTTCTATAAACGAAAAAGACTTTAAGGACCTTCGATACACGCTGAATACCTTAAAGTATTTCTAGACCTAAGACGTCTTCTATGTACGAAGAAGACTTTAAAGGGGTTCTATAGACGAAGAAAACCTTATAGGTCTTCTATAGGACGATGAAGACCTTAAGGTCTTCTCTAGACGAAAAATACCTTAATGGTCTTCTATAGACAAAGAAGACATTAAATGTCTTCTACCGCAAGGATATAATGCCTTCTATAGACATAGAAAACCTTAAGTGTCCTGTATGGTCGAAGAAAACCTTATTGCTCTTCCCTAGACAAAGAAGGTCTTAAAGCTGTTCTATGGATGAAGAATACATTAAGGGTTTTGTATGGACGAGAAAACCCTAATGGTCTTCTATAGACGAAGAAAACCTTCAAGGTATTTTTTAGACAAAGACGATTTTATATATACCAAGAAGGCCTTAAGCACCTTCTATAGACGAAGAAGACCTTAAAGGTATTCTATAGACGAAGAACACCTTAAAGATCTTCTACAGACGAAGACTTTAAAGGTCTTCTATAGACGGAAAAGACATTAATGGTATTCTACAGATAAAAAAGCCCTTAGAAGTCTTCTATAGACAGTAAAGAACTTAAAGGTCTTCAATAGACGAAGAAGTCCTTAAAGGTCTTCCATAGACGAAGAAGTCCTTATAGACCTTCCATGGAAGAAGAAGACCTTAAATTTCTTCTGTAGACGAAGAAGGCCTCAAAGTCTTCTAAAGACGAAGAAGGCCTCAAAGTCTTCTAAAGACGAAGAAAACGACTTCTAAAGATGAACGACCTTTAAGGCCTTCCATAGAAGAAAAAGACCTTAAAGGTTTTCTATAGACAAATATGATATTGATCCAATCCCAGAAGATGGTATTGAATGTATACCACCCGGCCAAGATGAGGTAACGACAGCAATTAACCGGCCGAAGAATAATAAGGCAGCAGGAGCAGATAATAAGGCAGGCCTATCAGCCGAGCAGTTTAAAACCGGAGGCGACACGCTGATAAGGTGTATGCATCAGCTAGTTAGCTCCATCTGGCAGGAAGAATGCGTACTCGACGATTGAAACCTCAGCATCCTGTGTCCCTTCCATCTGGCAGGAAGAATGCGTACTCGACGATTGAAACCTCAGCATCCTGTGTCCCTTCCATAAGAAAGAGATAAGACTTTATGCTCCAACTATGGGGCATAAGTCTTCTCCCTATCGCCTACAAGATAGTGTCAGGGATATTGTGCGAACGAATAAAGCCAATGGTCAACGAAATAATTGGACCATACCAATGTGGCTTTAGACCTGGCAAATCCACCATTGACCAGATATTTACCCTGCGGCAAATCCTGGAGAAGACCCAAGAGATGCAGATCGACACCTACCACCTTTTTGTCTATTATAAAGCTGCATTCGACAGCCCGCTACCTTCAAAGGTATTCCAAGCCATATTTGAATTTGGTATCCCCTCAAAGCTCATTCGGCTTTGTGAAATGACTCTAACTGACACAAGATATTCAGTTGAAATAGGAAAGAACATCTCCGAAGAGTTTTGTACCAAAAGAGGTTTCAGGCAAGGAGACAGCCTTTTCAACATCCAGAGATAAACAGAGATAATTTGAGATCATTTCTTAGTTCGGTCTATGGAACAAATGTTCTGTAATGGGCCAGATAAGTAAGTAATAGACAAAGAAGACCGTTAAGGTTTTCTACAGACAAGTAAGATCGTTAAGGGTTTCTATAAATAGAGAAGACCTTATAGGTATTTTATAGACAGAGAAAATAGAGAATACCTTTAAGGCATTCTATAGACGATAAAGACTTTGAAGGTCATCTGTGGACGATGAAGACTGTAAATTCTTTCTATGGACGATAGAGATCTTAAAAGGCTTTTTAATAGACTTGTATAGACAACCAAGACCTTACTAGGCGAACTAGAAAAGTTTCTGACTAGGCAACACGCCGTGTTGCCAGACACCATTTGACATGTTCTTTTTTTTTTTAAGTTTGACAGTTTTTAGTCTAAACGTACTTAGGACAGTTTGACATACGACCATGTGTTGCATTGTTTACAGTGACGTGAAAAAGAACCGTTGCAAAAAAATGGAATTTACATGTGAACATTTTCGTCCAATTAGTTTTCATAACTTTCGACGTGGATAATAACGGCAAGAGTGCATCGATCAAATTTAAGCTTTGCATGTCGATAAAGGTCCATTCTATACTACAATCAAAAACGAAGGTCGTAAGGGTTATCCAAAAATCGCCGTTGTGCCAGCAAAAAATTAAGCCGTGCGTGAACGGATAATGCAAGATCGCCATGTTAAAAACCGTAAGATAGAGGTAACCATGGGCATTTATTCCACCAACTAACATTTGATATTGCATGACCACTTGGCAGCAAAAATAGGGTTTTATCGTTGGACCCCGTGTTGGTCGGTGCAAGAAAGAAATACGATCGCGGTGCTTCAAAAGGCGTTTATCAGATGGATCCAGATGACGAATCATGGAACTATGCGTATGAGCCCGAAAAATAGTAGCGCAATCGCCAGAAGATGCAGCAAAAGCGATCAAAAACCAATTTTTTCGTGGTGTCTCAATCGGAGTGGAAAAATTTTGTTTGAGCGCATGAAAAACTGCATAAATCATGCTGGAGATTACTTAAGAAAAGAATAAAACTAGTTTTCATGGTAAAAATTCGCGTTTTCATTGTTAGGCCAGAAACTTTTCTAGTTCTAGGGGATTAAGACATCGTAGGTCTTCAATAGACGATGAAGACACCAAAGGTCTACTATAGGCGATAAAGATCTTAAAGATCTGCTACAGACGATGAAGACCATATTGTGTGTTAAAGGCCTTTAAGGTTTATATCGTCTAGAGAAGACTTTTATGGTCTATAGTAGACCTTTAAGGTATTCATTGTCTATAGTAAACGCTTAAGGTGGTTATCGTCTATAGAAGACATTTAGTTTCTGCATCGTCTTCGTCTATAGAAAACCTTTAAGATGACCTTTCAGGTATCTATCGTCTATAGATCACCTTTAAGGTGTTTAGAAAAAAAACCTTTAAGGTCTTCATGGTATATAGACGATGAATACCATAATGGACGATGTACATCAGAAAACAAATATCTTTTAAAACAAGTAAGAAAGTATCAGTCAGCTGTGCTGACGGAGATATACCATCAGCCTCTGACTAAAAACGAAGCAAACACATAATTATTGTGTGCCGTAACTATTGTTATGCCGTATATTGATTTTGTATACCTAGTTTGGATTCTGTAGGTGACGTAATGTGGGGCTATATCAAATTATTGACATACGCCAAACATTTTTAGTAAGTAATCTTATTCATAGAGAAATATTAAATTATTTTAAACAAAGATTTGAAAGAAATTTTTGAAAAAGTTTGCACTGGCAGGGTTTTTTGAGACTTGGGGCCATTTCCTAAGGAAGTATAAACTTACTCCGGGAAAAATTGTACCGTTGTTTTAGGGACCGTGAAAACAATCTTCTGCAAAAAATTTCAACTAGATCCAAGACGAGTCCTCAAACTGCACTTTTCCTAAATTTTGTGTGGGAGGTACTCCAAGGACAGGACCGATATAGTCCATATTTAAACTGATACATGCTTGGATGAACTATTGCAAAGCATGGACCAATCAGAAACTCCCTGCGAGTGATATCTTGCGGATTTGTTTTTGTAGTTGGAGTCGTCAGGGTTTCTTGGAGCTTTTAGGTCATTACCTGAGGAAGTATGAATTTGCCCTCGAAAAGAAATCTATCCTCGTAAAGGGAACAGCAAGGACAACATGCTGAAAAAAAATTTTAAGAGGATACCATAGGAGCTCCTAAACTTAACTTATTCCGAATTTTATGTGGGAGGTACCCGAAGTAGTGGACCGACGTAGCCCTAAAACCATTATTTCGATGAGGCACATTTTTGGTCGTATCAAAGTGTATATACCCTGTTAGCCTAAAGGCTGAGGGTATAAACATGGAACACCCACTCATTTTTTCACAGAAAGTCACCCTAGACTAAAGCATCTAAATTTTCGCCGGCGGCAAATCCTTTAAGCAAAATCCTGCCAATTTTTTAAGCACTTGTATTGAAATTTAAACTCATGTTGACAAATTTTGATGAGAAAGTTTCCGGTGCCTAGAAAATATTCCTTTCTTTAGAATTCTACCAGAAACGTTGATTACTAAACTAACAAAAACACGTTTCGTTGTTTTTCTCTTTAGAGACGAGCTAAGAACACCGCCACACCCCTACCTTAAAATATGCAACCGAATTTGTTAGCTGGACAAGATGTGTCAATAACACTGTGAACACAAATTTTGGGGCAGAGATAATTCCTTTTGGAGATGAAAGCCCTTGGTGAGTATATTAAGAACCCCGAAGGACAGATCCGTCGTGAGTCGAACTTCTGCGTTATGGCGTGATGACTTTTTTGCTACAGACCCTATAAGACATCTGGAATTAGCGTTATATCTTTGTTCACTGTTGATTTAGCTTATTTTTGAGCTGACATGTCTTCAGTCAAATCGAATGAGGATTATTTTCGTAGAGCACTTCGACCTTCTAACTCGCTTCCTTCAATGTCCTTTTCGTCCTTTATTTTAAGAGCCGCTGCTTTAGCTTCGAAATGTTCTGCAAAAATGTCGCTCAGAAAATTTTAGGTACGACTCTCTTTGACAACTAATCGATATTGTCGGAACCGTTAAGTTTGGATGACAAAATTGGGGGCACTCATCGATATGTAAAAAGTCTTTCCTTGCCTATGTATATCGAAGGACTCGTATATCTTTCGATTTAAATGTGTGCTATTATATATTTATAGTTTTTTTATATCCCACTACGAAATTTTAATTGATTAAAAAATGCAAAAAGTTTTGTTAAAACAAAAAGAAAATAAAAATAAATAGAAAAAAGTTTCACATTCAGCATTCTAGCCTTAAAACAGCAACATACACTGATTTTAACAAATACCAAATAACTTGCATAAAACCCAAAGGTCTTAGCCAAGCATACAATATAGAAAACAAATTTGAAAAAAAAAATGAAAGTGATTCCGCACGTGCGCATTGCAAAGGTGCGGAAATGGTTTTTAGCCATGTTTTGAAGTCACATTGGCATCAATTTTCAAATATTTTTCGGTTGTCTGTGACAATGGTTGATTTTTTCTTTCTTTTTTTGTGTTTAGTATTTTATAATTGCTGTCAGCCAAACGAACAACAAGTAAACAGCCAGCATTACTGTTATGTTGTTCGGATGATGGTGGTGTGGTGGTGGCCAAATCAAACAATGTTTTTTACTGGTTATACAAAATGTTAATTGAGCTTTGTTGGAGGGAGAAAAAAAAAACAAAACAAAAAACACAGAGAAACAAGTGAAATAACAACAACATGAGCTTAAGCAAATCAATATTTATTTGCTATCGTTGATGTATTTTTGTGTTAATCTTGACCTGGTCTAAAACGTGACTGTTTCTTGTTTGTTTATTTAACTGACATGACTGAATGGCTGACCGGCTGGTTGACTGATGTTTATGTCAAAATATACAGATATCTATGATTTGAACTTGTTCTAAAGTACAAAAACCAAGCATTGAAATACGTATACTTCACACGAGTATGTACATATGTATGTGGCATCTCATTCCTTAGGCCTGTAAATAGTAAAAACCCCTCACCGCGTGGTCATTGGACAATTTAAATAATTTAATTATTTTTATTTGTCTTGAATTGACGTTTTGTTTTTATTTTGCCACATTTTTTGTGTCTTTCTTTTTTTCATTTTCTATAGTTGTTATTGCTTTTTTTTCGTTTAAAATTTCGCAGTTTGTGCATTTATACGCTTCAACGTTTATGTACAATATGTCGCAGTTTTACACCGGTCATTAGCAAGTATTTAACATTTATTTTTAAACTCACGAAGAAAACAACACCAAGCTAATAATATTAGACAACAACGCCAGCAACAATAGCCGTGGTGACGTTGGCCTCTGCAACGTGGTCGCCACACTAACGGAAGTAACAAAAGAATGAAGAAAAAAAAACGAAACTTGGGAAATTTTTTATTGTGACGTAAGTTGTGTCTGTGTTGTGTCGAATTTTTCAATGAAGTTTGGAGTTTTTTTTTGGGAGTGAAATTGGTTTTGAATTTTGTAGGGGCTTGCGACTTACATTGCACATGGGTCAAAGAAGACTTCCCTCATATCAATGATAAACGACATGGGACCTAATTTTTATCGCCAATTCCGAAGGGAGTGATTTAGGACAGCACTTGCATGGCTGTATAATCAGGAAATGTAAGCTAATATTACGCTGAGGGGATTTGCTACCACCGAAAATGTTAACGTTTTGGTCAGGGATTGACCGCAGACGTTCTGAATACAAGATGGATGTGTATACAGCACGCTGGCTCGCAGAAGACCTTTAAGGAGACTTTTGTTCTTCTTTGTCTATAGAACGACTTATAGGACTTCTTAGTCTTAAGAAGACCTGTAAAGCCTTCGATGGTAAAACACCTTTAATGTTGTCTTTAGAATACCTTTAGGGCCTGTTCTATCTTCGTTTTCTCTGTCTAAAGAAGACTTAAGGTTTTCTCTGTCTAAAGAAGACCTTTAACGTCATCTTTGTTTATAGAAGAATGTTAGGCCTTCTCTGTCTATAGAAGACCTTAAGGTCTTCATTGCCTATAGAAGACCTTTAAGGTCTTCTTCGCCTAAATGTTGTTTTTAGAATACCTTTAAGGCCTGTTCTATCTTCGTTTTCTCTGTCTAAAGAAGACCTAAGGTTTTCTCTTTCTAAAGAAGACCTTAATCGTCCTCTTTGTGTATAGAAGAATTTTAGGCCTTCTCTGTCTATAGAAGACCTTAAGGTCTTCATTGCCTATAGAAGAACTTTAAGGTCTTCTTCGGCTATAAAAGACCTTTAAGGTCTTCTTCGGCTTTAGAAGACCTTCAATGTCTTCTTTGGCTATAAAAGACCTTTAAGGTTTTCTTCGGCTATAGAAGACCTTTAAGGTATTCTTCTGCTATAGAAGAGCTTTAGGGTCTTCCTCGGCTATAGAAGATCTTTAAGGTCTTCTTCGGTTATAGAAGACCTTTAAGGTCTTCTTTGGTTATAGAAGACCTTTAAGGGCTTCTTCGGTTATAGAAGACCTTTAAGGTCTTCGTCGGCTATAGAAGACCTTTAAGGTCTTCGTCGGCTATAGAAGACCTTTAAGGTCTTCGTCGGCTATAGAAGACCTTTAAGGTCTTCTTCGGCTATAGAAGACCTTTGAGGCTTTCTGCGTCCATAGAAGACCTTTAAGGTCTTCTTCGGTTATAGAAGACCTTTGAGGTCTTCTTCGGTTATAGAATACCTTTGACGTCTTCGTCGTCCATAGAAGACCTTTGAGATCTTCTTCGTTCATAGAAGACCTTTATGATCGTATCCGGCTATAGAAGACCTTTAAGGTCTTTTTCATCCATAGAATACCTTTAGGTCTTTTTCGGCTATAGAAGACCTTTAGGTCTTTTTCGGCTATAGAAGACCTTTAAGGTCTTCTTCGTCTATAGAAGACTTTTAAGGTCTTCTTCGGCTATAGAAGACCTTTAAGGTCCTCTTCGGCTATAGAAGACCTTTGAGGTCTTCTTCGTCGGCTATAGAAGACTTATAAGGTCTTCTTCGGCTATAGAAGACCTATAAAGTCTTCTTCGGCTATAGAAAACCTTTAAGGTCTTCTTCGGCTATAGAAGACCTTTGAGGTCTTCTTCGCCCATAGAAGACCTTTAAGGTCTTCTTTGGCTATAGAAGACCTTTAAGGGCTTCATCGCATATAGAAGACCTTTGAGGTCTTCTTCGTCGGCTTTAGAAGACTTTTAAGATCTTCTTCGGCTATTGAAGACCTTTAAGGTCTTCTTTGGCTATAGAAGACCTTTAAGGTCTTCTTCGGCTATAGAAGACCTTTAAGATCTTCTTCGGCTATAGAAGACCTTTAAGGTCTTCTTCGGCTATAGAAGACCTTTAAGATCTTCTTCGTCCATAGAAGACCTTTAAGGTCTTCTTCGTCCATAGAAGACCTTTAAGGTCTTTTTCGGCTATAGAAGACCTTTGAGGTGTTGTTCGTCCATGGAAGACCTTTAAGTCCTTCTTCGGCTATAGAAGACTATTAAGGCCTTTTTCGTTTATAGAAGACCTTTCAGGTCTTCTTCGGCTTTAGAAGACCTTTAAGGTTTTTTGCGGCTTAAGAAGACCTTTAAGGTTTTTTGCGGCTTAAGAAGACCTTTAAGGTCTTCTTCGGCTATAGAAGACCTTTAACGTCTTCTTTCGCTAAAGACGACCTTTAAGGTCTTCTTCGCCTATAGAAGACCTTAGAGATCTTCTTCGGCTTTAGAAGACCTTTAAGGTCTTCTTCGACTATAGAAGACTTTTAAGGTCTTCTTCGGCTTTAGAAGACCTTTAAGGTCTTCTTTGGCTATAGAAGACCTTTAAGGTTTTCTTCGTCCTAGAAGACCTTTAAGGTCTTCTTCGTCCGTAGAAGACTTTTAAGGTCTTCTTCGGCTATAGAAGAGCTTTAAGGCCTTCTTCGTTCATAGAGGACCTTTAAGGTCTTCTTCGGCTACAAAAGACCTTTAAGGTCTTCTTCGGCAATAGAAGACCTTTAAGGTCTTCTTCGGCTATAGAACATCTTTAAGGTCTTCTTCGGCAATAGAAGACTTTTAAGGTCTTCTTTTTCTATAGAAGACCTTCTAGTTCTTCATCGTCTATAGATGACTTCTTTTTTTTCGGTTATAGAATACCTTTAAGGTCTTCTTCGGCTATAGATGACCTCTATGGTCTTCTTCGGCTATAAAAGGTCTTTTAACGTCTTCTTCGGCTATAAAACCCTTTATGGTATTCTTCTGATATAGAATAACTGTAAGGTCTTCTTCCTCTATAGAAGACCTGTAAGGTCTTCTTTGGCTACAGAAGACCATTAAGGTCTTCATGGGCTATAGAAGATATTTTAGGTCTTCATCGGCTATAGAAGACCTTGAAGGTCTTCTTCGTCTATAGAACCCCTTTATGGTCTTCTTCGTCTATAGAAGACCTTTAAGGTTTTCTTCGGCTATAAAGGACCTTTAAGGTCTTCTTCGACTATCGAAGACCTTTAAGGTCTTCTTCGGCTACAGAAATAATACTTTGAAGCAATGCATTTTTAACATTCAATAAAGAAAAGCACTGTTTGGACAGTTGTTTTTGTTTGAAACTCGACGTCAAACATTGTTTCTTAAGCAAAACCACATAATAGTTTATACAAGAGCTTTGTTATTGTTCAATTAGTGTTTGAACAGCTTGTATAGGCTTATTTATGATTGTTTGGTTTTAACTTTTACTTTATAGAAGTGAACAATTAAAAGTACTTATAAAAAGAAGGGCCTGACGCTTACAAGTTTTGTAACAAGAAGTCCCCTATATATAATAATTAAAGAATACCTACATCCATATATTTGTAATAGTTTATTTTTGTGTGATAAACAAAAACATACCTGAAAATAAAAAGAGAAGGAAAGTTTATTAGAATAATATAAATATTATCTTTGTTTAAGGTTATTTAAAAAATATTGTTTAAAAAGTTGGTTTAAAGTCACAAAGGTGTAAATTCCTGTTATGTAAAAGTTCAGAATATTAATTTTATCGATAAAGATACTAATAAAGACGAAACCTCACACAGAAACCCTTGAGAAAGGAGATAAAACATTGTTTTAATTACCCCTGGAAATATTAGTTCTTGCTTCAGCTACCTCCTTATATGATACCCCGAAATTCTTTTATTCCTTATATTTTTTGCATTTTTATTTACTCAATTGCAATACTCTACTCCATGTTGTGCAAACAAATAATATTATTATTTTAATTTTAAGAATTATTTATTTACTTTTGCTAAGTGACATAATAGCCCCAAAAGAACGTGCTAGAAAATAAACACTTTTTTTAAACAAATAAAATAAACAAACAATAAAATATATTGTATTTAAATATATTATTTCCAATTCGCCATCACTGAAAGCTATAAACAAAATGTCATAAAAATTGGTAAAATGGCACGTGTGAAGTTAAGATATTCTTTTGACGTTCACAGAAAAAAGAAACAAAAGATCAACAGAACAGATTTAAAAATGCAAAAATAAATATTTAGGATAAAGAAATTGCTGCCTAAAGTGGTTGAATTAAGTGTGAATATAAATTTTCTATTTTGGAAATTAAATTTGAAAGATTTATTACTTTTATAAAATCAAATACAATTAAAAACAAACAGGATGGATGATTCAGTTAAATGAGTTTATACACCCAATGCAGATAAAATAGTTGAAATATAATATTAATTTTATGCTTTGAATATTTTGAGGAATATCATAGCATTTGTGGTCCATACAAAGTCGATATTTAAGAAGATTTCTCTCAAGAAAATCAAGTAATTTATTATCTGTTTGTGCAACAACCTGTGCGGGGATGTGATTTTTGTTTGATGAAAGACAGCTTTCGTTCAAACGTCTTTGCATCTCTAGGCCGTGGTAATGATATTATTGCATTTTCACAGTTGTCCGATTTGATTGAAGATTTACCAGAATCTTCTTAACCTTTTTCAACGGTGGCATAGGCAAGTTACACGGTCTCTTTAGAGTATAGTGTCATAAAAAATTTTAGACAGAAAAATTATCGAAATATCGTCCATGAATTGAATGCCTTCGAAAGGTCCTGTATATACAGAAGACCCAAGGGAAATCATCTATAGAGGGAAGACTTTTGAGAGGTGGCCCTTTAAAGGATTATCTATATAACGAAGACCTTTGGACTGTTCTAAATATACAGAAGTGTTCTGATAGGTCCTCTATAGAAAGAAGTCCTTTGAAAGGTCCTCTATAGATAGAATACCCCTAAGGTTTTTCTTTGGACAGAAAAGTCCTCTATAGACTCTGAACAGCCTGCTATAGTTAAAAGACCATTGAAAATTCTTTTTAGACAGAACATTTTGAAAAACTGTTCCATAGATAGAAGTTCTTCAGATGATCCTCCATACACTTAAGACGTGGGAAATCTATAGAATGGAGACATTTTAAAGGTCATGTATAGACAGATTACCTTTGAAACGAAGAAAGTTGAAAGCTCCTTCATAGCAAGAAAAACTGTAAATGTTACTATATGGAAAGAAGAACTTCGACGTGTTCTCTTTAGAAAGAAGACGATTGATAGGTGCTCTATAGACAGAAGACCTTTGAAAGAGGGACTTTCAAAGAAAGGCCATAGGAAGGTCTTCCACGGAGTAAGAAGCTTGAAAGGTCCTCCATAGACAAAAAGTCGTTTAAAAGGTATTCTAAATACACTCTTTCGAAGGTCTTCTAATGACAGAGGACCTTTAAAACGCCCTCTATAGAGAGAAGATTTTTAAAAGTCCGTCTATAGACGGAATTCCTTTAAAAGGTCGTCTATGGACAGAAGATCATTAAAATGTATAGACAAAAGGTCTTTAAAAGGTCGTGTATAGACCGAGTACCTTTAAAAGGTTTCCTACAAACGGAAGACCTGTGAATGGTCCGTTAGAGACAAAAGACCTTTGAAAGTCCCTCTTTGGGCTATCGTCCCATCAAGCAGCAACGGTGTGCAACCAGCTTTTCGCGGAGGCCATTGAAATTCTAACCCCATTTCAGTCAGGAATCCACAAATTGCCTGAGATATCCTGCAACCAGGTTCCATTTGCCATATTTGTCCTGCTTTCTCAAGAAAGACACAACGAAGTTTCAGAAGGTAGTAGCACTTTGGTGGTCTGATAGATGGCTCTATTGGTAAGACAGAACCAACCCGTGCTAGTTCATCCGCCACTTCATTACCCGTTACATCACTGTGTCCTGGAACCCAACAAAGAACAACGACATCGCGTACATCAAAGAGAGCGTTTTTGCAGTCGAGGATCGCTTTTGAATTTATGGTCCACGACTTAAGGGACTTGAGGGCTGCTTGTCTATCGACATATAAAGTCACGGGTTCTTCAAGACTGCACTCAAGCCCTTTGACCAACTCCATTGCTTTCCTTAGAAGTGGAGCATACACTTTGACGAGATACACCTTGAGACTTTTAATATCGGTCCCTCAAAAATCGTCGACGTCGACGAAGACTATCTATCTTCTGAAATATGTACATTGCTTCTTGTCCTTCAGATTGCCTATAGAAATAAATCTGGTCGTCTACAAAGTTCTCATTCCGATCGTCTATAAACAGTTCCTACTCTTAGTCGTTGAAAACCCCTTTCTGATCGTCCGTAAAGGTTTCGTTTTGGTCGGTAATATAGTATCCTTTCTACAAAGGCTTCTTTCTATAGGTGTATACAAAACCTACCTTTTGTTTTTGTTACAGATAACCTTTGGATGAAAAAGTCCTTTTTGGCGGACTATAGATCTTCCATCTGTTCGAGTATAAAGATATTTTTTTTGGGAAGTATTGACTTTCCCTAAAAAATTATATAGTTGTGTTTACGATCACAAGGGCTACTCGAAACTAAACTTTGTTTTGTTCCGAGAAGTGGTCCACTATTAAAATTCCAACACGATTCGAGACTGGACTGGAGACTGGGCTTAAGCGCAAAAGTTCTGAACATTTACGAAGGTGGTACTTGGTATCTTAAGGAAAATGCCGTTCATTTTGGAACTTAATCGAAGTATTTAGAGCTTTCGGACCAGTAATTCGGAATCATATTTATTAAAAATGTACGTTTGTAATCACAAACACAAAAAGTACCTTCGTTGAAAATTTCAAATTGATCCTCGAACAGCACTTAAAAAACACTTACCTGAAAACTTTGAATTTATGTGAGATAGGTATCAATGAGATTTGTCGAATGGAAACTCACTAGGAACTTGATGTTCACTTAAATGACACGATTTGCAAAGTTTGGGAAAACATCGAAATAATAGTTTTACCATAGATGAGGTTCCAATATGGACCCTATCGGTCGACTCCTTCGGGTACCTCTCACACAAAATTTAGGAAAATTCAGTTTAGGATCATCTCTCGAATCGCTTTGAGTTTTGTTGAAACAACTTTTAGTCGTTGCCCCCATTACGACGGTGCAAGTGTTATCAGGGTCGAGTCCATACTTCCTGAGAAAATGCAGTGGTTGGGGCGCACGATAACTCGCGAACAGATCTAACGATTTGGTCCAAAATTTGGCCATCGTAATATTTTGTCAGAACATAGTTTAAGTTCGAAGATGAGTCATATCGGTGCACTCCTTTAGGTACCTCACCCACAAAAGTTCGAAAATTTTCACAAAAATTGTGCGAATTATAACTCTCGAAGGCAGTAACCGATTTGGTCCATACTTTGGACATCGTAATGTTACTACGAGACATAGATCAGGTTCGAATATGGATTATATATGTCAAATCCATGGGGTACCTCCCACACACAATTTCTAAAAAGTGCAGTTTAAGAGCTGCTTTCGAATCCCTTTAATTTTTGTTTTTCTTTTGTCAGGGGCAAGACCATAGTTCCTGAGAAAATGATCCGAAAGCTGTAAAAACCTTTACGGCCAGCATGTGTAGTGGCCGGTGCGCACGACAACTCTGGAACCGAATACTGCATTGGTCCACACTTTACATATCGTAATATTTAATCGAATATTATATGAAATTCGAAGGTGGTGCTTATAGGTCCACTCCTTCCGGTACCTTCCCCAGAAAAGTTCGAAAATATTCGCTAGCAATATACGCACGATATCTCATAAACGGTACAACCGACTTGGATGTTGAAATATTTTGTCTAACAATATTAAAAGAGCAAAATATGCATTGTAAAGATTTTGTTGTGTTGTAAGCCCAACAATAATTGCTGTTAATTACAACAATTGTTTTTGTCTTATCCAACAATAGTTGTTGTTATATCCGACAATAGTTTTTGTCTGCTGTACAATATTATTCTCTTTTCTTCGACAACCTTATTCTCTTCTCTCGGTATTTGACGCCGTGGTGAAAAACAACAATTTTGGTGAGTTTTGTTTGTATGAGTTTCTCTTTGTTCTTTATTTTTATTTTATCTTTGTTCTTTTTTGTGTATGTACACCATGAGTTTTTATTTGTTTCTCCTTTCTCATTCTTCTTTGTGTTTTGAGATGTATTTTTGGTCGTAATTCTTTTCATATTTGTTGTGCTTTTTGATATTCCTTATGTTGGGGTAGGTGCTTGGAGGATGAGCGCATTGGAGTAGTTATGTTTGTTCATTCAATTTGTTGTCTTTTTAGTTAGACCTGGCAAAACCTGGCCATTTGTTGTGTTTGTCAATGCTCCTAATACTATACGTGATATTTATACCAAAGTGTATATGAGAATTATATTCGATCAAATCAAAAATTTCAGTATCAGGTTTTCTGGGCTGACAATAGTTTTTGTAAAAATTCTACATTATGATGGTTCCTACCATAGGTATTATCAATGATTTTTACAATACTGAGGACTTTTGCAAGTTGTTTTTGTTTTGTATGTTTGGAGCAAACGATGGTATTGTTGGATTTACAATTGCAATGCTTGAACAAAACAAATGAATTGTTGAAAAAAAAGAATAAAAATTCTCTTTCGAGTTGAGCTTATTAGACCTATTATATGCATTGAAAAATTAGGAGTCTACCGAAGTCCCACGCATCCAACCATTACGCTACGTTTCACGGGTGGTTAAGCCGATCTTCAGGCATACTGAATGTTGTTTTTGTGGCAGACGAAGGCAAAGCTTGGGAACTAGCATATATATCGCACTTCATTAGATAAATGCATATGCGAAATTATGTCAGTTAATTGAAACTCCAAACTTTTCCTATAGTCCTGCTTGGTAATCCCATTTTTCAATGTTCACAAATACTATGGTAAGTTTTAGTTTATGCAATTTTGAATATTTCTATTTAAATGGTGATACAATATCATCTAAAAATCGAAATCTAACTCGAGCCTCTTTCCATGTATGTTTAATTTCCTAATCATTAGTTCTTTTACTCTCACTTCATTCTAATCGATTTAGCAATGTGGCAACAAACCCTTCAGAGGAAATTCTCCACCTTATCCAAAAAAAAAAAAAATGTTATCTTTGTCACCTGTTACTGTGCTACTGAGCATTTTGCTGCAACAATAAATGTTCATGTTTTTTTTTTGTTTCATTTAACAACAAAAACATGTGGGTTTTTACGTTTACGTACATGAGTGAACATGTGTAGTGTCTTCTAATTCTTTTTTCACAAAATAATTTTTTAAACAAAAAAACTTAAAGACTAAAAACACAATAATGAGATATAACAACAAACCACTCATATTAGAAAAACATTAATAATATTTTGTATTTTTCTTTTTTCAGTGGTTAATTGTCTGTCATTTGTCAAAGCAAATGTTTCGCGCTTATGTTTTTTGGGTAATTTCTGTGTTTGACTGTGTCTCATTCCTTTGGTGGCCCACTACAACAGCTTAACATCGGTAGTAGTAGCTGTAGCAGCGTAGTTTCCAAATAAGCACATTAATGTCGAGACGTCGACAACATCATTGTCTCGGATGACACCTTTGCACATTTTTCTAAATTCTTCCGCTTGTTTGGTTGTACAAAATGTCTGTCTTAACGCCAAATTGCCTTCAAAAGTCATATATCGCATCATTTGGTTTGGTTTTTGGTGTATTTAACGGGAGATACATACATATGTAGATGGAAAGTGGAAAGAGCAAAAAGATGAAAAATGATAATGAAAATGGTGATTCATATCGCAAAGAATCTTAGAGTTTACCACTGTGTATGCCGCTGTATATTTTTTCATTCATCCAATTTATATGTTTTCATGGCGTTATGTTATATCCGAGTATTATTGCCAAATTGTTATTTATGTATAAAAATATATATACATATGTATGTATGCACTCTTACATATACATATTTGTCTGTTATTCATGTTATCTAGCATTTATTTTTTTATTTGAAAATAATAACAATTGTTTATGACCATTAAGGTCACACGTGAAGTAAGGTGGGGGAAGTTGTGAACATAGTTGTTATGATTGTTCCTTAAAAATGACCCACAAATCTTGAGTAGACCTATGGTGACAATATAACAAAATTTAAACATTTTTCCACTTTTTTAACAAAATTACTAAATTTTCTAGCAAATTTCCTGTGACAAAAGAAGACAGAACTACTGATGAATCATTTCATCATATTTATCATAAATTCTGTTATAGCTCTTAATCATCGGAGAAGGTAGGCTTGTTTATAGAATGTCATCGTGGATTTGTGTGTAGGGTTGGCTATAAAACGTCTTTGAAACAATGTCAAGTAATGTGAGATAAAAAAGAGTGCTGTCAACTAATGATGATGTTTTATTTATTTTTTTGCTGTTTGTTGCGTGGTAATTATTTTACACTCACTTAAACAATTTGTGGAGGTTTCAAACGGTTGGCGACAAATTGTCTACAGATGATGTGGGGGTTTTTTAAAAAATATTTAATAACAACATAATAAAATCTAATTAGACATAAATTATTTGTAATTTCCTTCTCATGATCACTTCTATAAAGATGATATAGGGGTATTTAAAATATCAAGTTTCGTCATTAGTAAATATTCGTTTTGAAAGGCTCTAAGAGGGCGGCCCAAAAACAACAAAAAAAATTCCCTTACCCCCTAATTTTTTCCATTTGATTCAAAAATCTTACACATCTTACATAGATTTTATTGCAATCGGTTAACGCTAACCCGTGGCACCTGAGCGATATTTGTTTCCACAGTAATGGGATCAAAGGGGAATTTTCACGAAATCGCTCACTCCAATCGATGAAAAAAAATTTACCATTTCGTTGTGCTCGGATTTTAAAATAAGGTATATTATAAGGCCAAAATTACCTAAAATTGGTCAATTTGCATATTGGAGCCATATCAAAATCTTTTCATCGAATGGACAATATTTGCGACATTTAGAGCATTTTCGTTAACGTTCAACTTTGGATCCAAACAAATTACCATAGAGGCACGGGTTAACGTTAACCGATCGCCATAAATTTTCATATATAAGGTTTTTGAATCAAAAGGAGAAAATTTAGGGGATAGGCCCTTTAAAAATGTTTTTTTTTCTTTTTTGGGTTACCCTAAGACATTTGTCACGATAAAAAATATGTAAATGTGTTATAAACCAAACCCACACAATTTAAAGTTGATCTTATCATTTCCGTCCATCTGTCTCCACTTTTCCTATGGGAGTGGCTGATTTCGTCCGAGCTTTGTACATCGTAAAATTTTCTCCCAACTTCCACACAAAAGTCTACAAATATTTGATTATACGCAGATTAAGGACAGTGTAATAATCGTATAATAATTTCTGAGTGCAAGGCGGACGTGCTTACCACTGCAACGCGGTGGCTCCGGAGGTAATGACCTGAAATATCTGAAAAAAACCTTGCCGGTATCGACTGCAATGACTGATGAGCATAAACACATATAACAACAACAAGCACAGCATATTACACACAATGTGATTGTTCAGCGCGTGACGAATGCATCGTTGCTGCAATTCAATTGCAACAGTGGAAGAATTTTCAAACTTGCCAGCAGACTGTCGACCTGAGGACTGTATCTTACGAAATGAGTATCCGAATTGACCGCATCTTTGAAATTCGTAATATCTCTTGTAACGTGGCAATATGATCACGCACATAACACAACAACTACTACCAAGAAACCTCTTACAGTCATGGGTAAACATCGCTTTAACAACACTCCACCATACATTGTCTCTACCTGACACTAGTGGTATAACAGGCCACACACTGGTAAATTTAACTCCAGTGTATTTTTGCAACCATCGTAATCAGTGCTTAGGGTGAATAATTCGCATTCACTTCATGCCTCGAGTGACTCATATATTACAGAGTTGGTTGCTGATGGCGAGCTGGCTACTGCAGGGTGTTAGCTACACGGGTTTGAATTAAAGTCTGTTCTAAAGCCGCCAACGTACACCTTGGTGTTACCGAGTTGGGAATACGTTTTGAGGGCTTTTGAGTCATCTGTTCCATTCGGCACTGGACATTCGGGTTTTTCAGATCTACAGGTCTCTTTAGATATCGGTTCCATTCGGCACTGGACGTCCGGGTTTTTTCATTTCTACAGGGCTTCCGAGTCATCTGTTCCACTCGGCGCTGGACTTTCGGGGTTTTCAGTTCTACAGGGCCTTCGGGTCATCTGTTCCACTGTTTGAGTAATAGTAGTACACTGTAGAAACTAGACCGTAGTCCTATACTAACACCCGAGCGACGAATTTATCGCGTCAATATCCGAACACCGTACATATCGTCTTCCCGAACATCGATACCCGAGCATCAACAGCCGAACATATCTTCTTCCCGATCATCTGCAGCCGAACACCGAATTCATCGTCTTCCCGACCATCTGCAGCCGAACACCGAATTCATTGTCTTCCCGACCATCTGCAGCCGAACACCGAATACATCGTCTTCCCGATCACCGAATACATCGTCTTCCCGATCATCTACAGCCGAACACCGAATACATCATTCACACCAGAACACAAACAACACTCGAGCTTCTCAGCTGCCACACCCCAGCGAGTCTGCATAATACTTACGCAAACTATTAATCCAAATATATACCCATTGAATTCATTCTTATCGCATTTAAACACAAGTAGTTTGTAAATTAGTATTTAATCAATAAATCCCCGATTTAGCCCACAGGAAATGGAGAATACTAGTCTTTTCCTTTCGTAAGGTTTAGTGGGTCCTTATGGAGACCCTAGACGCGACTGAAGTTACCCCAGCCGACGAGAAAACCACGTTACAGTCTTTCAAAATACTTTAAATTTCAAGAGCGTCTCTATTGGACAATATTGGGCACTTCCCTCATAAAATTTCCTTATTTTTGCTTAAGTGTAGTTTAAGGACTTTTCGAGGAGTCGACTTAGCAATGTCCATCTGTTTGTCTGACTGGCTGGAACGCACGATAACTCTCGAACGAATTAACCGATTTGGTACAAAATTTGGCTTTGGTAATATTTTGTCCAAACTTAGTTTAAATTCGAATATGGATCATATCGGCCCACTCCATCAGGTACCTCCCTCATAAAAGTTCGAATTTTTTCTCAAAAATTATGCGCACGATAACTTACGATGGGACTAATCGATTTGGTCCATACTTTGCACATCATTTGATCTCTACCAGACATAGATAAAGTTCGAATGTGGACTATATTGGTACACTCCTTCAGGTACCTTCCCTACAAAAGTTCGAAAATATTCGCTAAAAAGGTAAACGCAATATCTCATAAACGGAGCAACCGATTTGGTGCAAGCTTTGGATCTCGAAATATTTTGTCCAAACTTAGTTTATGTTCAGCCCACACAAATGTTCAACATTTTTGTAGGGTTAAGGGTCTGTTCGAGGATCCTTTGAAAATTTTTATCGAAGGTACTCCTAGTAGCCCTGTTTACAGCGATATGATGTTTTTCGTGGTTAAGTCTATGTTTTCTGATATAATGGTCCTATCGACAGAAATGACTCACAAACTAAGACACACTTCCAAAATGGACTATGTCGGTACGGCAAGTTCATACGCCCAAAACTCTGAAGACTTCCAAAATACATAGGGAAAAATATGTTTCCATATTCCAAAGCTCTGTCGGAACGACCGACTGATACTTTATACTTGTTTTTTAACCGAAGGTAGAGCTTTCGGTTGTGATTCCCTCGGAATCATTTTTATAACCTCCACCATAATATGGAGGTATAATTAAATTTGTCATTCCGTTTGTAACACATCGAAATACTGATCAGACCCTATAAAGTATATTCTTGATCATGGTAAAATTCTAAGTCGATATAACCATGACCGTCCGTCCGTCTGTTGAAATCCAGATACTGCTCGCAATTTTGAAGATAGAGCTTTGTAATTTGGTATAGACGTTTCTATTACTCCTATGATGCATGGTATTGCAAATGGTCTTTATCGGTCCACGTTTTGATATATTCCCCATAGAACAGGATCACCCTATTTCCGGTATTTTTAAGCTTTTAGTTTCATCATCACACCGAAATGTCTAACATTTGGTACTGAGTCTTCGTTGGGGGTTATACAACTTTTCCTCAAAATTTTGTCGACACCTCCCGATTTGCGGTATTTTAAAGGTTGTAGCCTCAAAATTCCTCTGGAAAGACTGACATTTTTGTACCCTCAATATTCTTCCGATATGGCAGAAATTTGGTATTAAGTCCTCATTTAGGGTACAAACTTTCCATATGGATTTTGTCGGTATAGACCCACTCCTTCATATAGCCCCCATATATACCCTGATTTGCTGTATTTTGAAGATTGAGGCCTAAATATTCCACCGAAATGACTGAAATTTGGTATTTAGTCTTCATTTTGGGCATAAAACTTTCCACATGAAGTTTGTCGGTATAGGTCCACACTTTCATAAAGCTCCAATAGAACGGTAACTCCCGATTTTCGTTATTTTAAAGGTTGTGGCCTCAATATTCCTCCGAAATGGCTGAATTTTTTATTTAGTCTTCGTTGGTGGTATAAAACTTTCCCCCAGAAATGTGTCAGTACAAGTCAACGCCTTAATATAACCCCCATAGAACGGCACCTCCCGGTTTTCGGTATTTTTAAGGTTATTGCCACAATAATCCATCGAAATTGCTGAAATTTTATATTTAATCTTCCTAGGGGGTATACAACTTTTTCCTAGAATTTTGCTGTTATAGGTCCCCGGCTTTATGTAGCCCCCATAATACGGCACATTTCGAAGCTGAAAAACGTCATCTTTCGGTACTTTTATAGCGGCTCTTAAAATAAAGGACGAAAAGGTCATGGAAGGAAGCGAGTTAGAAGGTCGAAATGCCTTAAGAAAATAATCCTCATTCGATTTGATTTAAGACATGTCATCTCCTAAATAAGCTAAAACAACACTAAACAAAGATATAACGCTAATTTCAGATGCCTTACAGGTTCTTCAGCAGAAACTTCATCACGCCATAACTTGGATTTTCGACTCAAGGCGGTTCTGTCCTTCGGGATTCTTAATATTCTCACCAAGGGCGTTCGTCCCCAAAAGGAATTATCTCTGCCCCAATATTTCGGTTCACAGTGTTATGGACGCGGCTAGCCCATGTTACAGAATTTTGGAATCTGGTCACATAGTAACCAGAACCAGATAACTGACAAATTATACGAAAGAAAAAATGTATATTGCTACAAAAACAACAAATGATGACCGAAACTGTGAAAATCTATATTTTTTTTTTCAAAAATATTTCAAATTTCAAGATGGTCTTTCCTCGAAAAATTTCCGTATTTTTGCTTAAGTATAGTTTAAAGACTTTTCGTGGTTAGGTAGAGAGAGAGCTTTCGGTTCTGATTCCATCGACATAATTTGTTCGTTGGCAAGACCATATTTCCTGAAATAATATCCCGAAAGCATTAAAAAAATCCTACGGTGACCAACTGAAATGGGTGGTGAACACGATGACTATCAAAAGGAGTGACTAACATTGCTTTAACCATAGTAATATTTTCTCAAAAGGTACATCAAGTGCACTTTATCGGGGAACTACTTCGAGTATCTTCAAAAAATCTACCGAAGATAGCCCTTGTTGTCCTGTTTTCAATAATTTAATGTATTTTTGCAGACAAGTCCACTCTAGTCTTGATATTCAGACCCGATATCTCTAACATAACTTACGGTTACCACCCAAAATGGCCTGAACTTTATAGTCTTGCTTGATATATAATAGAATTGCGATAAATTGAAAATATCGATAAATCGTAATAAAATTTCGACTCCTTGAAATCGTTTTCTTCGCATTTTAACTCCGCTTAATCGAAAGCCTCGATATTTCGTAAAAAAAATTACCAGTCCCTTGATTACGAATTATCAAAAGACTACTATAGTAAGGTTGGTGGTTCTTGGGACCGTGACTACAACAATACAATTTTCCTAGGAGAACTTAATTCCCCCAGGGATATGGGCGCGACATGTCGTAAAATTTAGGACCACTTTTAGATGCACTTTTGTGTGGGAGTTGTATGAACACGGTGCTCTTCAACCAAATTTAAATGGAAAGTACCTACAGCTGGCAAGTTTTTGCGGATTCTGAAACTATAATGTTTATAGATGAGAAAAATCAAAAAACAAAAAAATTGCCGGAGCGCTTTTTAAAAAAAATCGCGATTCGAGTTGACATTTTTAAGGGTTTTTTAGGTTTTCACGATTTTGCTTGGAAACCGCAAGTTCTATCGAAATGGGATTAGAGAAAATGTTGTAGCTGTGAAAATTCTCTACAAGATCGACCTTTACGGTATATTCGTAGGTTTTACCATTTTTGAGATATTGAAGTTCAAATTGGGAGAATGCACTGACTGTATCGCCCCCTTATAAAACCATGTCATGCAGGGTGCACCATAACTAACTTTCAATGAAAACCGGTTACACCTGGGAAGTTTTTGCGGATTCTGAAACAGTAATGTTTATAGATGAAAAAATTCAAAAACAAAAAAGAAAAAAACGCTGGATGGATTTTTTAATAAATCGCGATCAAAGTTCACATTTTTCGTGTTTTTTTTTTTTTTTGGAAACCGCAAGTCCTATCGAAATGGGACTAAAGAAAATATTATAGCAGTGACAATTTTATACAATATTGGCTGATTTATATTTTCCTAAGTTTTACCATTTTTGAGTATAGAGGTTCAGATCAAACTTTTAGATTTGTTTCTTAGGTCTTCAGGTTTTAGCTTGAAAGGGGTTTTTTTGGTTTTCACGATTTTGCTTGGAAACCGCAAGTTCTATCGAAATGGGATTAGAGAAAATTAAAAAATTTTCTAACTTGCAGTGGCTCCGTCCATAATGAATCAGGAGTTAGGTGAGTGAGTTTAGCTTGGAAATACAACATGTGGTGCGGCATTCACACCGTATCATTATACTGCTTGCCCAACTATGATGGTTCATTGGTGTAATGAGGTGGTCCCATGTTGAAGTCCTCTGGTCGGCTGTCTGGCAAGTTTGAATATTTTACAATTGTGGCGCGCTAATATTTGAATACCACACTGGCCCCGCATAGCTTACCACAGAGCGGCATATTACTTTATAATAGGTCAGCGAGGCTTCTTTATCTCCACCCCAATGCTGCCGGCCGGCGACTTGATAAACAGAGTCGGTTCAAATTTTGGCTTTCGTAATATTTTACCCAAACTTAGTTTAAGTTCGAAGATGGGCTATATCGGTCCACTCCTTCCGGTATCTCCCCCACAAAAGTTCGAAAATGTTCGGAAAATTTTTGCGCACTATAACTCTTGAAGGGAGTAACCGATTTGGTCCATATTTTGCCCATCGTGAAATGTTTACCAGACTTAGATAAGGTTTCAATATGGACTCAATCGGTCCACTCCTTCGGGTACCTCCCACACAAAATTTCAGAAAAGTTCAGTTTAGGGCCACCTCTCGAATCGCTTTGATTTTTGTTTTAGCAACTTGTATTCACTGCCTTCCATACGACGGTACAAGTTTGATCAGGGGCAAGTCCATACTTCCTGAGAAAATAGCCTTAAAGTTGCAAAAAAAACCCTATGAAACGGAGCGCAAGATAACTCTAGAACGGATCTGCCGGTTCGGTCCAACATTTGGCCCTATTAATATTTTGTATAAACATAATTTAAGTTCGAAGATAGGCCATATCGGTCCACTCCTTCAGGTACCTCCCCCATAAAAGTTCAAAAATGTGCGGAAAATTTTTTGTATGGTAACTCTTGGAGGGAGTGGCCGAATTGGTCCATACTTTACACATCCTAATATATGTACCAGATATATATCATGTTCAAATATGGACTATATTTGTCCACTCCACTCACTTTAAGACCTGATATCGAATCACTTTGATTTTTGTTGAAGGAACTTGCATTCGCTGCCTCAATTACGATGGTAAAAGTTTTTTTCAGGGGCATGTCCATACTTCTTGAGCAAACAGACCTAAGGGTGTAAAAACCCCATAGGCACCATATGTAGTGGCTGGAGATCCACTTCCATAATGGTTAATGTCGATCCATTCCTTTTAGTATCTCCTCCTCAACAGTTTTGGTCTTTAATCCTAATCAACATTTTTGTCGGTTCTTCTTGTAGAGAATTTCCATAGCTACAACATTTTCTCCAATCGCATTTCGCTGGAGCTTGCGGTTTCCTAGCAAAATCGTGAAAACAAAAAAAAACCCCTTTCAAGCTAAAACCTTAAGACCTACAAAAACCCTTAAAAATGTCAACTTGAATCGCGACTGTAGTTCCAGAATCCGCAAAAACTTCCCAGATGTAAGCACCTTCCATTTAAATTTGGTTCAAGAGCACCGTGTGAAGTAACTCCCACACAAAAGTACATCTAAAAGTTCATTGTAAGTCAAATCGTTCTATGTTTGGCATGCCGTTTTGGGTTTGGCGATAAGGAGATCTGCCCAGAACATTGAGCTGACAGTGTAATTAAAGTGCATTCTAGCTAATATCCATGATAATTCTGCCCTTGTTTCTTCTTAGATGTTAGTGGGTAATAAGCTTATCTCTAAACAGTCAACATGAAATGTTTGTTCACTTTCCCTTAATACCTATAAAGTTCGCTTCAATACCCATTAGGAATTATTGTCTTCAATCTGGGAATTTCGCTAGACCTTAATAAATTTATTAGTACATACATTTTAAATTTAGATTAAATTTTCCAATCTGTTTGACAATTTGTTTTGTTTTCTAAAACCTTTTACTTATTTATGTGTGTAAAATTTCTTATCAAATTAAAACAAAAAAAGGAAACAAATTTCATTCTTCAACTCAACCTCAAACAAATAAAATATTACTTCTCTAGATAACCCCCTTTGCCTTTGGCTAGGAAAGTTAGGGGTTTCAGCGTTTTTTAATTTGTTTGTGCAAACTTTTACTTATTTGCACACTAATGTGGTTTAGTTTTATCTTATCGAGTTCGCTAAAGTTGTGGGGCAAATAGAAACAAAAAGGGCAGGACAGTTAGCGATTTCTAGGAACGATATTATTTTCGACTGTTAGAGGAAATTAAATGTATTTCTGACATTTAAAAAAATCGCAATTCAACAGCGAAATGCAAGTGCAGAATTTGACGGATACTTATTTAAAAGTTTTATGGGAAGTGTGACCTAAACAACGAAACTTAGCATTATTACTTACATATTAACTACTCTAAACGTGCCAGAAGTTTTGGCAGAGATAGTAAAATAAATAATTAACAAAATATCGACAAGAACACAAACATTCCGTTATAGCCATACAATTGAGTAATTTTAAAATCAAATTGCAGAATGTAGTACCCCATAAAATTTCTTTCACATGATATTCTTGCATATCCGGTTAATATAATTAACTGTCTATTGAAATTACCTGGCAATACAAATTATTTAAAATGTTGCTTGGAAAAAGAATGCAGAATTTCTTTTTTTTTGTGCAGAAATAAAAACGCAGCTGCATAGGTAAAGTTAATAATTTCAATAGCCTTTTTTGTTCTAAATTGAAATGTTTTGATTCGGTCCACATTTCAGACATGTATTAGACCGGTTTTTTTAGCCACTTCTACTTAATTGCCATAAGAAAATATTACAACTAAGACATACACAAATTATGCAATTAAACTAATATGTTAAACACCACGGTGTGTGTTTGTGTGATTGAATCTAATATGTGATATATAAATTGAAAAAAAAATTAAAGCAATAGCATCAATTAAAACCACATTTTATGCAAATTAATCAAATATAAGAGACAACAACAATAAAAAAGTGGCCAATAATCAATTGATTAGAAAATTACAGTGTATGCAAAATGCAGAGAGATATATTCGAAAAAAAAAAACGACGACGATAAATAATAAAAAATATACTACGTTTTATGTAGATATACGAACGTGTGCATTTATTGTATGATTAATTGGTTTTGTGAAAGTAAAAGTTAATAATTATTACAAAAAGTAATAATTGCACAAAAAAGACAACCCACACAAAAATTATCAACAATCTGCAATACATATTGTTCTATACTCCCCAGAGAATATTAGGGTGAATAATAAAAAAACATTAGTAATTTTTAGGAAAATTATTTATTCGTTTCTATTGGTACGAGGAGCGTATTATTGTTGTCGTTACGTATACGGCAACGGGTGTCATCCAAGGCAAATATGTAAGTTAGGGTTATGACTTTTCGACATTTTTTTCTCGAAAATGAAAATAACGTATATTCCATTGAAATATAAAAAAAAAATTCACGCACAAATCGATTTAAAAAAATATATATTTTTTTGAAAAATTTGCTGTTGCAAGAATGAATAAACTTAGGCATACTAATAACTAAAATAACGTTTATTCCATTCAAATATTGAAAAAGGTCATGCACAGACCACTTTGAAAAAAATTTTGATTTTTTTTTGTTTTGAAAAGATATATATTTGAACAAGGCGTTAAGTTCGGCTGGGTCGAATTTGTTATACCTTCCACCACGAGTGGTATTGAAGTAAAATGGAAATTTCAGCAATTTCGATAAAACAATTTCAGCAATTTCGGTAAAACAATGTGGCTAAGCTTCAAAATACCGAAATTCGGCCATATCAAAACGTCGATCTATACCTGGCTAAATTCTAAAAAATTCCGAAACTCAAGGTGTACCCTTCTATGGGGGATATAGGAAGACGTGGATCTATATTGATAATTATTTTCTGGAAAATGTTATGACCCCATGGAAGACTAAATAATAAATTTCATTAATTTCGGGGGGGATAATGCCGTCACAACCTTCAGAATTACTAAAATCGGGTGGTATCTTTTCATGGGGGCTATATCGAAACGTGGACCTATACGACGAATTTAAGTAGGAAGGGGTTTTACCTCCAACGTAGATTAAAAACCAAATTATTTAAATACCATTTCGGTGGGCTGTTGTGGCCACAGCCTTCAAAATACCGAAAATCGCGAGGTACCATTCTATGGAGGCTATATGAAGGCGTGGACATGTACGTACGAATTTCTGGGGTAAAGTTTTATACCACCAACAAAGACTAAATACCAAATGACAGCCATTTAGGAGGAATATTGAAGCCACAACCTTCAAAATACCGCAAATCGGGAAGTAAAGTTCTATGGGGTCCATATGAAGGCATGGACCTATACCGACAAATATAAAAGAGGAAAGTTGAATACCCCCAAACGAAGATAAATACCGAATTTTAGTCATTTCAATGGATTATTGTGGTCATAACCTTCAAAATACCGAAAATCGCGAGGGACCGTTCTATGGGGGCTATATGAAGGCGTGGACCTATACCGAAACATTTCATATGAAATGTTTTATACCCCTAATGAAGTCTTAATACCAAATTTCAGCCATATCGGTGGGTTGTTGTGGCCACAGCCTTCAAAATACCGAAAATCGGGAGGTACCATTCTATGGAGGCTATATGAAGACCAACAAATATAAACGGGGAAAGTTGAATATCCACAAACGAAGATAAATACCGAATTTTAGTCAATTCAATGGATTATTTTGGCCATAACCTTCAAAATACCGAAATCGGAAGGTACCGTTCTATGGGGGTTATATTAAGGCGTGGACCTATACCGAAACATTTCATATGGAATGTTTTATACCCCCAATGAAGTCTTAATACCAAATTTCAGCCATATCTGTGGGTTGTTGTGGCCACAGCCTTCAAAATACCGAAAATCGGGAGGTACCATTCTATGGAGGCTATATGAAGCCGTGGACATGTACGTACAAATTTCTGGGGTAAAGTTTTATACCACCAACAAAGACTAAATACCAAATGACAGCCATTTCGGAGGAATATTGAAGCCACAACCTTCAAAATACTGCAAATCGGGAAGTACAGTTCTATGGGGTCCATATGAAGGCGTGAACATATACCGACAAATATAAAAGGGGAAAGTTGAATACCCCCAAGCGAAGATAAATACCGAATTTTAGTTATTTCAATGGATTATTGTGGTCATAACCTTCAAAATACCGAAAATCGAGAGGGACCGTTCTATGGGGGCTATATGAAGGCGTGGACCTATACGGACAAATTTCTAGGAGAATATTTTGTAACCAACGAAGACTAAGCACTAAATTTCAGCTATTTCGGTGTGATAATGAGGCTAAAACCTTCAAAATACCGAAATTCCGGAGGTACCGTTCTATGGGGGCTATATCAAAACGTGGACCTATACCGACAAACTTCATACGGAACGTTTAGTACCCCAAATGAAGACCAAATGCCAAATTTCAGTCATTTCGGTGGATTATTGTGGCCACAACATTCAAAATATCGAAAATCGGGAAGTACCGTTCAATGGGGGCTATATGGAGACGTGGACCTATACCGACAAATTTCTGGGTGAAAGTTTTGTATCACCAACGAAGATTAAGCACTAAATTTCAGCTATTTCGGTGTGATAATGAGGCTAAAACCTTCAAAATACCGAAATTCGGGAGGTACCGATGTGTGGGGGGTATATCAAAACGTGGACCTTTACCGACAAATTTCATACGGAACGTTTGATACCCCAAATGAAGACCAAATGCCAAATTTCAGCCATTTTGGTGGATTATTGTGGCCACAACATTCAAAATATCGAAAATCGGGAGGTACCGTTCAATGGGGGCTATATGGAGGCGTGGACCTATACCGACAAATTTCTGGGTGAAAGTTTTGAACCCCCAACGAAGACTAAGTACTAAATTTCAGCTATTTCGATGTGATAATGAGGCTAAAATCTTCAAAATACCGAAATCCGGTGGTACCGTTCTATGGGGGCTATATTAAGGCGTGGACCTATACCGACAAATTTCATATGGAAAGTTTTATACCCCCAATGAAGACTAAATACCAAATTTCAGCCGTTTCGGTGAAATATTGAAGCCAAAACCTTCAAAATACCGACAATCGGGTGGTACCGTTCTATGGGGGCTATATCAAAACGTGGACATATACCGACAAACTTCATACGGAACGTTTAATACCCCAAATGAAGACCAAATGCCAAATTTCAGCCATGTCGGTGGATTATTGTGGCCACAACATTCAAAATACCGAAAATTGGGAGGTACCGTTCAGTGGGGACTATATGGAGGCGTAGACCTATACCGACAAATTTCTAGGTGAGAGTTTTGTACCCCTAACGAAGACTAAGTACTAAATTTCAGCTATTTCGGTGTGATAATGAGGCTAAAATCTTCAAAATACCGAAATTCCGGAGGTACCGTTCTATGGGGGCTTTATCAAAACGTGGACCTATACCGACAAACTTCATACGGAACGTTTAATACCCCAAATGAAGACCAAATGCCAAATTTCAGCCATTTCGGTGGATTATTGTGGCCACAACATTCAAATTTCGAAAATCGGGAGGTACCGTTCAATGGGGGCTATATGGAGGCGTGGACCTGTACCGACAAATTTCTGGGTGAAAGTTTTGTATCACCAACGAAGACTAAGCACTGAATTTCAGCTATTTCGGTGGAATATTGAGGCCAAAACCTTCAAAATACCGAAAATCGGGAGGTACCGTTCTATGGGGGCTATATGAAGGCGTGTACATATACCGACAAATTTCATACAGAACGTTTAAAACCCAAAATGAAGACTAAATAGCAAATATCAGCCGTTTCGGTGGAATATTAAGGCCAAAACCTTCAAAATACCGAAAATCGGGAGGTACCATGCTATGGGGGCTATATAAGGCGTGGACCTGTACGTACAAATTTCTGGGGTAAAGTTGTATACCCCCAACAAAGCCTCAGTACCAAATTTCAGCCATTCCGGAGTGAGAATGAGGCTAAAACCTTAAAAATACCGAAAATTGGGTGGTACCGTTCTATGGGGGCTATACGAAAACGTAGACCGATATAGCCCATTTGCAATACCAAACATCCTAGGAGCAATAGAAAATTCTATACCAAATTACAAATCTCTATCATAAAAATTGCGAGCTGTATCTTGATATCAACAGAGGGACGGACGGACGGACATGCTTATATTGACTTAGAATTTTACCCCGATCAAGAATATATACGCTTTATAGGGTCTCCCATGAATATTTCGATGTGTTACAAACGGAATGACAAGTTCAATTATATCATCCATATTATGGTGGAGGGTATAGAAAGCGTTTACGACATTTTTATGCTCCTCAGAATTAAAGAAAATTAGTGAGAAAAAATACAGTGACTTCAAAAAACTTTCCATAATTCTGTTAAATTCAAATGTTAAAATCGTTTTGTGCGTGAGGTTTTTTCACCGAATAACCTTATAATTAAGTGAAGACGCTTGGAGGGGGTAGATTAGACGATACAAAGGGAACCTCAGAGAATTAGCCTCCAGACCTCTATTTATTTTGTGGACTGTAAATAATAGGAGCACCAAACCCAATGATGATGATGAACAAAGAGGAGATGGTATCTAGGTAAAATCAGCTTGCGACAATAATAATTCAAAATGACCAATAGATTTAAAAGCAATCCAGTGCGTTTATTAATACAATAATGGTAGTTGTTCACCGTTGTAGGAATGTAGGCCAAGTGAACGAGCTTAGCCAGTCTTACATCCTAGGAAGTGTAGTTTTTATGTTACGTACATTTTGATAATACGGTTAACATTATGTTAACGTAAATTAGTACAATTCATGGTTATCAAGTTCAAAGTAGATGTAATTCACAATAGAAATAAAAATTCAGTTAGATTTTGGTAGGACTTAAATGTACTTAAAATTAATTCCAAATATGTATTCTAAGTTCAAACTTATGAAGTTTGGACATTAAGATTTTATGTAATTTTATGTAGAAACACATCACGCTATAGTACAGGGATACGAGGTTGATGAGGTTTTTTCATCGAATCACCTTATAATTAAGATTTTATGTAATCTTATGTAGAAACTCATCACGCTATGAAAGAGGGAAATGATGTTGTAAAAAAAGTCATCACCCTAATGTAAGTAGAAGTGGCCTTGAATACGATTTTGCAAGGCAATATAAAATTTCCAACTATATTTAATCTACCTCAATGTAATGCCGGCTTATGATCGATAAAATATTCCAAAAGTCCGTTTGTACTTTTGGGCTCTTTTTTAATGTATGAAGAAAAGTCCACCAGAGATACTTTTTGGAAATTTTTGGGTTTTACTCAAGAAAATGTTTTTCTATAATGAAATCCATTTCTACATTTTCCATGCGACCCTAATATACAAAATGAATGGCGTTAGTCTAGCCGAAAAAAAATAAAAACCCCAAAAAATTCATTTCAATTTTGGCTACTTTTTGTTTTATTTTTTCTCTTAACCCACATTGCATGAATTTACAAAAAATCAAAACACCTTGTTGCCATGTATGCAGCGAGAACAAGAAAAAAAAGAAATCAAAAATGCATTCTCCTCTATACTTAGCCAAATTGAATGTCAGCACCAACAACAAAACTACTAAAATGAATTTGATTAGATTTAAAGAGCACAATGCAATGGTAAGAGACTTTACCGCCAAAAAATATTGTTTTC
This sequence comes from Musca autumnalis, assembly GCF_047663935.1. Classification (NCBI taxonomy): domain Eukaryota; kingdom Metazoa; phylum Arthropoda; class Insecta; order Diptera; family Muscidae; genus Musca; species Musca autumnalis. The sequence continues at coordinate 70,425,879 of NW_027412088.1, read as the reverse complement.
AGGACATATGCTTCTATTTTTCTTTTTGGCTTGAAAATAAGGCTGAAAACGAAATGTGCATCAACGAACGATAAAAGCAATGGCGACGACGTCATCAATGCTGTGAATATGTTAGCAAACCTTTCACGACAGAGAGAACATGTGTTTCTTGGATGACTGCAAATTAAACTTGGTCTAATGACCCCAATGTTTGTGGGAAATTTAGAAATAGAAATTGAACGTTTCAAAAATTTAAGGGCTGCAACAGATAAGTTATGTATATTAGTCTTGAAATTATATTATTAATCAAAATTAAATAAATTGCTTAAAACTACCTCAACCGTGGCATTTATTACCTGTGCAAGAACTGTTCTGCAATCTAAGGTATGATTATTATTTATTGTAATATATTACTCATACGTCAACATCAAATGGACAGTTCCTTCAGTTTTATAAAATTAATATTTTGAATTTCTTTACATTGGAGCACCAGTGCGTATGATCGTTATTGTAATTTTTCTAATTGATAACAATCATACGCACCGGTATTCCAATGTTAAGAACTATTAATTAAAAATCAAAAAGAAGAAAAAACAAAAAATTTGTGAACATTGAAAAATGGGATTACCAAGCAGGACTATAGGAAAAGTTTGGAGTTTAAATTAACTGACATAATTTCGCATATGCATTTATCTAATGAAGTGCGATATATATACTAGTTGCCAAGCTTTGCCTTCGTCTGCCACAAAAACAACATTCAATACGCCTGAAGATCGGCTTAACCACCCGTGAAACGTAGCGTAATGGTTGAATGTGTGGGACTTCGGTAGACTCCTAATTTGTCAATGTATATAATAGGTCTAATAAGCTCAACTCGAAAGAGAATTAATTAAAAAATTGCATAACCCATGCATTTTTTAACCGATCTTTTTGTTGTTTCCTTTTTTTGAACGCGTACTTAATTTAAATTTTAAAAAATCTATATTTTAGAAATTCCCTCTATTAAAGTCAAGATTATTAGGGACATAAGAAGCCTGGAATTGTCCAGCCGTTTTCGAGTTAGAGAGGACATCACAAAACCCTTCTTCAGCGTTTCGTAGGCGGTCAATTTTCACAAAACGATGCACTATTTAAAAAAAAAATGACCAAAAGTAGATAAGATATACCTATTAGACGAAAGAAGGATCTATTAAAAACGGCCGGTAGTTTTCTTTGAACAAATCATTCAAAATGTTGTTGTTGTAGAATCAGGAGACAGGTGATTGGGGTTAGCTGGATAGCTAAACAACTGCAGTCTATCGTGTGGTCCCAATCCACATGAAGGGTATGTGTTGGTTATCGTAGCATCAATTCGGGCCCAATGCGAATTGAGGCGGCTGCATCGTCCGGATCTTAACTGGGCTAAAACCACTCGTGCTTGCCTTGACAGCTGGCGTTCTTCTGCTGCGATTGATTGGGGGGGGGGGGGGGGCGATACCCAAGTACGGCCTTCACACTGTATCTCTGTACTGCCTGCGCAACCATGTTAGTGTAAATGCTATCCAAGCCTGCCTGATAAAATCGTTGGTCTAGAGGTTCTCTTTTTTACCTTTGGACCTCTCTCTCTAGATCATATAATCTCTCCTGACGTGCCTGGGTGGAGGAAGCCTGTCCATTAAATCGTGACAGGGAGGCTCACTGCGATAACACCCAAGCGGGTAGTGCGTCGACAACATCTTATTGTGTTGACCCGGTAAAATCTTCGTCTCCTCGTGAAGATGGTCCACTGGTGTCATGAGGAGGCACCCTATTGCAGTCCTCAGGGTATCATTCTGGCAGGTTTGAATCTTCTTCCACTGCGTAGTGCTAACCTTTGCAAACCACGCTGGCGCCGCATAGCTTACCACAGACCGGCCTATTGCATAGTAGGTGGTCAACAATGTTTCTTTGTCAGCTCCCCAAGTGCCGCCGGCCAGCGACTTAAGCACCTTGTTCCTACTTCTGATCTTATCGCAAATAGCAGTGGCATGCGCGGACGACTTAAACATGTTAGCGAACGTTACACCCAGTATTTTGGGTAGTTAGTGGTCGGAATTAGTGCAACATAGACCAATATGTTCAGCGGGAGCCTAATTTCAGCCGTCCATGTGGTGATCAGTGTGGCAGTGAATTTAGCGGCGGATATTTTCATATTCCTCAGATGGAAGAACTGCACTAGGTCAGCTATGTAGACCTATCACATATGTCATCGATGATAGGACTCGATGCCAAGATCGTACAATAATCCGCATACATCACCATCTCTATCTCTCTATACCGTCTGGAGGGTGTGGAATTTTAGAAAGGTAGAGGTTAGACAGTTCCGGAGATATCACCCCTCCTTGGGGACCACCCTGTTTCACTCTACGAGGTTTGGACTTTTTGTTTCTGAATTCCACAAACGACTGGCGTCCGCACATATAGTTGATTACCCAACGTTTCAAACATGGCTGGAGATTAGTCTTCTCTATATCAACAGCTTGGCATGATTGATGGTATCGTAAGCCTTCGATAGGTCAAGAGCCACCATGACTGTTCGGTCGCACGGCTTTTTCTGGTTCAGTCCTCTACTGATATGTGTGGATATGGCGTCTAATGCTGTTGTAGTACCATGCATTTTCCGAAATCCATGTTGATGTTGGGCAACTGGAAAGCACCTTCTCATCGTGGGCAGGAGTAGCGCCTCTAGGATCTTTGCTACTGGCGACAGGAGTGAAATCGGCCTGTACGATTCAACTCTGCTGGCACCCTTGCCAGGCTTCAATAGCGGGACTACCCTGCCAACTTTCCAGGCATCAGGTACAACATGATTGGCTAACGATAGGTTGAGAACACCAGGTTCATCCAGCTGCTTAAGCATTACCATCGATATTCGGTGCGGGCCCAACGCTTTGGATGATTTAGCGTTTTGGATGGCATCTGCAACATCGCTCATCGTAAATTGTGGTGGTACCTCCTCGGCTGGAAGAGCTCTTCTTATACTATGTACCACATTTCTCTTCGCCCTATCACTCTCGGGGTGCTCTATGAACTGTAGGTTAAAATAACACGCGCACCTCTTTGGATCAGTTACTGTCACGCCGTTGAAAGTAACTGCTGTTCTGTCATCCTTCTTTTCCGGATTCGAGAGTGCTTTAACCGTTGCCCACAATTTACTTAATCCTGCACCAATGTTGCATTGCTTCAGGTGGTCTAGCCACTTTTTCCGCTTATGTTCGCCTACTAACCTGTTGACTTCAAGTGTAAGCTCTCTAACTCTTGGGTCTTCAGGGTTCGTACGACGAAGCTCATCACGCTCATTTGCTAGTCCTGTCGCCTCTGCTGGGAAATTTGTTATTGTTTCGGGTATTCGACCAGCAGGTATGTATCGAGCGGCTGCTGCAGTGAAGATGCCCCGGAAAGTTTTCTCAGCTACCCGAGGATCTGAAGGAGTGGGCAATTCTCTGAAGCGGTGATTGGTAAATTCTCTGAACCCGTACCAATCAGCTTTCCCATTGTTCAGGAAAGTACGGCGTTCAGTGGTTATGAAATCGGGTGGTCTGTTTACGGAGACGATGATAGGGAGGTGGTCTGAGCTAAGGGAAATGACGGATTGCCAGAATACGTCATTTATCAGACCTGGTGACACAATAGTGATATCTGGCGAGCTGTGACAGTCTCCTCTAATCCTCGTAGGAGCGTCTTCATTCACCGTGTGAAACGTGAAGCTATCAATTTGCTCAGCCAGCGCTGTACCCCTCTGGTCATAACCTAGGACGGAATGCAAAATCTCGTGATGAGCACATAGCACCAGACGGTTATTGCCCTCTAAAAGCGAACTAATGTCGGGTATATAACGCCGGGAACAGCTATACATCGGCGGTATGTACACATTAAGCAGCTCTACCTCGGCAGTACCACACTTTACTGCTACCTCCATACATTCCATAAAGGGGTCACTAGAGACAAGCTCAAGCGAGATAGGTCTGTACTGGACAGACTGGTGTATCAGGAAGGCAAGTCCTCCTCCTCCGCTTCTTGTGCGATCCTTCCGCAAAACGTTGCAACTATCACAACGCAAGCTGCAGGTGGCGGTGAGTTTTGTTTCTTGGATCGCGGCGATCATGATGTTTTTCCGACTCATAAAATCTAACATTTCGCTGACCTTATTGCGGAGGCCGTTGCAATTGAATTGCAGGAAAGATGCATTTCCGGGCCGTTGAACAACAACTTGTGGTGTTAGGTGCTGCATTTGTTGTTGTTGGGGAGACTGCGGGGGCATCTCGTATTCCGACGACGACGAAGAATCATACGACGACGTAGAAGACGCACTGGGCGATGCGCTGAAGCAGCAAGCAGCCACATACCTAACACTGTAATCCCGGGTGCTACTAAGGCTAGAGCACACACGAAAATGCACCCATTCTATACTTCCATTACATATCACCATTGTTGACATGTAGTGGATCGGATCTGGCAAACGGAAGAGATCCATACTGACCCGGGGTTCATCTCTATACCGGCACGAACCAGAAGAGCTCGGAGCAGGCATTCCGGGATAAATTGCCGCTCCCATGGTGAAAAAATACACGAACACAAACACATAATTGTTGAGGTGACGGCCCCTGGTCGAAGATTCCTCCGAGTCAATCCGGTGCCTAGAACCGGCCGCCGTGGGATTGATTCAAAATGTGGTTTATTTGACTGGCGGTAACCCCGTAAAGAAATGCGGAATGTTTGGCGACCTTTATCTTAAGAATTCTGGATGTTCCGAATAAATTTGGACCTTTGCCATTAGCTTTAATAGAAATATTGCCTGTTCGTAAGGTACTCCATATGTAATAATTGTACATATTTCTTGCGGCAAAATTTATCCAACATTTCAAACTTTTGAAAATCTATTTTTTCGCACGAAATACATGATTTTCTTATTTGTTTATTGTTTCTTTGCACACAATAGAAAATTATAGACTTTCTTGTTTTGCTGAATTTGAAAACAAATATCTAAAAACAATCATGAAATTGGAATGTAAAAACAGATGAAAAATAAAACACAAAATAACGAAATCACACCTTTAGCAAAAACAGAAGAGGCAGAAATGAAAGAGGCAAAATGGATGAGGTAGCAATGAAGGAGGCAGAAATGAAGGAAGACAGACATGACAACCCAACAACAAAATATTTTATTGGCATCATTGGCGACAGCTCAACATCAGCTTCAACTGGGATGATTGTGTTTTTGATGGCGTTTGGGGATCATGATCATCGTTTTACGACAAAAGACAATTTTTTTGCCAATATTTTCTTTTCTTTTTCTTTCAATATACAACAAAACCAACAACCATCTGCAATTTTATTTTTGAAAATGGTGGCGTTGCAAAATAGCAACCAATGATGATGATGATGATGGCAATGATGATGATCATGTTGTTAATGTTTTGAACGAATGAAACGAACAACATCATCAAGAAGTTGTAAAATTCTATTTTTGACCATGTCCTTCTCAAAATAGCCGGCATAGAAACACAACTAAAATAAATTTGAATTCGACGAAATACTGAATGCTACAGATACAGAAACAAATTCTAAAATAAAACAAAAAAAGCTTTAAATGAAAATTTGTTGTGATTTGGCCAAAGGCGTTGTGTTTATTTGTTTGTTTTTTGCTTTAAACAATTAATTTCGAGAAATTAAATGTCATCCAAAATTGTTATTGTGTAATTTTTATAGGCCAAGGACGTCAATGTTTTATGAGGATATTTTATATTTTCCGGTGTTGTTGAATTCAAAATATATAAAAAACTTTTGGGCAAAGATTAAGATTAAGGTTAAGTTATTAGGATAGATTAGACTATTTATTATTTTGCGGGTTTCTTGGCTATTCCTGGGGGAAAGTTGTTTACATTTGAAAACACTTATACACACCATTGGTAAAAATAATTTCGATTACTATAAGAAGGGAGCTCAATTTGAAAATTATTTTCGGGCTAACGGGCAAAAATTATAAGAAAAGTTATTGCCATCACATCTCTCATTTGTTTTTTTTTTTTTTTTTGTACAATATGAATAAAAATAGAAAATTGCCTTTGAAATCCCTAAAAAATATACAAAAAAATCCCATTTAGTCATTACGAAAGCACCCACAATTTGAACAACAGAAAAACAATTTAATAAACAAAATAACGTTGTTTTTATTAAATAATAAAAACAAAAAAAAATGTACAAACATTTTACAAAACAGTTTGTATCACGTTGTTGTAATTATTTGAATGGATTTCGATTTCAATTCATTTGGATTTTTGTTTTTTTTTTATTAATTTTTCTGTTTAAATAAAAGTCACTCGATATTTTGACACACAAATCATCAAATAATAAAATAAAACTTTGAGATAAAAATAACAGATATTTCATACAGAGGGAGAGGGAGAGAGAGTGCTATAAAATCCGAACAACAACAGCAGCAGCAATAGAAACCTAAGTAGAAAATAGCAACAGACTGCAACAGAAAAAATATTATTGAATGAAATTTAATTCAAATGAAAGGCAAAAACGTCCGTGTTTTACATTTATTTTTCATTCATTTTTATTGTGGTGTTTATTTGTATTTATTTTTTTTTTTATTAGAATTTGACCTCTTGAATGGCGTGTGCATTTTAATGATGAGACGACTATAGACTTTTTTATAGGAATCTATGGAATAAGGTGTTGCAGTTGGAGAGATGGAATTTTAAATATACAAGGAACAACTGATATGAGTCACGGATATTTTAATAAATACTTTTAAAGGGTTGTTGGAAACTTTCAGAGGGGTTTTAAGGAAATATTTATTGTTATATAATCTTGCCTATTTCCAGACTTCAAAAGCACTGCAGTTGCAACCCTAGGAGTTAAGGAAATACCAGTTAAGAAAGGAAAAAAGTCAGGCGGGTCCGACTATATGTTACCCTACACTACCACGATATAAATACAGTCGGACCTCGCTTATCCGTGATGGTCGGGACCGGAGGCATTACGGATTATCGATTTTCCCGTATAATGGAGGCAATGCTTTTATGCAGTTTTTGAACATATTTTTAAATAAAAATGACATAATATTGTACAATAATATGAAAAATCTGCAATTTTTATTAAAGTTGTTACGGTAATCCACCAAATTTTAGAAGGATAAATAAATATCATCATCATATTCATCTGAATTGACTTTTTCCCATGGTTTTTATGATACCATAAATACACAAATTGTTTAATACGGGAGAATTTCCAGTTTTCCTTTGTTTACCTTTTGTTTGCTTAATCAGATTAATTTGAATGTGTGTTTTCACTCCTGGGTAATGAAGTTCATAACGAAAAATAGAAGAAATGGAAAAAAGTCCAACATTTATTTTCTATCACGGATAATGGAGGTTCCCGGATAATCGATTCACGGATAATCGACGTTCAACTGTATAATTGGGCAAATTTTTTTCCAAACCAATTGCGTCACATTTTCCAAATTACATATATTAATATGTCTGTCTGTGCCCATTTTCGTGTTTGGTACTTCAAATACATGAATCGACGAACATATGTGTGGGAGCAATAATTAAATCAATATAATTTGGTAAAAAATCTTTTCAAAACCAAATTCGGTCACACATTTCAAATTTCATCAAAATTTTACATACATACATAGCGAGTTTAGGACTCCAAATATCTAATATCGGGCAAAAATATATATGTGAACTATAGCCAAAACTAAACCGATTTCAATATAATTTGACAATTATATTTCCACTCCGAATTCCGTGACATTTTCCAAAATTCATCAAAATTGGATATAATTTGCGTGTTGGGTGCATCAAATACCTCAAATCAATCATCTGAATCAATTCCAAAATAATTTGGCAATGTTGTTTTTCTAAACCAAATTCTCTTACACATTTCAAATTTCATCAAAATTGGACATACATTGCATACATGGTTGGGGCACCAACTATTTCAAATTGGACGAAAAAATATATGGAAGCTCTATCCAAATATGAACCAATTTTCTCTAGTCCGAACTCTGTCACGCATTCCAAATTTCATTAAAGTGTGTTTGGTGCATCGAATACATTAAATACATGATCCTTATATGCCCTTTAGGTGGGTTCATTGATAATCGCTCATTCTCATGACGTGGCCTAGCTAAGGCAAACGTTTTAACTTGATACGTTTAGCCAAGCTGATGTCGTTATATTGCCGATACAGCTCGATGTTGATACGACATCGATATTCACCGTCAACGCAGATCGGCCCTTTGATCTTAAGAAGAATTTTTCTCTTAAACACAACAAGCCCTGCCTTATCTTCTTCCACAAATACCTAGGCTTCGGAACCATACATTAGCACGGGTAGTATCAGTGTTTTGTAAAGTCTGATTTCAGTTTCACAAAATGTGTCTTTGTTTTTGCCAATTCCTCTTTCTTCACAACTGATGCTGTTTGTTGTGCCGAAGTAGGCGAAATTTAATAACTACCTCAAAATTATTGGTACCATCATCCACAGTTGGTCCAAGTTCTATGGATGCACTGAGCCTCGATACCATCAATATGGTCTTGCCGCCGTTTACTGTCAGACCGACTTTAGCCGATTCTGTTTCGATTTTCGATCACACAAAAGGCAACCTTCGTGTCTGATAACTCTTAACACGTTCGCGGACGTGAATGCTATAGCATCCATTTTCATGGTGACGTAGGTTGGCGTCAATGCTATAGCATCCACCTGCAAAGTCAATCTTTAGTCATTTACTTGTTTACAATCGCAACTTTGGTCTTCTCCAGAATTTGTCGCAGGTTAAATATCTGGTCAATGGTATATTTGTCAGACCTAAACCCGCATTGGTATGACCCAATTACTTCGCTAATAATAGTGGACAGACTTATGTCCCTATAATTTTAGCACACAGTTGTATTTCCTTTCTTGTGGCCGGAAAATCTGATAGTTACGCTTCAATCAACAGGTATGGTTCCTCCTGGCAGATGGTGGTAACAAGCTGGCGCATTCATCTTATCAGCGTGTTCCTCAAGTCTTGAACACCTCGACTGGTATTTAATCGACTCCAGCGGAATTCTTCTGTGATCTATAAAGACCTCAACAGGTCTGCGTTAAACTATAAAAGACCCCAAGAAGTCTTCTGTTGTCTAAAGAAGAAGTCAAGAGGTCTACTGTTGCCTATAAAAGACCTCAAGAGGTCTTCTGTTGCTTAAAGAACACCTCAAGAGAAGACCTCAAAAGGTATTCTGTTGCTTACAGAGGACTTGAAGAGGACTTCTGTTGCATATGGAAGACGCCAAGGGGTCTTCTGTTGCCTAAGGAAGACCTCAAGAGGTCTTCTGTTGCATTAAGAAAAGTTACCAATATAGGACACAAAGAGGTCCTCTGTTGCTTAAAGAAGACCTCAAAAGGTATTCTATTGTCTAAAGAAGACTGCAACAAGTCTGCTGTTGCCTAAAGAAGACCACAAAATGTAATCTGTTGCCTAAAGAAGACCTCAAGAGGTCTCCTGTTGCCTAAGGAAGACCTCAAGCGGTTTTCTGTTGCCTAAAGAAGACTTCGAGAAGTTTCTGTTGCCTAGAGAAGACCTCAAGAGGTCTTCTGTTGCCTAAAGAAGACCTAAAGAGGTCTTCTGTTGCCTAAAGAAGACTCCAAGAGATCTTCTGTTGCCTAAAGAAGACCTCAAAAGGTATTCTGTTGCTTATAGAGGACTTGAAGAGGTCTTCTGTTGCCTAAGGAAGACCTCAAGAGGTCTTCTGTTGCATAAAGAAAAGTTACCAATATAGGACTCAAAGAGGTCCTCTGTTGCTTAAAGAAGACCTCAAAAGGTATTCTATTGTCTAAAAAAGACTACAACAAGTCTGCTGTTGCCTAAAGAAGACCACAAAATGTAATATGTTGCCTAAAGAAGACCTCAAGAGGTCTTCTGTTGCCTAAGGAAGACCTCAAGCGGTTTTCTGTTGCCTAAAGAAGACTTCGAGAAGTTTCTGTTGCCTAGAGAAGACCTCAAGAGGTCTTCTGTTGCCTAAAGAAGACCTAAAGAGGTCTTCTGTTGCGTAAAGAAGACTCCAAGAGGTCTTTTGTTATCTATAGAAGAACTCAAGAGGTCTACTGTTGACTATGGAAGACCTCACGAAATATTATGTTGCCTAGAGAAGGCCTCAAGAGGTCTTCAGTTGCCTAAAGAAGACCTCAAAAGGTATTCTGTTGCTTACAGAGGACTTGAAGAGGTCTTCTGTAGCCTATAGAAGACCTCAAAAGGTCTTCTGTTGCATAAAGAAGACCTCACTAGGTCTTCTCTTGCCTATAGAGGACTTGACGAGGTCTTCTGTTGTCTTAAGAAGATCTCAAGAGGTCTTCTGTTGCCGAAAAAGAAGGCCTCAAGAGGTTTTCTATTGTCTAAAGAAGACCTCTAGAGATATTCTGTTGCCTATAGAGAACTTGAAGAGGTCTTTGTTGCCCAAAGAAGGCCTCAAGAGGTGTTCTGTTGCCTTTCTAAAGAAGACCTCTAGCGTTTCTAAAGAAGACCTCTTCTTTTGCCTATAGAAGAACTCAAGAGGTGTATTGTTGACTATAGAAGACCTCACGAAATATTATGTTGCTTATAGATGACTTGAAGAGGTCTTCTGTTGCATAAAGAATACCTCAATAGGTCTTCTGTTGCCTAAAGAAGACCTCAAAATGTTTTATATTGCCTAAAGAAGACTTCAAGAGGTCTTCTGTTGCCCAAAGAAGACCTCAAAAGGTATTCTGTTGCTTATATAGGACATGAAGAGGCCTTCTGTTGCCTATAGAAGACATCAGGAGGTCTTCGGTTGTCTAATGAAGACATCAAGAGGTCTTCCGTTGCCTATAGAGGATTTGAAGAGGTCTTCTGTTGCCTAAGGAAGACCTCAAAATGTCTTATATTGTCTAAAGAAGACTTCAAGAAGTCTTCTGTTGAATTAAGAAGACCTCAAGAGGCCTTCTGTTGCCTAAAGAAAACCTCAAGAGGTCTTCTGTTTTCTAAAGAACACCTCTAGAGTTTTCTGTTGCCTAGAGAAGACTTCAAGAGTTCTTCTGTTGCCTAAAGAAGTCCTCAAGTGGTCTTCTGTTGTCTACAGAAGACCTCACGAAATATTATGTTGCTAAAGAAGACCTCAAAATGTCTTATATTGTCTAAGAAAGACTTCAAGAAGTCTTCTGTTGCCTAAAGAAGACCTCAAGAGTTCTTCTGTTGCCCAAAGAAGTACTCAAAAGGCCTAAAGAAGACCTAAAGCGGTCTTCTGTTGCCTAAAGACGTCTTCAAGAGGTCTTCTGTTGTTTTAAGAAGACCTCAAGAGGTTTTCTGTTGCCAAAAAAGAAGACCTCAAGAGTTTTCTGTTGCCTAAAGAAGACCTCAAGAGGTCTTCTGTTGCCTAAAGAAGAGTTCAAACGGTCTTTTGTTGTCTTAAGAAGACCTCAAGAAGTTTTCTGTTGCCTAAAGAATACCTCAAGAGGTCTTCTGTTGCCAAAAAATAAGAACTCAAGAGATTTTCTATATCCCAAAGAAAACTTCAACAGATCTTCTGTTGCCTAAAGAAGGCATCAAGAGATCTGCTGTTGCCTATAGAAGGCCTCAAGAGGTCTTCTGTTGTCTTAAGGAGACCTCAAGAGATCTTCTGTTGCCTAAAGAAGACCTCAGGAAGTCTTCTGTTGTCTACAGAAGATCTCAAGAGGTCTGCTGTTGCGAAAAGAAGACCTCAAGAGGTCTTCTGTTGTAAATAGAAGAACTCATGAGGTCTACTGTTGATTATAAAAGACCTCACGAAATATTATGCTGCCTAGAGAAGGCCTCAAGAGGTCTTCTGTTGCCAAAGGAAGACCTCAAAAGCTATTCTGTTGCTTATAGAGGACTTGGAGAGGTCTTCTGTTGCCTATAGAAGACCTCAAGAGGTCTTCTGTTGCTTATAGAAGACCTCAAGAGGTCTTCTGTTGCTTATAGAAGACCTCAAGAGGTTCTGTTGCCTATATAAGACTCCTGTTGCCTATAGAAGACCTCAAGGAGTTTTCCGTTGCCTATAGACGACCTCAAGTAGTCTGCTGTTACCTATAGAGGACTTGAAGAAGTCTTCTGTTGCCTACAAAGGACATGGAGAGGTGTTCTGTTGCCTAAAGAAACCTCAGAAAGTCTCCGATTGCCTATAGAAGACTTCAAGAGGTCTTCTATTGCCTAAAGAAAACCCGAAGAAATCTTCTGTTGCCTAAAGAAGACCTCAAGAGGTCTTCTGTTGCCTAAAAAAGACCTCAAGAGATCATCTGTTGCCTAAAGAAGACCTAAAGATGTAATCTTTTGCCTAAAGAAGACCCCATGAGGTCACCTTTTGCCTAAAGAAGATATCAAGATGTCATCTGTTGCCTAAAGAAGATATCAAGAGGTCATATGTTGTCTATAGAGGACTTGAAGCGCTCTTCTATCGCCTAAAGAACACCTCAAGAGGTTTTCTGCTCATTGCTGTCTTTACTCCAACATAACCCGGAATCTCGGATTTGAGCTGTGGCATCTTCTTCATCCACGATGGTGTTAAAAATACCAGCAATTTTTAAAAATGCGCTCTCCATAACCTGGGCTCCCTGCATCTATTACCAGATTACATTGCTCGTCTTTACTGGCGGATATTCCTTTTTCACTCTTTCATAGAATTTTGGTTTTCCTATCATGGTCCGATTATCATTTTATTTAAACCACCAAACTAAGCGCACTATCTATATCTCTTACCAGATTACCTTCTTTGTCTCTATAGGAGGATTTGTCTATTCCAAAGCCATTAGTTTGATATTTCAATCCTTGGTAGAAGCTGCTGATTTTATTCTGACTCGTGAATATATCGATCTTTTCACATTCCCTTTTTCTATTTGAGTATTTTTTCTGTGAAAAATACGTTTCTGCTCCCTCCTTTTCTCCCGATACTTCTCGCACGAGGTGCACTACTTCCCGTGCAGTTTTCGTCTTAATGATCTAAATAGAGTAGATATGCCAGCAAACTTATCTATCTGGTTTAAGTGCATTTAACAGAATTTCTTATCCGAACAGCGATGCCGTTGCAACTCGTATGGGTACACCGCTCAAAACACTCTCTGGCTTCTCTGCTAAACTCTCACATTTATATATTGATCGACGGATTATTTTTGGTAAAAGTTTAAAATGTCCCACTAACAGTTCTTGAACTGCAACAATGCTTATGGAATGATTATGGAATTTTATAAAAATTTTCTAAATTTTCTAAGTTTGGACCTACTCCCTTACTCGAGAGTTATCGTGCACACCAAGCCAGTCAGACATAAAAATCTATCACTCTATTCGAATACACCCTCTTAAGAATACCTTTTTATATACATTTATACTATGTACATAGGTATGTACTATGTGTGTATTTAAATAAATTGATTGGTGTAAACTTTTTTTATGATGAATATGCATTTAACCAAAGCAATTGACATGAATTGGCATTTATTTTCAATCACTCAATTGCATTAATGATTTGAAACAATATAAAATAGGTTTCAGATTACGAAAATCAGAGGAAATGTGCTAAACAAAAAAGAAAATAGGAAGCAATTATAAGAAAACAAGTGAGCAAAGGCTATAGTCGGGATGGGGCCGACCATGTGATACCCTACACCACTACCCCTTTGCATAAGCTTTTCACTGCTAAACATTTCTTTTAGGGAATACACCAACTAAAATATTATGCCTCTTTCTCTCTGGGACCCCTATAAGCAACCAAAATTTCGTGACCATCCGATCAAAATTACGACCTGTAGCTTGATTGCAAAAAATTTAAGAATTCGATGCATTATCGACTATTGTTGTATCTTCCTTGTTTGACCACCTTCGCCAACATATTTTACACCAATGTAAACGTAATATTTTCTTCTTCCACTTACAGGCTTTGCCGTTGGAATACCACTACTAGAAGCCGATATATTCACAAAGAATAAAACTTTGAATTTGTCTCCAAATGAGTTTTCCCCATTCCGACCACTAAATATTATCCGACTATCGCCAAAATCAATAGGCTTCTTCCTCTGTGGGGCCCCCATCTACCCCCAAAATTTCGCCACCATCCGATCAAAATTCCAACTTGTAGCGTGATTACAAAAAATGGAAAAATTGGGTTTATTACTGAATTTTGCAATATCTCGGTTTGCTCACTTACGCCAACATACTTTGCATCAATATAAACGAGATCTTTTCTTCTTCCATTGACGGGTATTCCTGTTGGAATACTCCAACCAGAAGCGGAGATATTCGCATAAGAAAAAAACGTTGACTTTCCTCCACATAAACTTTTCGCTTATTCCGACTCCTGAATATTATCCGACCATAACCAAACTAAATTGGCATCTTCCTCTGTGGGACCCGCATCCACTCCCAAAAAACTCGTGACGATCCGATCAAAATTGCGACCTGTAGCGTGACTACAAGCAAATCAGAAAATGGGATGCATTACCGACTATTGCGATATCTCTGTTGTTTGAGCAGCTATGACAACCTACTTTACATCGTTGTAAAGGTGATATTTTCTACTTTCCTTGCCAGGTTTTGCTTTTGATATACCTCTTAAAAAACAGAGATATTGGATTTGAAATAAAACGTAGACCTTTTCTCTAAATAAGTTTTTGCACATTCCGACCCCTGAATATTATCCGACCATCATTAAATTCAGTAGGCTTCTTCCTCTGTGGGACTCCCATTAACCCCCAAAATTTCGTGACGATCCGATCAAAATTGCGCCCAGTAGCGTGATTTCCAAAAAAATGGAAAAATGGGATGCATTATCGACTATGCCATATCTCTGCTATTTGACTACCTACGACAACCTACTTTACATCGTTGTAAAGGTGATATTTTCTGCTTTCCTTGCTAGGTTTTGCTTTAGATATACCTCTAAAAGAAACAGAGATATTGGCTTTGAAATAAAACGTTGACCTTTCCCCAAATAAGTGTTTGCCCATTTCAACCCCAGAATATTATCCGACCATCATCAAAATCAATAGGCTTCTTTCTCTTTGGGACCTCCATTAACCCCCAAAATTTCGTGACGATCCGATCAAAATTGCGACCTGTAGCGTGATTACAAAAAAATCGGAAAATGGGATGCATTATCGACTATTGCGATATCTCCGTCATTTGGTTACCTACGCCGACCTAGTTTGCATCATTGTAAAGACGGGATCTTCCACTTTCATAGTCAGGCTTTGCTTTTGGAAATTTTACAACTTAAGCTGTGATATTCGTCAATATAATTAAAATCGCAAAAATGAAAATTGGGATTTTTTTTGCTACTATTGTGATATCTTCGTTGTTTGATCACCTACGAGAACCTACTTTACATCATTAGAAAGGTGATATTTTCTACTTTAATTGTCAGGTTTTGCTTTTGGTATACCCCATATAGAAGCTGAGATATTCGCTTTGGAACAAAACGTTGTCTTTTTATCCACCTAAGTTTTTTGCCCTTTCCGACCCCTAAATATTATCCGACCATCACCAAAATCAATAGGCTTCTTCCCCTCCGGGACCCCCATCAACATGCAAAATTTCGTGAAGATCCGATCAAAATTGCGACCTGTAGCGTGATTACAAGGTTTAGATGGACAGACGTACAGACGGACAGACGGACGAACGGACGGACTGACGGACGGACACACATAGCCAGATCGACTCAGCTCGTCGAGACATTCATTTTGGTATATATAAGTATGGGTCTACGACCATTATTTCGATGCGTTACAAACTTTTTGGCCAAAACCAACTTATAATACCCTCCCCACATAGTGGTGTAGGGTATAAAAATGTATATAAATAAAAACTAATGAATTAAAAAGTATGCAAGAAGACCTTTCAATTAAAGTAAAAAATAATACGAAATAAAACTGCAACAATATTCAATGTCAAAGTCGATACTTTCCAAATGTATTTTAAGAATAATTGTAAATATACCCCACTATGTTGTAGATCAGGGTATTGTGGGTATTGGTTATAATGACCAAAGATGAAAAGATTGATATATGTATAATTCAGTTTTTTTATAGAGAATTCAGTCAATATTCCATAACACAGTTAAAATCCTATATATCTCTTTGTTTCAAATCTGAGGAAGTCTGAATTGCTCTACTGGAAGACAAGTACCTCAGGGTGCATAATGATTTATTTCTCCATGTTCCATTCATTTCAAGACCCATCTCTTCAATAGCCCTTATAATTGTAAAAAATTTTAAATATATATTTTTGTTTTGTATTCAATTATTTCATTATGATTAAATTAAAGGGAAATAGAGATATGCCAATAAATCAATGCCAATGGTAGTAATTAAATTACTTAAAATATGTATATGTATGTAAAACAAATAAAACAAAAAACTATGAGTGCTAATTATGTGTGAGTCTGTTTTTTGTTTTTCTGTTTTCAATTTTAATCAGATGTCTCAAAGTTGTTAAATGCTCGTAAAATGGCAGGAAAGCAAATGAAACATCAACTTTTTTTAATGTCTTTTAAAATTGAGAAAAACGAAGCAAACAAACAAACCAACGGTTATTGACCGCAGTTAAGCGGTCAAACGGTTGAAAAAATGTAAAATGCCCGCGACGGCGAAAAGTAAAAAAAAACGCAAAAAAATAACAAAAATATTGTTTAAAGTTGTAAAAAATTGTTTGTTTCACACATGCGACACAGAAACAAAACCAAAGAAAAAAGTGCAAATTATGACAAAAATATTTTTTTGTCTTGCATTTTGCACACGAATGCACAGCCAGCATTTTACTATTTCTTTCCGCAGAAAAGAAAAACATTTTGAAAAGTGTGGAATTTTGTTGTTTTGGTAATCAAGTGTTACCTACCTGTTGGTCATCATAGTTTGCCACTACCGACTATTAAAATTGTTGTGTCAACACAAATTTAATGAGATCGAAAAGGTTATCTTGAAAATATCAGCGAGATTTTTTTAGATACCAGCGATTTTAATTATGAGCCGTTACAAGCTATAGGTCGGTCAATGACTACATGTTGTGATAATTAACAGTAAATGTAACATGAATTTGTAATATAGACTTTAGTCTTAGTGTGGATGAAAATTTTGTTTAAAAATCCACGCCTAAAGGTGTGTAAAAGTGGATGAAAAATTCGATTAAACGTCCACGCTCAAAGGTTTCTTAGAGTGGATGAAAAATTCGTTTAAAAATCCACGCTTAAAGGTGTCACAGTGGATGAAAATTTTGTTTAAAAATCCACGCTCAAAGGTGTCTTAGAGTGGATGAAAAATTTGTTTAAAAATCCACGCTTAAAGGTGTCTTAGATTGGATGAAAAATTTGTTTAAAAATCCACGCTTAAAGGTGCTTAGAGTGGATGAAAAATTTGTTTAAAAATCCGAGCTTTGAAAATTTTTTTAAAAATCCAGGCTTAAAGGTGTCCTAGAGAGGATGGAAAATTCGGTGTCTTAGATTGGATGAAAAATTTGTTTAAAAATCCACGCTTAAAGGTGTCTTAGATTGGATGAAAAATTTGTTTAAAAATCCACGCTTAAAGGTGCTTAGAGTGGATGAAAAATTTGTTTAAAAATCCACGCTTAAAGGTGTCTTAGATTGGATGAAAAATTTGTTTAAAAATCCACGCTTAAAGGTGCTTAGAGTGGATGAAAAATTTGTTTAAAAATCCGAGCTTTGAAAATTTTTTTAAAAATCCAGGCTTAAAGGTGTCCTAGAGAGGATGAAAAATTCGGTGTCTTAGAGTGGATGAAAATTTGTTTAAAAATCCACGCTTAAAGGTGTCATGGAGTGGATGAAAATTTGTTTAAAAATCCACGCTTAAAGGTGTCATGGAGTGGATGAAAAATTCGTTTAAAAATCCACGCTTAAAGGTGTCTTAGAGTGGATGAAAAATTTGTTTAAAAATCCACGCTTAAATGTGTCATGGAGTGGATGAAAATTTGTTTAAAAATCCTCGCTTAAAGGTGTCTTAGAGTGGGTGAAAAATTCGTTTAAAAACCAACGCTTAAAATTGTCTTAGAGTGGATGAAAATTTGTTTAAAAATCCACGCTTAAAGGTGTCTTAGAGTGGATGAAAAATTTGTTTAAAAATCCACGCTTAAAGGTGTCTTAGAGTGGATGAAAAATTTGTTTAAAAATCCACGCTTAAAGGTGTCTTAGAGTGGATGAAAAATTTGTTTAAAAATCCACGCTTAAAGGTGTCTTAGAGTGGATGAAAAATTTGTTTAAAAATCCACGCTTAAAGGTGTCTTAGAGTGGATGAAAAATTTGTTTAAAAATCCACGCTTAAAGGTGTCTTAGAGTGGATGAAAAATTTGTTTAAAAATCCACGCTTAAAGGTGTCTTAGAGTGGATGAAAAATTCGTTTAAAAATCCACGCTTAAAGGTGTCTTAGTGTGGATGAAATATTTGTTTAAAAATCCACGCTTAAAGGTGTCTTAGTGTGGATGAAAAATTTGTTTAAAAATCCACTCTTAAAGGTGTCTTAGTGTGGATGAAAAATTTGTTTAAAAATCCACGCTTAAAGGTGTTTTAGTGTGGATGAAAAATTTGTTTAAAAATCCACGCTTAAAGGTGTCTTAGAGTGGATGAAAAATTTGTTTAAAATCCACGCTTAAAGGTGTCTTAGTGTGGATGAAATATTTGTTTAAAAATCCACGCTTAAAGGTGTCTTAGTGTGGATGAAAAATTTGTTTAAAAATCCACGCTTAAAGGTGTTTTAGTGTGGATGAAAAATTTGTTTAAAAATCCACGCTTAAAGGTGTTTTAGTGTGGATGAAAAGTTTGTTTAAAAATCCACGCTTAAAGGTGTTTTAGTGTGGATGAAAAATTTGTTTAAAAATCCACGCTTAAAGGTGTCTTAGAGTGGATGAAAAAAATGTTTAAAAATCCACGCTTAAAGGTGTCTTAGAGTGGATGAAAAATTTGTTTAAAAATCCACGCTTAAAGGTGTCTTAGAGTGGATGAAAAAATTGTTTAAAAATCCACGCTTAAAGGTGTCTTAGAGTGGATGAAAAAATTGCTTAAAAATCCACGCCTAAAGGTGTCTTAGAGTGGATGAAAAATTTGTTTAAAAATCCACGCCTAAAGGTGTCTTAGTGTGGATGAAAAATTTGTTTAAAAATCCACGCTTAAAAGTGTTTTAGAGTGGATGAAAAATTTGTTTAAAAATCCACGCTTAAAGGTGTCTTAGAGTGGATGAAAAATTTCTTTAAAAATCCACGCTTAAAGGTGTCTTAGAGTGGATGAAAAATTTGTTTAAAAATCCACGCTTAAAAGTGTTTTAGAGTGGATGAAAAATTTGTTTAAAAATCCACGCCTAAAGATGTCTTAGAGTGGATGAAAAATTTGTTTAAACATCCTCGCTTAAAGATGTCTTAGAGTGGATGAAAAATTTGTTTAAAAATCCACGCTTAAAGGTGTCTTAGAGTGGATGAAAAATTTGTTTAAAAATCCACGCTTAAATGTGTCATGGAGTGGATGAAAATTTGTTTAAAAATCCTCGCTTAAAGGTGTCTTAGAGTGGGTGAAAAATTCGTTTAAAAACCAACGCTTAAAATTGTCTTAGAGTGGATGAAAATTTGTTTAAAAATCCACGCTTAAAGGTGTCTTAGAGTGGATGAAAAATTTGTTTAAAAATCCACGCTTAAAGGTGTCTTAGAGTGGATGAAAAATTTGTTTAAAAATCCACGCTTAAAGGTGTCTTAGAGTGGATGAAAAATTTGTTTAAAAATCCACGCTTAAAGGTGTCTTAGAGTGGATGAAAAATTTGTTTAAAAATCCACGCTTAAAGGTGTCTTAGAGTGGATGAAAAATTTGTTTAAAAATCCACGCTTAAAGGTGTCTTAGAGTGGATGAAAAATTCGTTTAAAAATCCACGCTTAAAGGTGTCTTAGTGTGGATGAAATATTTGTTTAAAAATCCACGCTTAAAGGTGTCTTAGTGTGGATGAAAAATTTGTTTAAAAATCCACTCTTAAAGGTGTCTTAGTGTGGATGAAAAATTTGTTTAAAAATCCACGCTTAAAGGTGTTTTAGTGTGGATGAAAAATTTGTTTAAAAATCCACGCTTAAAGGTGTCTTAGAGTGGATGAAAAATTTGTTTAAAAATCCACGCTTAAAGGTGTCTTAGTGTGGATGAAATATTTGTTTAAAAATCCACGCTTAAAGGTGTCTTAGTGTGGATGAAAAATTTGTTTAAAAATCCACGCTTAAAGGTGTTTTAGTGTGGATGAAAAATTTGTTTAAAAATCCACGCTTAAAGGTGTTTTAGTGTGGATGAAAAGTTTGTTTAAAAATCCACGCTTAAAGGTGTTTTAGTGTGGATGAAAAATTTGTTTAAAAATCCACGCTTAAAGGTGTCTTAGAGTGGATGAAAAAAATGTTTAAAAATCCACGCTTAAAGGTGTCTTAGAGTGGATGAAAAATTTGTTTAAAAATCCACGCTTAAAGGTGTCTTAGAGTGGATGAAAAAATTGTTTAAAAATCCACGCTTAAAGGTGTCTTAGAGTGGATGAAAAAATTGCTTAAAAATCCACGCCTAAAGGTGTCTTAGAGTGGATGAAAAATTTGTTTAAAAATCCACGCCTAAAGGTGTCTTAGTGTGGATGAAAATTTTGTTTAAAAATCCACGCCTAAAGGTGTGTAAAAGTGGATGAAAAATTCGATTAAACGTCCACGCTCAAAGGTTTCTTAGAGTGGATGAAAAATTCGTTTAAAAATCCACGCTTAAAGGTGTCACAGTGGATGAAAATTTTGTTTAAAAATCCACGCTCAAAGGTGTCTTAGAGTGGATGAAAAATTTGTTTAAAAATCCACGCTTAAAGGTGTCTTAGATTGGATGAAAAATTTGTTTAAAAATCCACGCTTAAAGGTGCTTAGAGTGGATGAAAAATTTGTTTAAAAATCCGAGCTTTGAAAATTTTTTTAAAAATCCAGGCTTAAAGGTGTCCTAGAGAGGATGGAAAATTCGGTGTCTTAGATTGGATGAAAAATTTGTTTAAAAATCCACGCTTAAAGGTGTCTTAGATTGGATGAAAAATTTGTTTAAAAATCCACGCTTAAAGGTGCTTAGAGTGGATGAAAAATTTGTTTAAAAATCCACGCTTAAAGGTGTCTTAGATTGGATGAAAAATTTGTTTAAAAATCCACGCTTAAAGGTGCTTAGAGTGGATGAAAAATTTGTTTAAAAATCCGAGCTTTGAAAATTTTTTTAAAAATCCAGGCTTAAAGGTGTCCTAGAGAGGATGAAAAATTCGGTGTCTTAGAGTGGATGAAAATTTGTTTAAAAATCCACGCTTAAAGGTGTCATGGAGTGGATGAAAATTTGTTTAAAAATCCACGCTTAAAGGTGTCATGGAGTGGATGAAAAATTCGTTTAAAAATCCACGCTTAAAGGTGTCTTAGAGTGGATGAAAAATTTGTTTAAAAATCCACGCTTAAATGTGTCATGGAGTGGATGAAAATTTGTTTAAAAATCCACGCTTAAAGGTGTCATGGAGTGGATGAAAAATTCGTTTAAAAATCCACGCTTAAAGGTGTCTTAGAGTGGATGAAAAATTTGTTTAAAAATCCACGCTTAAATGTGTCATGGAGTGGATGAAAATTTGTTTAAAAATCCTCGCTTAAAGGTGTCTTAGAGTGGGTGAAAAATTCGTTTAAAAACCAACGCTTAAAATTGTCTTAGAGTGGATGAAAATTTGTTTAAAAATCCACGCTTAAAGGTGTCTTAGAGTGGATGAAAAATTTGTTTAAAAATCCACGCTTAAAGGTGTCTTAGAGTGGATGAAAAATTTGTTTAAAAATCCACGCTTAAAGGTGTCTTAGAGTGGATGAAAAATTTGTTTAAAAATCCACGCTTAAAGGTGTCTTAGAGTGGATGAAAAATTTGTTTAAAAATCCACGCTTAAAGGTGTCTTAGAGTGGATGAAAAATTTGTTTAAAAATCCACGCTTAAAGGTGTCTTAGAGTGGATGAAAAATTTGTTTAAAAATCCACGCTTAAAGGTGTCTTAGAGTGGATGAAAAATTCGTTTAAAAATCCACGCTTAAAGGTGTCTTAGTGTGGATGAAATATTTGTTTAAAAATCCACGCTTAAAGGTGTCTTAGTGTGGATGAAAAATTTGTTTAAAAATCCACTCTTAAAGGTGTCTTAGTGTGGATGAAAAATTTGTTTAAAAATCCACGCTTAAAGGTGTTTTAGTGTGGATGAAAAATTTGTTTAAAAATCCACGCTTAAAGGTGTCTTAGAGTGGATGAAAAATTTGTTTAAAAATCCACGCTTAAAGGTGTCTTAGTGTGGATGAAATATTTGTTTAAAAATCCACGCTTAAAGGTGTCTTAGTGTGGATGAAAAATTTGTTTAAAAATCCACGCTTAAAGGTGTTTTAGTGTGGATGAAAAATTTGTTTAAAAATCCACGCTTAAAGGTGTTTTAGTGTGGATGAAAAGTTTGTTTAAAAATCCACGCTTAAAGGTGTTTTAGTGTGGATGAAAAATTTGTTTAAAAATCCACGCTTAAAGGTGTCTTAGAGTGGATGAAAAAAATGTTTAAAAATCCACGCTTAAAGGTGTCTTAGAGTGGATGAAAAATTTGTTTAAAAATCCACGCTTAAAGGTGTCTTAGAGTGGATGAAAAAATTGTTTAAAAATCCACGCTTAAAGGTGTCTTAGAGTGGATGAAAAAATTGCTTAAAAATCCACGCCTAAAGGTGTCTTAGAGTGGATGAAAAATTTGTTTAAAAATCCACGCCTAAAGGTGTCTTAGTGTGGATGAAAAATTTGTTTAAAAATCCACGCTTAAAAGTGTTTTAGAGTGGATGAAAAATTTGTTTAAAAATCCACGCTTAAAGGTGTCTTAGAGTGGATGAAAAATTTCTTTAAAAATCCACGCTTAAAGGTGTCTTAGAGTGGATGAAAAATTTGTTTAAAAATCCACGCTTAAAAGTGTTTTAGAGTGGATGAAAAATTTGTTTAAAAATCCACGCCTAAAGATGTCTTAGAGTGGATGAAAAATTTGTTTAAACATCCTCGCTTAAAGATGTCTTAGAGTGGATGAAAAATTTGTTTAAAAATCCACGCTTAAAGGTGTCTTAGAGTGGATGAAAAATTTGTTTAAAAATCCACGCTTAAATGTGTCATGGAGTGGATGAAAATTTGTTTAAAAATCCTCGCTTAAAGGTGTCTTAGAGTGGGTGAAAAATTCGTTTAAAAACCAACGCTTAAAATTGTCTTAGAGTGGATGAAAATTTGTTTAAAAATCCACGCTTAAAGGTGTCTTAGAGTGGATGAAAAATTTGTTTAAAAATCCACGCTTAAAGGTGTCTTAGTGTGGATGAAATATTTGTTTAAAAATCCACGCTTAAAGGTGTCTTAGTGTGGATGAAAAATTTGTTTAAAAATCCACGCTTAAAGGTGTTTTAGTGTGGATGAAAAATTTGTTTAAAAATCCACGCTTAAAGGTGTTTTAGTGTGGATGAAAAGTTTGTTTAAAAATCCACGCTTAAAGGTGTTTTAGTGTGGATGAAAAATTTGTTTAAAAATCCACGCTTAAAGGTGTCTTAGAGTGGATGAAAAAAATGTTTAAAAATCCACGCTTAAAGGTGTCTTAGAGTGGATGAAAAATTTGTTTAAAAATCCACGCTTAAAGGTGTCTTAGAGTGGATGAAAAAATTGTTTAAAAATCCACGCTTAAAGGTGTCTTAGAGTGGATGAAAAAATTGCTTAAAAATCCACGCCTAAAGGTGTCTTAGAGTGGATGAAAAATTTGTTTAAAAATCCACGCCTAAAGGTGTCTTAGTGTGGATGAAAAATTTGTTTAAAAATCCACGCTTAAAAGTGTTTTAGAGTGGATGAAAAATTTGTTTAAAAATCCACGCTTAAAGGTGTCTTAGAGTGGATGAAAAATTTCTTTAAAAATCCACGCTTAAAGGTGTCTTAGAGTGGATGAAAAATTTGTTTAAAAATCCACGCTTAAAAGTGTTTTAGAGTGGATGAAAAATTTGTTTAAAAATCCACGCCTAAAGATGTCTTAGAGTGGATGAAAAATTTGTTTAAACATCCTCGCTTAAAGATGTCTTAGAGTGGATGAAAAATTTGTTTAAAAATCCACGCTTAAAGGTGTCTTAGAGTGGATGAAAAATTTGTTTAAAAATCCACGCTTAAATGTGTCATGGAGTGGATGAAAATTTGTTTAAAAATCCTCGCTTAAAGGTGTCTTAGAGTGGGTGAAAAATTCGTTTAAAAACCAACGCTTAAAATTGTCTTAGAGTGGATGAAAATTTGTTTAAAAATCCACGCTTAAAGGTGTCTTAGAGTGGATGAAAAATTTGTTTAAAAATCCACGCTTAAAGGTGTCTTAGAGTGGATGAAAAATTTGTTTAAAAATCCACGCTTAAAGGTGTCTTAGAGTGGATGAAAAATTTGTTTAAAAATCCACGCTTAAAGGTGTCTTAGAGTGGATGAAAAATTTGTTTAAAAATCCACGCTTAAAGGTGTCTTAGAGTGGATGAAAAATTTGTTTAAAAATCCACGCTTAAAGGTGTCTTAGAGTGGATGAAAAATTCGTTTAAAAATCCACGCTTAAAGGTGTCTTAGTGTGGATGAAATATTTGTTTAAAAATCCACGCTTAAAGGTGTCTTAGTGTGGATGAAAAATTTGTTTAAAAATCCACTCTTAAAGGTGTCTTAGTGTGGATGAAAAATTTGTTTAAAAATCCACGCTTAAAGGTGTTTTAGTGTGGATGAAAAATTTGTTTAAAAATCCACGCTTAAAGGTGTCTTAGAGTGGATGAAAAATTTGTTTAAAAATCCACGCTTAAAGGTGTCTTAGTGTGGATGAAAAATTTGTTTAAAAATCCACGCTTAAAGGTGTTTTAGTGTGGATGAAAAATTTGTTTAAAAATCCACGCTTAAAGGTGTTTTAGTGTGGATGAAAAGTTTGTTTAAAAATCCACGCTTAAAGGTGTTTTAGTGTGGATGAAAAGTTTGTTTAAAAATCCACGCTTAAAGGTGTTTTAGTGTGGATGAAAAATTTGTTTAAAAATCCACGCTTAAAGGTGTCTTAGAGTGGATGAAAAAAATGTTTAAAAATCCACGCTTAAAGGTGTCTTAGAGTGGATGAAAAATTTGTTTAAAAATCCACGCTTAAAGGTGTCTTAGAGTGGATGAAAAAATTGTTTAAAAATCCACGCTTAAAGGTGTCTTAGAGTGGATGAAAAAATTGCTTAAAAATCCACGCCTAAAGGTGTCTTAGAGTGGATGAAAAATTTGTTTAAAAATCCACGCCTAAAGGTGTCTTAGTGTGGATGAAAAATTTGTTTAAAAATCCACGCTTAAAAGTGTTTTAGAGTGGATGAAAAATTTGTTTAAAAATCCACGCCTAAAGGTGTCTTAGAGTGGATGAAAAATTTCTTTAAAAATCCACGCTTAAAGGTGTCTTAGAGTGGATGAAAAATTTGTTTAAAAATCCACGCTTAAAAGTGTTTTAGAGTGGATGAAAAATTTGTTTAAAAATCCACGCCTAAAGATGTCTTAGAGTGGATGAAAAATTTGTTTAAACATCCTCGCTTAAAGATGTCTTAGAGTGGATGAAAAATTTGTTTAAAAATCCACGCTTAAAAGTGTTTTTTCGTTTAAAAATCTACGCTTAAAGGTGTCTTGGAGTGCATGAAAAATTCGTTTAAAAATCCACGCCTAAAAGTGTCTTAGAGTGGATGAAAAATTCGTTAAAAATCCACTCTTAAAGGTGTCTGTGTGTGAGTCGATCAAAAATTCTTTTAAAAATCCTCACTTAAAGGGTCTTAGAGGGGATGAAACATTCGTTTAAAAATCTACGGTTTAAGGTGTCTTAGAGCGGATGAAAAATTCGTTTAAAAGTCGACGCTTAAAGGCATCACAAAATCCACGCTTTAATTGTCGTATTATTAACTATAATTCTGTTTTGAAAAATCAAGTGTGGAAGAACTTAAAACCTACCTCTGTTTTGTACAATATTTTTTGACGAACTAACCACAACCTTTAAATAAAATCCAACTATTTTATGGCCTTTTATGACTTAAGACCTAATTAAATAAATTATATTTATTTATATTGGCTTTGCAGTATTTTGTAATAGTTGTTAATACAGACAAATATTTTATTGGAAATTCATTCATAGCTTTAGTCGGTTGTATGGAGTTGCAAGTGGGAGGTGTGAACTACAGTGGGTAACATAATGACAAACACAAACAAAATTTAAAATGTGCCAAAAAAAAAAAAAAATCGGAAAAATTGTCATCAATAACCCGACAATTTACTACAAAACTTTTTGCCTCTGTAAGTTTTGTTGTTTATTTGTCAATTATGACCCTTAGTTTTATAACGTAAATATACACGCGTTGAAATATATTTGGACATTAGAGGTACAACA
Organism: Musca autumnalis; assembly: GCF_047663935.1. Classification (NCBI taxonomy): domain Eukaryota; kingdom Metazoa; phylum Arthropoda; class Insecta; order Diptera; family Muscidae; genus Musca; species Musca autumnalis. The sequence continues at coordinate 70,399,474 of NW_027412088.1, read as the reverse complement.
AACACAAAGATGTCCACATACGGCGATTTCACTTTCTTTCAACGTACTTTCGTTTAATAAAAATCTAAGCACGTCGCTTCCGATTACGAGCATATTTCAATATGTGTGTAAACGTCAGTCGTCAGTCACTTACAATATGCCATGCCATACGCTGGTCCGTAACATTAACCGAGACATCCAGTAATGAGGCGGCAGCAACAAAATGCGCCAGCAATAAAATGTGTTTACAACTTTCTTGTGCTTGTGGTGTTGGTATTGGCAATATTGTAACGTTAGGTGGCTGATTTGTTTTTTTTTAGTACCAAAAAACCCCCTATGAAAAAATGGGCTAAATTACGAGCAATAATAGCAACAACAACATCAACAGTAAATAGCGGTAGCATAATGACATGCAACAGAAATGCGGTCGCAGAAAATGCGTAACAACGTAACGTGCACACGTATGTACGTACGTACATACATACATTGTACTGGCATTTTTGTCAATGCGTAAGGCCGGGCACTCAGTGTCGATGTCACAGACACTCAGCCAGCGCCAGACAGACAAAACAGAGAGTGCTATAAAAAACAACAACAAAAATCGAAACATGTTAGTTATTCCAGTCGTCCAAACATCAATGACGTTTGGCACACTAATGGGACAAGTTCAATTTGACATGTTTTACGTTAGTATTTTTATCAAAAAATGTATGCAAATATAACCGCACCGCATTTACACACACACGCACACGCATATAAACTCAGCGATAAGAAAATGCAAATGAAATGATAAAAAGTTGTATTAAGCCGACAACAAAACCAACAATAGGTCACAATTAAAGTGCATAAATGAAGCAGCGTATTAAAAAAAAATAATAATAAAAAAACGAAAATTACGCAAGCCCCGACGGGTTAATAATTAATGTGGAAAAAAATCGTTTCAAATAGGAATATTCATTTATCATATTTACGCTTAATTTGTCATTGTTGTCTGCCATAAATTCAGTTGAATTAAACCCACAGTGAACAAAACGTAAAAATGTGAAGTATTAACGAAAAATTGCTAAGGAAAATCTTGAAAAAAGTATCCATGGCCAAACTTCTACATAGGGGGGCTTCTGAGACTGAGTCGGGTCATTATGTCGCAATAACGGCTTTAAGTTCTTAATTATATTAAAGCCAGATATGAGTGATATCCGATGAATGATGTGGCTGAAACATAAAAAAAAAAATTTAAATCGGGCCGTACGGGGAGCCTTATGGGACCCATAAGGCGTGGTCCAGTACCCAACATTCTCTGCTAGAATGTTTGATACCCCAACCGAAGACCAAATACCAAATTCTAGCCATTTTGCTGGTATAAAGAGTATAGTAAACTTTCAAAATACGGAAAATCGAACCGAACCGTTCAATAGGGAAGGCTGAGAATGCTGTTCACCACCTGGACGACCAAAATAAGGCCCCCAAAAACATTGGGTGTGACGTTCGATAGCATATTTAAGTCATCCGCCTAAGCCACAGATATTTGCGATAAGATCAGAAGTAGGAACAGGGTCCTCAAGTCGCTGACAGACAGCACTTAGGGTGCTTACGAAGAAACCTTCTTGACCTCTCACAAAGCAATAGGCCGATCTGTTGTAGGCTATGCGTCGCCAGCGTGGTATGCAAATGTTAGCGCTATGCTGTGGAAAAATATTCAAACATGCCAGAATTCCGTCCTGAGGACTGCAACAGGGAGCCTCCTCATGACAACAGTGGAGAACCTCTAGACCAACGACCCTATTAGGCAGGCTTGGATAGCCTCCACACTGATGCAGTCTCACAGACAGTGCAAGGGTACAGTGTGAATGCCGTATTCGGATACCATCCCACACCAACCGTAGCAGAAGAACGCCAGTTGTCAAAACAAGGCCGCCTCAATTTATATTGGGTCCGAATTGATGCCACGATACTCAAGACATGCCCTGCATGTGGATTGAGGCGACACAATGTATGTGTTTAGCTGTTCAGCTAACCCCACTCGCCTGTCTTCTGATTTTTTATGGAGGCAGCCAGTCCAGGTTGAATTGACCAATTCCTGCTCTTAGCATTCTCACTGCCAGCTCAGAACTCATAGCCAGGTAAATGCTTTTAGCCAGCTTCCCCTTACCGATCTCTTTCTCAACAGCAACCCGAATATTACAGAACCGAGCCACACACCCGACGACTGTCGAGCCGACAGCATTCGTGCACTTCAGGGCCGAACAAAAACCCGATTACCTATGAGTCGACCGCATCCGATTATTCCCGAACCAACCAACACACCAGATTGCCTTTAAACCGACCATATCCGAACATGGTTTGTGAGTCCTTAGGTCGAACCTGATAGCGACTGAGCATACCTAAGCCCTAGGTTAAGTTAAGTTAGGTTAAAGGACACGCAGCTGTCGTAGTAGACAGCTACTTCACTCGGAGACCTTAGATTTGAGAGAATTATTGAAAATATATTGAAGATTTTAGGTGTAAAGAAGATAGGTATTCTCGCAATTTTATGGTACAATATCTTGTTCTCGCTGAAGCCATTTCAGACACTCGGCAAGAAGAAGCAGACTTGGATCGTGTGTTCACCCATCATTCACCATCTCCACGTCGTAGGCATTGGACAGCGACATAATAAGTGTTCGATATTTTCTGTTTTTAATTCATCTTCGCATAGCCTGCAGTAGTCAACAGTATCGTTTCTTTCCCATTGGTAGGACAATGATCTTATTCTACAATCACACGTGATTATTCCTACCTCTATTTTCAGGTCAGACTTCTTCATGGAAAGTGGAGATGTAATTCTTTGCTCGGAGAGGATGGACCAGATTGCCTTGGATATCTTACAGCTAGGTTCGTCTCGGTCTCATTGTTCCAACTCCCGCATGAAATGCCATAAGGATGGTTTGATTGAATAGTGGACTTCAAAATATCAATAGACTCCGATCCGCAACGCGCAATTGATCCGCTATTCCATTTTCTAATATGTTGCAATGACCCGGGACCCAACACAAGGTAACGATTGATTGTAATGCTTCCAAGGTGCTCTTACAACCCAAAACCGCTGCAGACTTGATTGCCAAAGATGCCATTCAATCATGGGTGCAAGTAGTCTGCCATGTCATCTTTTTAGCATCTTCATCGATGAATTTTATATAAGCTTGGACCCCAAAAGATGCTATTCATTTTTGGATCCAAAGCATGTCATTTACACCAATGCACAGTGCGAAATTTGGGAAGTTTAGTGGAACTTTAAGGGATTTTCAAAGTACATGAAATTAATTAACTTTTATTGAATTCGTTAGCTAAGTACTCCACTGCAAATGGTCCATACTCAGTTTGCCGATTTACTCCACGAAACGACTAAAAAATGCACTAAAAGTTGCACTTTTGTTTAATAATTTTTTTTTGTAAGAAATGTATTTTTGATTCATTAAAAAAATGAAGTGGCGCGGACAAATGGTAAGTCAGTATGCCATGATTTATTTTTCTTAATATTTTACAAAACTATTATGATATTTTACACCTTTACAAAATGCAAAAAACCCTTACTGTTTTCGTGCAATTTTAGTCGGAAAGAAGTGATTTTTTGAAGTTTTCAAAATTATAATTTTTTATTTTCCGTGGAAATTTCAAAAGTGAGTTCCGTACATTCACGTGTTAAGATGAACATAATCTGAAAGATTAGATTCTCCTCTGTTCGTAAAGCTATATAACTGTTGCGGTATCGCGCGGTCTTTGGAGATATTCAGGATTTTCTTAAAAGACTTCGGGAATTTCATTCAGTTGCATTTTCCAAAAGTGGAAGGTACCCGCGACAATTAACGCTATTGTTGACTGTGTTTTCAAGAAATGGACTCACTAAATCTATCAAATGATGATTTCTGTTAAATTAAGAATCCTCTCGCAAATTTTCATAGTTTTGACCTCTAAATGTCGGTGATTTACATATAGTGCAACATATTTAGATGCTGCGGTGCAAATACCAAAATACGTTAAAAATTGTAATGCAGTGCAGACCTGAACTTGATCTGAAAGACATTATTAACAAAATTAATGGTACAGACCTGCTGAATGGACCAATAAACATTATAGATACAAATGAAAACAAAAAATATTTACATTTGACTCCTTAATAGATGTGTAGGGTTGGGGGGCTTCACCCAGAAGTGGACCTATGTTGACAGCTTTTGCGTGAGGAGGTTTTTTTATTCGCTAACATCTTAAAAATTACATTTGCATCAAAATCGGCTGCAATTTTTGTCTTTAACCTTTAAAATACCCAATATGAGGGAACGCGGCATGTGGGGGCTATTCCAAAACGCGAACCTATATTGAAAATATTTTGTACATAAGTTTTTTATCCGCTGAAAACTCAATATACCAATTTGCATTAAAATCGATTGAAAAATGAATGTAAAACGTAAAAACGGCAGCCACCGTTACATGAGCGCTACAGGAAACCGCGGGTCTATGTGGCACAATTTGAGCGCCACACTGTCCACTAACATAAGAAACATTTGTGCAAAATTTTAGGAATCTACACCTTTTCCTTTAAAAGTTATTAGTAAAGTTCCGCTAAAGTGCTCATATTTCGCACTGTGCAATGCTTTGATATGTCATTTTCACCAATGCTTTGGCATGTCATTTCCAGCAATGCTTTGTCATGTCATTTTCACCAACCATTTGCAATGACATTATCATTACAACGAGAGTTTTAACCACGTTGGTTGTTATTTCGAGTCTCCGACAACATCAAGCCTATTGTAAATAATTAATCTTATATATTTAGAAATTGTGTATAAATAAAAACACAAAATTCATCCCTATTGGATCGATGGAATGGGTTCAAATGCTGATGAAAAGATCGGATCTTTCACGACTTCCTTTGCATTGGTTCAAATGCTAATGAAAAGATCGGATCTTTCACGACTTTGTTTGAACCAATGCAAAAGATGCCATGAAATCACGGCATCGCATGGAACCCCTTCCCTCAAATTTTGCTGGGTATCCACATAGATAGTCACCTGTTCAGCTATGTCACTTTTCATGTTACTTATCAAGCCTGCTGCGTTTTTGATTGCAAAGATATCAGCTTGGTAGACACGACAATTTACGTTGAACATGCATGAGAGCCGTATATTGAGAGAATCGGTCTCCATCTGTAGCCATCGGTACATATATACCTTCATGAGGAGTTGTAAGTCCAGGCATATTTGTGCGGGATTTCTAGATTAATCTCGTCGAAGTGTAGTTGTGGTGATATGTAATCACTGATAACCCTGTAGGAGTTGCGCCATGATTTATCTAATTTAGTCGGAGAGCCCTCTTGGCTGCCAGCTCCTGGACTACAAGATTCAACGAGTGAATATCAAGTAGTAAATTGAGGGCAGCCTGTGGAATGCTTTTCATGCCAACGATAATTCATAGTGATGCCCATTTGGACATTGTTTAGTTTATGAAAAAACGATGTCTTACTTAAAGCATTTCACTATACTAGAGAGCCTAAATAAAAATTGGAAGTCCAGGACAATATCGACTCGGTATTACTGAGGTACTTGGCCTTTGTTGGCCTCGTTGGCTGTTAGTAGTGTGATGCCCCTAGCTTGGAGGTTACTAGTTCAGTGAATTTGTTTCAATCAGTCTTCTTCGAATTTCTATGTGGTGGTTGTCGAATGCCGTCAATAGAGACTCGGAAGAGTATCTTCAGGTGTTCGAGAAGTATTATCTTGCGGATTTGCCATTTTGGTTGGTACGGTCATGGTTTCATGTAGCTTTTAGGCCAATATCTCAGGAAGTAAGGACTTGCGCAAGAAAAAAATTGCACCGCCGTAAAGGGAGCCGCAAGGACAACCTACTGAAAAAAGTTTCGGAACGATCCGAGATGAGCTCTTAATTTTTGCTCGAATTTTGTGTGGGAATTACCCGAAGGAGTGGACCGATATAGTCCATATTCGAACCCGATATATATCTGGAAGGAATAATACGATGTGTTACAAATCAATTGCTCCCTTCGAGAGTTATCGTTCACACCATTTTACCGGAAGGAGTGGACCGAGATGGCACATCTTCGAACTTAAACTAGTTGATAACACCTGAGATATACATTCGTAAATTTTATATATCCGTCTGCATCAACTAAAATTACTGATAAACACAATAATTTATGAATTGAATATCCGATTTGGCGTGTTTGTCCACATCGTAATAATTCTTCCAAACACATATCAAGCTTCACTCGAACAACTCCTTCCGATACACCCCTCACAAAAGTAAAAATGTTAGCTTAAGTGCAGTTTTAGAGCTGTTCCAAGATCGTTTTGATATTTTTATTGAAGGTAGTCTTTGTTGTCCTGTTTACAACGATATATTCCTTTTCATTGGCAAGTCTAAACATCCTGACATAATGTTCCGAATGCTTTGTTGGTACTGCGGTGGCCAATAAAATGGTTGGTGCATGAAGAAAAATATATGTTAGAAATATGTTTGGATCCATACAAATATTTGTTTAGGTCCAAATAAATATATGTTTGCAATATTTTGTAACATATCTCAAATTTATTTGTTTGGGTACCAACATATTTTTATGTTAGAACATATTTTTTATGGGTGGAGAGATGATTTTTGTCAATGAGCGGAACAACAGGACTCTCGCTTGTATTATAGTTATGGGCTGTTTGTATGGTGCAATAGAAAACGCAGAAGCTACGACGAGAGGGTGAAAACCCCGTTTTTGCTTTGGAGGTGTGTATGCGGCCAAACGTTAGTGTTTCGTTCTGTATTGTTGTTGTTGTTGTTGTTGCGATTCAGTATTCAACAGGCATTTTTTTGTAACTCACAGCCAAAGCGAAGAGAAAAAGAAAATATGTAATAATAATATGATTTTTTTTATTGTTCTGTTTGGTCGTTATTGCGAGAAAGGCAGCTTGATTAGTAAAAAGCTGGGGATATCATACCCCTTTATGTTAAATCTTAATTAGAGTTTTCTCCGTTATTTACCGTAGAAGAGGCATTCTTCCAGGTCGATTTTCGAGCATTTGTGATACATGTGTTCAACTGTGGTGGGGCTATGAGCATTATAATACTCAAATTTATACTACAAGGTTAGTTAAATAATGAAACTTAAGCCAAAACACCAAATATGTTCAGTGACCTTTGTACTTTATAGACACTAGTAGGGGTCTTACGAAATATAAAAATCATTTAAATCAGGGTTATAAAAACTTTTTGTTGGAATATTTCTTGACTTTATATGAAAGGTCATGTAACTTTTCCAGGTTGAGTTTTGAAACCACGTACCTAATAAAGTGGGTCAAACTTTTTGTAGCATTTACCAGAATATTCCATTTTACTAAATTAAATAACAAATTGATCACTTTTTTGGTACATTTTTATTAAAACAGGGATATTTTCCGAAAATATGGCAACAATGTTATGATTTTTCTTGTGAATGTTGGCATATCATAGGAGTCTCAAAAACTATATAGTATGGATCTGTAATCCAAACACAACTGAAGATACCTTAACATATAAAAAGAAAGAATTTAAAAACTTTTCAGATGAGCGGGAGTGTATCTCCTCAATAAAGGTTCAACATTTTCGCTCAAGGGGTTACCCGTACACTTTCCAAAAATCTGAAAGAATTGTATTTTGAAGTACAGGTAGTATAGAGTATGTCGCAAAAAATTTCAAGCCGATCTTGGAAAAATTGGCTGAGATATGACCGTTCAAAGTGAAAAACACGTTGTGTTTTGTGTGTAGAGTAAAAACCTAAAACACATTTTTCTCGAAATGACATTTTTGAAGTCGGTGCCACTGATAGCTCGAAAACGAATGGACCTATCTTTATATATTTTGGTGAGCTTATTAAATAGATACAAATCTTGTCTTTAAGCGAAACAGATTTTTTTAATTTTTTTTGCCTGATTTTTGAACAAAACAACGGTCAGTTTCTTCGTTAATTTGTATACCCTCAGCATTTATGCTGACGAGGGTACATACACTTTCATACGGGCAAAATGTGCCTCATCGAAATAATGGTTTTAGACCCCAAGTATGTTTGGACGAAATGTGTTACAGACAATTTGGAGTTGATTTAGCCATGTCCGTCAGTCTGTCTGGCTTTCGTAATATTTTGTCCAAACTTAGTTTTAGTTCGAAGATGGGTTATATCGGTCCACTCCTTCCGGTACCTCCCCCACAAAAGTTCGAAAATTTTCGGAAAATGTGTGCGCACGATAACTCTTAAAGGAAGTAACCGATATGGTCCATACTTTGCACATCGTGAAATTTCTACCAGACTTAGATGAAGTTCCAATATGGACTTAATCGGTACACTCCTTCGGGAACCTCCCACACAAAATTTCGGAAAGTTAATTTTAGGACCTGTTCTCGAATCGATTTGATTTTTGTTGCAGCAACTTGTATTCAGCGATACGACTCTATAAGTTTCATCAGGAGCAAGTCCATACTTCCTGAGAAAATAGCCTGAAAGGACCAAAAACCGCTATGACACCGTGAGAACGGATCTGCCAAAATGTGGCCTTCGTAATATTTTGTGCAAACTTAGTTTAAGTTCGAAGATAAGCCATATCGGTCCACTCCTTCAGGTACCCCCCGCAAAAGCTCAAAAATGTTCGGAAAAATTGCGCGCACGATAACTCTTGATGGGAGTGACCGATTTTATCCATACTTTACACATCCTAATATATCTTCCAGATATAGATTAGGTTCGAATGTGGACAATATTCGTCCACTCCTTCGGGTATCTCCCACACAAAATTTTGGATAAGTACACTTTAAGACCTGCTCTCGAATCACTTTGATTTTTGTTGAGGCAACTTGTATTCGCTGCCTCAATTACGACAATAAAAGTTTTTTTCTTGAGAAAACAGCCCGAAAGTTGTAAAACCCCTATTGCACCATATGTAGTGGCTGGAGAGCTGGAACCGAATACTGCGTTCGTCCAAACTTTGGATATTATAATATTTCTTCGAATATTAGATGAAATTCGAAGGTGGTGCTTATAGGTCCACTCCTTCTGGTACCACCTCCCTCACAAAAGTTCGAAAATATTCGCTAAATTTTACGCGCGATTTCTCATAGACATTGCAACTAATTTGGTCCAAACTTTGAATCTCTAAATATTGTCGAAACGTAGTTTATGTTCAAATTTGGGCCCTATCTGCCCAATCCTTTTGGTACCTACCACCCACACAAATGTTCAACATGTTTGTATGGTTAAAGGTATGTTCGAGGATCCTTTGGACATTTTTACCGAAGGTTTTCCTAGTGGCCCTGTTTACAGTGATATTAAGTTTTTTCGTAAGCTAGTGTGATAAAAAAGCCCTATCTAACGTTACCTCCGAAAATGTTTGAGGTTTAATCCTATTCATACTCTTTTCTGTTCATACGCCCAAAATACATAACATACATAAATACATACGTTTTTTTTTTTTTTTGGGAAAAAAGTATTTCGGTCCATACACGCTGAGGGTATACCTCTGTCGGCAAAGCCAACTGATACGTTTTTACTTGTTTTAATTGTGTTTCGCAGGTATCCATTTACCACAAAACTATGCAATATTTTTCTACAAAAAAATCCAAATGTTCTTTAAGATGTGCTCTTTCAGATGAAAGAATGATCTACTTAAACATTTTGGTAGTTTCTTTGAAGAAAAAAAAAATCATGAACAATGTGTGTTTAGGCCTGCACAACTAGGGACAACCACTTAAAGGCTCTTCGAGGATCGTTTCGTTTGAGATGTTAATGTAGGCTACACGTTAAATTCTGATTTAACTTGCATCACAATTTAAATTATTATATTATTTTTTTTTTATATAAAAGGTGTACTTACAAAAAATAATCCAATAAAAATAATTTATCTGAAACATACCTGAAAATATAAAAAACAGAAAAATAAAATATTACAAAAGATCATTTTTAAAATATTAAGCTTTAATATACAGAATTATTATTGATAATACAATGAAAAATATATAACATTCAAAATCCGTGTTTGATTTTCAAAATTGTATAAAGGTGTCTCGTCTGTCGATACATATTATCTAGCAAATGAGTAACAGAATTTAATGCCGTAATCTCATTTTTTATTCACAACAAATCCATATAAAATTTTTCTTCAAAACAAAGAAGAAAAAAAAAATAATGAAAGAAAAAAATTAAAAAAAATAAATAAAATAAAAAGAACGCAATCTCTGATGGTTAAGTCATGCTGTTAAGGTTGAGATTTTATTTTTATGACTTTTGCTGTGTGATTGTTTTGTTCGTTTGCTCGTTGTCTTTAAAACCGGATTTATGCAAATTATTGTTTTTGGAATGATGTTGCTGCTGCTGCTTTTGATCTGACCACAGTCTAAGTTATTGATGGTGTTGGTGTTGTTGGCTGTTGTTTTTGTTGTTGAAAACTACTCCAATTTAAGCCATAAAATATTGTATCGCACCAAGTAAGAAAAGAAAAAAAAAACAATTATTTACATACTCTACTCTATATTAAGCTCAAAGTCATAGCTGACAAAAAATACAGCAAAAAAGAATAACAACAAATGAATTAAAGAAATAATCTGATTAAGTAAACACGAGTACGAGTATCTGGTACCACCAACATTACTAATACCTACCAACCAACCAGTCAGTCCGACAGCCAGCCAGCCAGCTTGGTGATTCCAATTGTCGGTGGCTGTGACAGCATTTGTTCTTCATCCAATAGCTTGTCATTCAACATTCTTAAAACAAAACAAATAACAACAAAAAAACCAACAATATTTAAAAGAGCAAATCAGTTCAGAATTCTGAAAGAAGCCGGGGTGAGTGGGGGCCCTGTATAAAAGCTATACAAAAAACTTAACACACCACTTGAAAGGTGTGCAAATTGTGTTTTAAATTTTAGTTGGCGTCTACTTTGTGACTTAAAGTGCTGCGTATAGACTCAGCCCAGAAGTTGTGGGTACTTAAGAACTTCAAGATTGAAATTTAATGAAAAATCTGATGTCGATTGAATTGGAGCCTTAAGCTACACAACACAACTGTGACCACAACAACAAATGTTGTAGAGGAATAAAAGAACCAAAAAATAAGTGACCAAGGGAGGCCTGTCATATCTACTGAAACTAAGTATTGAATATGTGCAGTCTTTGTGGAGACTTCCTTAAATTCTTTTGTCACCTATGAAAATTCTATTTGTTTTTAATATTAGGAGTCTGCTCATAGGTCCGCTGGTCCTATTATTTGTTTTTTACACTGAAGCTTGAGAGGTTTTGATGTAGACAACGTTGTATATTTCACTTGTTTTTTATCAACAATTTTAAAAACGTCCCTCCTTGGACACACAGGGTAACGAAAGAAACAAAAAACACAACCAAACTATTCTCAATAATTAACCATCAATTTTGTGCGCTTTTTGCTTTTAGCTGTCCATTTTGAAGTGACAACTTAAAACATTAATTGCTGTAGAGATGGAAACAATCAATGGATATGATGATAATTTGTTTTGTTTAAACAAATCATGTTGGAATTTGGTGAGATAAGGAAGCGTAGCACCAACACCACCAACAACCAACAAACCACTCTGTGATGACAGATGTTTTGGCAAGAATAATAAATAGTTTGTTTGGATTGTGCTTTTTGTGGCCACTTTTAGTTAGCAAAACAAAAAAGACAAAAAACATTTAATTTGTAAAACAAAAGTGTTTCAATATAAATGTCAACAGTGATGTGAATTAGTTCAGTAGGTGGAGGAAATACAGGTACAGGGATGGTGGGTATGGGTTAAAATGCAAATTAATTAATTAGTTTTTATTATGCTAAATGGTTTTTTAAGGCGTTCTACACTAATATATGGAGAATATTAAAAAATTATAATAAAGACAAATTCAATTTAAAATAAATATTTAACACTAGCAGATCCCTGTTCGCGTTGCTTGACAATTCAAAAATTGGTATTTTTTACCTCACTTCTTCGGTCCATTGTCAAACCGCGCGGGATTTTAAATGTATCTACAGATTTTGTATGTAACCTTTCTATTCTCATTGATGGTGTTTAGGATTTTTTATTGTCCATGTCCCCCTGACTTTTTACTAAAGCGATCTAATTATAAAAGTTAAAAAAAAATTAAATCGAATTCTACCGCTTATTGAGACTTATATGTTTTAGTTTTTCATGGCTGATGAACAATTGAACCTCACCATCTAAGGAAATCTATTATATATATAAAAGAGTAGTGAGGTGAGAGACTGACTGGCTGATTCATCAGCGCCCAGACGAAACCGCTGAAGCTAGAAAGTTGACATTTTGGGTGTAGGTTGCTGTTGGTGTGTAGGGATGAGATAAGGCTGGGTTTTTGGAAATTCGACCTAGAAGTGTACGAAAAGTACTAAAAGGTACTAAATATGGTACCCTTTGTATTAGGCAAACGGTAAGAGCTAGAATTCTGAAATTTGGAATGAGGGTAACTGATGGAGAGCTCGAAAGATGTACCAACGAGTTTTTGGAAATTCGAACTACAAGGGTACGAAAAGTACTAAATGGTACTAAATTTAGTACAATTTGGATTTTTGTGAACGGATAGAGCTGGAATCCTGAAATTTGAAATTAGGGTAACTTGTGGAGAGTAACAAAGAAAGGTTTTTGGAAATTCGAACTATAAGTACACGAATAGTACTAAATGGTACTAAATTTAGTACAATTTGGATTTGGGTGAACGGATAGAGCTGGAATACAGGCATTTGGAATGAGGGTCCCTGATGAATAGTAATAATGAAAGGATTTTGGAAATTCGAACTGTAAGGGTACGAAAAGTACTAAATGGTACTAAATTTAGTACAATTTTGATTTGGGTGAACGGATTGAGCTGGAATACAGACATTTGGAATGAGGGTCACTGATGAAGAGTAACAATGAAAGGTTTTTGTAAATTCGAACTATAAAGGTACGAAAAGTACTAAATGGTACTAAATTTAGTACAATTTGGGTTTGGGTGAACGAATAGAGCTGGAATCCTGAAATTTGGAATGAAGGTCACTTATGGGGAGTAAAAAAGAAACGTTTTTGGAAATTCGAACCATAAGTGCACGCAAAGTATTAAATGGTACTAAATTTAGTACAATTCGGATTTGGGTGAACGGATAGAACTGGAATCCTGAAATTTGGAATGAGGATCACTGGTGAAGAGTAAAAATGAAAGGTTTTTGGAATTCGAACTATAAGTGTACGAAAAGTACTAAATAGTACTAAATTTTGTACAATTTTGATTTGGGTGAACGGATTGAGCTGGAATACAGACATTTGGAATGAGGGTCACTGATGAACAGTAACAATAAAAGGTTTTTGGAAATTCGAACTATAAGGGCACGAAAAGTACTAAATGGTACTAAATTTAGTACAATTTGGATTTGGGTGAACGGATGGAGCTGGAATCCTGAAATTTGTAATGAGGGTCACTGATGGAGAGTAAAAATGAAAGGTTTTTGGAAATTCGAATTAAAATTATACGAAAAATACTAAATGGTACTAAATATAGTACAATTTGGGTATGGGTTAACGAATAGGGCGGGAATCCTGAAATTTGGAATGGGGGTCACTGATGAAGAGTAAAAATGAAAGGATTTTGGAAATTCGAACTGTAAGGGTACGAAAAGTACTAAATGGTACTAAATTTAGTACAATTTGGATTTGGGTGAACGGATAGAGCTGGAATCCTGAAATTTGGAATGAGAAACACTGATGACGAGTAAAAATGAAAGGTTTTTGGAATTCGAACTATAAGTGTACGAAAAGTAATAAATGGTAGTAAATGTAGTACAATTTGGGTTTGGGTGAACGGATAAAGCTGGAATCTTGGAATTTAGAATGAAGGTCACTGATGAAGAGTAAAAATGAAAGGTTTTTGGAAATTCGAATTAAAGTTATACGAAAAATACTAAATGGTACTAAATATAGTACAATTTGGGTATGGGTTAACGAATAGGGCGGGAATCCTGAAATTTGGAATGGGGGTCACTGATGAAGAGTAAGAAAGATGTAAAGGTCCAAAAGTCCTAAATGGTAGCGAGTTTAGTATGATTTGGATTTGAAGAGCTGGAATCCTGAAATTTGGAATTAAGATTACTATATATAGAATTGAGATATGGAGGTAGCTTTGGAAAATCGTACTAATGTGCACGAAGTAGTACTAAACGGTACGAAAATCGCTATAATTTGTATTTGCGTGAACAGATTATTGTTGGAGTGTAGGATTGAGGTAGTTTTGGAAATTCGTACTTATGGAAAAGTGCTAAATGGAACTACATTGGCTATAATTTGGGTTTAGGTGAACGGATAGAGCTGAGATATGAAAGTACATTTTGGAAAATCGTGTACGAAAAGTGCTAAATGGTACAAAATTTGGTACCTTTTGGTATTTGCTATATGGTATAGAATTTTGTACAATTTGTGATTTTGTAAACGGTAGAACTGGAATTTTGAAATTCGGTATTAGATTAGCAATTGGTGTTTAGAGTGGAGGTAGGGAGGAGGTTTGGAAATTCGTACTTATTTATACAACAACTACTAAATAGTCCTCCAATGGGTTTCAGGGGAACTGGTAAAACTGGAAAACTGAATTGGGGTTAGGATATATGTTGAATATAAGGAAGTAATTTTTGAAACGTTTACCTATGTGTAGGAAAAGTTGGGTAACATGTTGATACCAAAACCATTTTAAATAGTTAAGGTACTAAATTTGGAGTTGGGTGTAGGAACAAATCTGGGATTATATAATTTAAAAATACGCTGTTTGTACAAAAAATACGAAATAAAAAAATATTTGTTATGAAGATCGCTCTAAAGTTTGAGACAAAGTTCTGAGTTTGAAAAATTGTACTGAATATTGCCCCTTTGATTTGATGTTAACGCCAAGGAGTTTCTAAATAATGTACTGAAATTAAGTAGTCAAACGTGAAGTATCTTTTCAAAAAATGTTTTTTGTTCTGACCGCTTTGGTATGTAAATTTGAAAACTTGGTCCAATGCGACAATTTTGTTAACTAGAAGGTATCGAAAAAATATTCGTAATAAAAATAGGTCTTAGTACGACAGAATCTCCAGTATTCACCATTCCCGTATTAAATATTGTTTATATATATTTCGTTTCCTTTCCGCATACAAAGTAGCGGGCATTTGCTAGTATGTAAATATATCGATTTTCTCGGTCGGAGGCGCAACCGCCGTTGAACAGTGGCCAAATTTCCGAAAAACCTTGCCAAAAATAGAAAAATAAATTGTATCAATTTCCACTAAATAGGTCAAATATTTTTTATAGGATCATACATACGTTTCTTGTATAGTAAGTGTGTATAATTTAGTCGTTTTTGGGATTTACAGTGAAATTTTGTGTAGAATATTTCTTCTTTTATCACCTAAAACTAAATTTCATGTTACTTTTATGCATCAACTCGAAAAAAGGACAAAACAAATTTATTCAAAAAATATTTGGGTGTTTTTTGCAAACTTGATGTATATATTTTCTTGATATATATTGTAAATATCTATTTCATTTATTCGGCGACTTATAATGAAATTTAATGGAGAATATTTTTGTCTTTGACGTCTTCTATCTAGATTGAGGTTTTGTGGGACAAAACGTAATAAACTCAGATAAAGTACAATATTAACCCTAAAACGTGATTTTACTTTTGGCAACTTCCTGGCGTTTATGTACGATTTCGAGTTTTGGTGTATTCGAGGACCTACAGTAAAATTGTACGACAAATAATTTTGTAGAATATTTTGGTCTGATACGATCCCATTTTAAAGGAGTTTTTAAATGTTTTTAAAAAAAGGGACCAAAAAGATCCTTTTAGTGACTCGCATGAGGGTTAATCTGCTTCATAAAAAGATACACCGCATTGTTGTCAGTAATATTGCCAAATACACTTTATACGTAAAATGCAAGGATTCCAAGGAATCTGATGCCGAATATTTTAAATCCTGTAGAAATGGGCCGAACTTGCCACGCCTATTTAGGTTACTACCCGACGTAAACTTTCAAAACGCCGACACACCCGTCTTCTTTTTTCATAATCTGGCCGAATTATCGTGTAATTATTTTTTGTGTTGTACAGTGTTATTGATGTCTGCACTATTTAATTTTTTTTTAAGGTGAATTTTCACAATAAATGATGAAAATAGTTGTGAGGAGGATCGAGTTGGGATGTGTACCTTATCATTTCATAAAAATGGAAGAGAGTTTTTACCAATTTCCATCGAAATATCCTGCACATATTTGCACTTTTCGTTTTTATGTGATATTTTGTCTTGCAGATATGTACAGATTTTCTTTGATTCAGAATATAGTATAGGTCACTTCCTGGCGTTTGGGTATAATTTAGAGTTTTGATGTATTCTAGGACCTGTAGTAAAATTTTATGGCGAACAAATTTATAGAATATTTTAATTTCATAAAATGTGATAATTTTATAGGAGATTTTAAAGATTTCTAGAAAAAGCGTACAAAAAGATGCCTTTTATGACTCATAGAAGGGTTATTTTTTAAAGAAAAATATTCCACTCATTCTCTTCAGTAAAGTTGCCAAAGACACCATATATCTAAAGTGCACGGATTCCAAGTAATCATAATTCAAATATCTCCAAAAGTGTAGAAATGGTAGACGCTTGCACACCTATTTTAGCTTTTTTTTAGCAAAATTGATATCGATATTTCCTTGGTCTGTAATGCAAATAGAGATTTCATTTCTTTGGTGACTTATAGTGAAATTAAGCGGAGAAAATTTTTGTCTTTAAAGCCATTCTTCTAAAATGATGTTTTGTATGACAATTTAGAGTTTTTTTTTCAATATATAACATATTTAAAAAGTGGGCGTGGCCCGGTCATTGTACCTAGTATACACACAACCCCATTGTCTTAAAAGAAAGGCGTGCGGAAGGTACCACACCTCCTCCAAAATTCAATTCATGGAAATTGGTTGAGTAGTATTGGAGATATAACATATTTAAATATGTAGGCGTAATCGGGTCTTAGGCCCCAAGGAGGAACCTTGATGGTAGATTACTTCGTAAATTTTTAAATCGATACATTCGTAATATTTGCATTTATAGCATTTTTTAAATATCGCACAGGGGAGGTACCGCGCCCCCTCTGGAATTCAATAAAAATATGTAGCCTGTTTCGGGGCCATTCCTGTACATTCCCTGACGATTTCAGGAAAATCGGTTCAGTACTTTTGTAGATGTAACATATTTTAAAAAGTGGGCGTGGTCAAGTTTTGGGCTTTGTTTAGGTTTTCACCATTTTACTTGAAAACCCCAGTCTTATCGGAATGGAAATAAAGAACATTTTTTTTGCAGTGAGAATTCTCTACAAGATTGATATGATTTGATATTTTCGTAGGTTTTACCAATTTTGAGATATAAAAGTTCAAATGTGGCAAAGCACTGACTGTATCGCCCCCTTATAAAACAGTGCAATGTACGAGTACGTTTGAGCCTTAACTAAATTTTAATGAATACCGCTTACACCTGGGAAATTTTTGCGTATTTTGAAACACCAATGTTTATAGATGAGAAAAATCCAAAAACAAGAGAAAATCGCCGGAGCACTTTTTAAATAAATCGCCGTCAAAGTTCACATTCTTCGGTTTTCATGATTTTGCTTTAAAACCGCAAGAACTATCGAAGTGGGACTGTAGAAAATGTTGTATCAGTGAAAATACTCTACAATATTTTCTTTAGTCCCATTTCGATAGAACTTGTCGTTTCAAAGCAAAATCGGGAAAACCTCAAAAAACCCTAAGAATGTGAACTGTAACATTGCTGTTTCAGAATCCGGAAAAATTTCCCAGGTGTAAACGGTTTTCATTAAAATTTAAAAAGCAAAATCGGGAAAACCTAAAAAAACCCTAAAATGTGAACTTTAACCGCGATTTACTTAAAAAGAGCTCCGATTTTTTTTTATTTTTAGATTTTTTTATCTATAAATATTGCTGTTTCAGAATCCACAAAAATTTCCCAGGTGTAAACGATTTTCATTAAAATTTAGTTAAGGCGCAACCGTGCATTTCACTGTTTTATAAGGGGGCGAGACAGTCAGAGCATTGTCCATATTTGAACTTCTATATCTCAAAACTGGTAAAACCTACGAAAATATCATTAAGGTCAATCTTGTGGAGAATTTTCACTGCTACAAAATTTTCTTTACTCCCATTCCGATAGGACTCATGGTTTCCAAGCAAAATCGTGAAAACCTAAACAAACTCCAAAAATGCGCTTTTTTTAAATCGCTGCTGCGATTTTTTTTTTTTTGATTTTTCTCATCTATGGGCATTGTAGTTTCAGAATCCGCAAAAACTTGTAACAGGTGTAAGCACCTTTCATTTTAAGTTAGTTAAGGCGCACCGTGTTTTATTTAGATTATTAAATATTTACTCAGAAATTGGTATTCAATATTATTTAATAAATAATAATTATTTTGGAATTTGTGTTAAATAATGCCCATTTTGTAAAACACAAAACGCAATTTTCATGATTTCTTCATTTTTTAGCAGATAAACTAGCTCGGTGTGGATCTATGTCGTTCGATATACCATTGAGGATGACGTAGGGGATGAAAAATGCCAAGCAATGGGTCTGACCGGCTTTATCGTGGCAAATTCCATGACTTATCCTAGTCCGTCTTTCATCTCAAGTGGACACTGACCTCTCCGTGGTGTCACCTGGGAAGCTATATTTAACACCCTTTAAAGGTATGGAACTAACATGTGCCGCTCGTTCATCCATACCAACGTTGAAAACTTGGTCTGGGATTTGGGCAATTAACCCACCTCTCCAAAAAGCAACTTACCATGAAAGAAACAAAGAACAAATAAAAAAGTATCGGCCGGATATACCCTTAGCCTGTGTGAATTGACACACTTATTAAAAAAAAACTTATGTATTTTAGGGATTTTCAAAATTTTGGACGTATGAACTTGTTGACAAAAATATGGATTTGGATTATAGCTCAAAAGTTTTGCAGGGGGGGGGTACCAGTAGGAATAGGAGTCATTCCTCTCCATAGATAACACGCCCACAAGTCATTTCATATAATTTTGACCTTCGGACCATTATATCACGAAACATGAATTTGCCCACAGTAAATTGGGACAAGGTACTTACTGTAAAAATTTCCAAAGGATTCTCAAACAGACGCTTTACCCCACTTAACAAAAAAATGTGAACATTTGTGTGGATGGTACCCCAAGGAGTGGACCGATAGAGTCCAATTTTGAACATAAACTAAGTTTGAGCACAATATTTCGAGAGCAAACGTTTCGACCAAATCTGTAGCTCCGTTTATGAGATATCGCGCGTTCCATTTTAGCAAATATTTTCGAACTTTTGTGGGGAGGTACCGGAAGAAGAGGGCCTATTAGCACCACCTTCGAATTTTATATAATATTCGAATAAATATTACGATATGCAAAGTGTGGACCAACGACAAGAGTTGTCGTACGCACCACCAGCCATGCACTTGCCACTAAAAAAACTTGTACCATCGTAATAGGGGCCTTGAGTGCAACCTGTTGCAGGAAAAATCAAAGCGATTCGAGAGGAGGTCCTAAACTGCCCCATTCCGAAATTTTGTGTGGGAGATACCCGAAGGATGTTACATATATACTCGTATATACTCCATATTCTAACCGGATCTATGTCTCTTAGAAATATTACGATGTGAAAAGTATGGATTAAACCGGTTGCTGCCTTCGAGAGTTATCGTGCGCACCATGTTAGCGAAAAGTTTTGAACTTTTGTGAGGGAGGTACCAGAAGGAGTGGACCGATATTGCCTGTCTTAAAACTTGTTTTAATTTCGCGCAAAATATTACGAATGCAAAATTTTGGACCGAATCGGTTAATCCGTTCGAGAGTTATCGTATGCTCTATCCACTACACATGGTGCCATAGCGGGTTTTTACGGATCATTATCTCAGGAATTATGGACTTGCCTCTGAAAAAACTTGTACGGTGTAGGAGGTGTGGACCAATATGGCCCATCTTCGAACTTAAACTAAGCGTGGACAAAGTATTACAAAATCCACGTTTTGGACTAAATCGGTTAATCCGTTCGAAAGTTATCGTGTGCTCACCCAGCCAGACAGACGGACATGGCTACATCGACTTCAAAACAGATTTCGTCCAAATATACTTGGGGTCGAAAACCATTGTTTCGATGAGGCACATTTTGTCCGTATGAAATTGTATATACCCTCGTTAGCATAAATACTGAGAGTATAAAAAGAAAATAAAACCCCTCTAAAGCTGAAGACCCCAACAAACTTTTTAAGGACCATGATCTGCGAATCTTCACCTGTAACCTTCTCAGTCTTTATAAAGAAGGTTCAGTTTACGTATTTGCAAATTTACTTGAAAAGAAAGCTCGACGGATTGGGAAAAACGTCACAACAACGCATGACGCCATGTATTACAACTGCCATGACATGAAGCATGAGTTTTGGTTGCGGATTTGTAGATGGTGGCTTCAACCCAGTGAATGAAAGTCTTGCTACGGATTTATGGAAAAAAAATCAACATCGGTATTATTTGCTCTCATGCTAATACTAAAGACAATGACAAACAGACGAGCGCTTAGAAGAAACATATGCCTATGACATTAAAATGATTTTAGGTCATTTTAATGCCAAATTTAGAGAGGAGAATATCTCTGACCCAACAGTCGGGAAATTCAGTATCCACAGTGAAATATTTTCTTAGTTCGACTAATAGGACAAATGTTCTGTGCTACTATATCGGCAAATTTTGTGAGATCTACCTTGAGAAGGCGCAGCGCAGATGGCTTATTCAACCTGGATGCAGGATATCTAAAGCAATCTGGCCTGCGATTTCTTAGAATCATTTCCCTTTTCTTACTTAGATAGGGATGAGGATCACTGTGGGGCTTATTATTGGTCACTGTGAGGTTAAATCTCTAACTTCAAGATGAAATAACACTGGGGTCGACCACTACATATTATGTGGAGATGAACACAATGAAGATACCGACTACTGGTAGATACGAGATAGATACTCTCACCTTCTTATGAGACATAGATCCATACCTTGAAGGACCAGGGGCGACTTATATTTATTATTTAATTAACTAATAAACTAATATTATTTAAATACCCCAAATAGATATAAATATTTTTATTCGAACTTTAAATAATTTTGTATTTATAGTTATTTATAAAATTGAAAAAAAAATCCTGTCAAATTATTCCTATAATGTGATTAAAGTCTCAACAGCATAACACTATCAGCTACTATGCATGTATGTATGATTAAAATGCGTAAAAATGATTAAAACTATTTTTAAAAGATTTCAATGAGGTTATTAAACTTTATTACAATTTTTAACAAGCTGAACTAATTGCATTAAAATTTCGTTAATTTCTTTACGAAACTAACCGCACAAAAAAAGCACAATAAATAAAAATCAAAATGTACGAAAAGATGTCTAAACACTGCCGCTATCTAAATGTTGGTATCTGATGCAATTGTTAAAATTAAAAACATTTTCAAAAATAAAAAATATTTTTGATTGATTTGAAAACAAACGAAAAAAGAAAGAAGTACAAAAGTAAAATCAAATACCTGCAAAGAAATTTGCAATCTTTGGAATTTTGGGGTTTGTTTGCCATGATGGTATTTCTTTGTACACAACCCAATACATATTAGCAATGAAGCTTTGCTCGTAATCACCATGTAGGTAAGTATGTTTATGGACAATTGACGTCACAAGCGTTTTACTTTATTGTATATATGTAGGTATATTTAATTTTTTTTATACGCTTTCGTATTTGACCACTGAGTCCGTCTCTTATTTACTTTCATGTCATAATTACGTTTTAAACTGTTTGGAAAATGCAAAAAATGTAAATTGGGGGGGCAAAGAAAGACAATAAAAACGCATGACTTACTAACTGAACTTTACAGCTGTGATCACCGACACTCTGAGGTTATTGGTTAAGTAAAGAAAGAGTTCTTAAGTAAAAATAAAAAAGTCTTAATTTTAAAGATTTTATAAGGATAAACGGAAGTCTGCGATTTTGTGAAATTATTTATTATTTTGTTTTTAATTTTCAAAATACCCTATTAGTATTCCATATAAAAAGAGGCGCCATTATTTCGTCAAAATCCGTCTCACATGTGAATACCATAAAATGTTTAAATATTTAATATGCAAACCTTTAAATATGTTGCTATCTATAAATCGAGTGTTTAATAGTTGACATAAAACTGACGCGACTTTGATTTTAATAAGACTTTATTTATTATTTCTCAGGGGGGAGGTATAATAATGTGTGGATAATAAATGGTTTGATTATTGACTACTAAAATGCGTAGTAAGAAGTAATCAAACTATGATACAAAACTTAAAAAGTATACACGGCTTTTGATATAGAAATTTGGTTTTTGTTCGAGTCCAAGGAAGACGAAAATAATTTTGGTTATTGTACGCCAGTGTTAAAACAGCGTTGCTTAGATTTTCAATTTTAAACAGGCGTAACTCCTTTTTTCACGCCGGATTTCTCTGAGAATATAACAAACTATATATAATATATTAAATATATAATATTTTTAAATCTATATAAATAAAAATCAAATGTCGTTCGTTGGTAATGGCATCAGTTAAGAACGACTGGACCGATTTGGATAATTCTGTTTTGAAATGTTCGTCATAACCCAACTTAGGTTTTTGTGCAAATAAAATTTGACCATGCCCACGCCTGCTTTTTTGAATATGTTATATCTCCAATACTACTGAACCGATTTCCATGAAAAAGCAGCAAAAAATCAACGTTTACAGTTGTAGTGTATATTTTATGAATTTCGCAGGAGATGGGGCATCTTCCCCATGTCTTTCATTTTAACGCTATATGTATAATCCAAACTTATAATTACATCGGTTGCTGCATACATTTTTCGAAGCAATGGGATTGTATGTACCCTAGGTACAAATTTGCAGACAATATACCGGACCAAGTCCACTTTGTTAATTATGTTACATCTTGAAAACTAATGACCACGCATACTCTTTTCAGTACATTATTTTTTGAAATCTACTGAACCTAATTTCATTCAATTTTAAGAAAATGTTCAGGAATGTCCCTTTTGTCCAAAATGGACCTTATTTATAGACGAGGGCTTATTGTTTTATAATCGCAATATTTTCTAAACTTATGAGTGCATCGGCGGCTTTCAAATTAATTTTCGAGACCTTCGATCACGAAAAACGATACATTTACAAATTTCCTTAAATGGTGGTGTTCGACGGTGGATCAGCCATGAACAAAATAATTTTTTAAGCTTCAATAAGCGGGAGAATTCGAATTTTAACTTTTAAAATTAGATCGCTTTAGTAAAAAGACGGGGGACATGGACGATAACAAATCCTAAACAGCATCAATGGACGAAAAAATTCGACAAACAAATAAAAATCACCAAGAGGTAAAAACAAAAACATAATCTATTTTTGAACCAATTTTATTGATTTGTCCAAGGCTTGTTCAGTTTTCTTTATCGTAACAATACTAGTTATATACATATGTGGGTGGCTAGCGACATGTTGAGAACATTAGTGAGATCCTGGACTCCCGACTTATCCAGGTGTTTCATCATCTAATGCAACGTAGTAGTCTATTCTTCGTCCTGTCACCCCCAGGGTGATAGACAAACTGTCGATAAAAATATCTTGCGCACCTCTTCGGAAGAACCAGCACAACGTAGCCAAACGTGTCTGATGTTCTATCTTCATTCTTTCGGGGTTCGTTGCCCACTACTCACTTAGTCACTTGTTCCACTTATGCTCACCAACCAATCTGTTAACTTTCAGTGACTGCTGACTGACTCTGAGGCACTGGGGTTGGCACGACGGAGCTCATCACGCTCATTTGCTAATACCGTCGCATCTGTTGGGAAATTTTATCTCACTGCGGGTATTCGACTAGTAGGTATATGTGGCAGTGACGATGTCTTTAATGTAAGCAAATATCTAAAATCCTTACCATGATTTATGAAAGGGCGGCGTACAGAGGAGATGATATCGGGCGGTCTGATGATGGAGACAATTATCGGCAGATGGTTTGATCCAAGAGAAACGACCAAGCCGCGACCATGGTGTTGGCAGGTAATTTGTTGTCAGGTCATTTGACAGAGCAGGAGACGCGATAGTTATGTCACTCTCCGCTTATTCTGGTAAGGGCGACCTAATTGTCCGTACAAAGCATAGAGATATCACACTGCTAAACCACCTCTATGCGCATCTGGTAGTTTCCGAGGACCGAATGCCGCAACTCTAGATGAGCATTTAAGTCCCCCCCAGACCTGACAGTTATGATGTTCCAAAAGCGGGCTAATATTGGGCCTATAACCTGAAGTAAAGCAAGTTATCGGCGTGATGTATACGTTAAACAACTCTACCCCGGCGGTTCCACACCTGACTGCTAACCCCATATATTCCATGTATAGGTCATTAGAGCCAGGCTTAACCGAGATAGATAGGCTAATTCCCCCACCTCCACTTCTGCTGCGATCCTCCCTGAGTACGTTGTAAGCATCACAATGTTTTAAGCTGCAGTTGTTATCTAGCTTGACTTCCTGCACAGCCGCGACCATGGTGTTCGTCCGACTCATGGAATCCACTATTTCTTACATCGTAGTCCGTTGTAAGCATCACAACGTTTTAAACTGCAGTTTTTGTTGAGTTTGACTTCCTGCATAGCCGCGACCGTGATATTCTTCCGACTCATGGAATCCACTAGGAGGAGGTACCTGAAGGAATGGATACACCTACTCCGATTTTGGAGGTGGATCTTAGTATTGGTGTCATTACAGTTGGTCACCGTTTAATTTTTGGACCAGTATGTCAGGAAGCATGAACTTGCTTACGAAAAACATAATATCACTGTAAACAGGACCACAAGGAGTAGCATCGGTATACTTTTCCAAAGGGTGTTCAAACAGATCCTGAAATTAACTTTTGTGGGGGAGGTACCCTAAGGAGAAGGCATATATGGACCATTTACGAAGTTAAACTACAAGTGGACAAAATATTACGAATATTAAAATTTGGACCGAATCGGCTGATCCGTTCGAGAATTATCGAATTATAGGGCCAGCGAATTCTTTTGTGAGCAACTCTTAAACTGCACTTTTAAGAAATTTTGTTTGGTCGGCACACATAGTAGTGTTCCAATATAGACCATATTTGAACATAGTCTATGTCTGGCAAGAAATTAGGATATGAAAATCATGCACCAAACCGGTCACTGCCTTCGAGAGTTATTGTGCACACCATTTTGGAGAAAAGTTTTGAACTTTTGCGGGGAGGTACTCAAAGGAATGGGCCGATGTAACCCATCTTGGAAATTTAACTAAGATTATTCAAAATATTACGAATGTACCGTGCGCTACATCGGGGGTTTTATCAACCTTTGGATCATTTTCTCAGGAAGTATGGAACTGCCCCTGAAAAAAACTTGTACCTTCATAATGGGGGCAGCGAATACAAGTTGTTGCAAAAAAATTAAAGCGATTCGAGAGCAGGCCTCAATCTGCACTTTTCCGAAATTTGTAATGGGAAGTACCCGAAGGAGTGGACCGATAGTTGCCATATTTGAACCTCATTTATGTCTCTATGTGCAAGCTATGGATCAAATCCGTCATTCACATCAAGAATTATCGTGCGAACAATTTCCCCGAACATATTAGAATTTTTGTGGCGGAGGTACCCGACTTCTAACTTAAACTTAGTTTGGACAAAATATTACGAAAGCCTAATTTTTGGCCGAATCGCTTGATCCGTTCGAGAGTTATCGTGCGCTCAAGCCAGCAAGACAGACGGACGGACATGGCTAAATCAACTCCAAATTGTCTGAAACAGATTTCGTCCAAACAATCTTGGGAACTAAAACCATTATTTCGGCTAGGCACATTTTGCCCATATGAAAGTTTATATACCGTCATTAGCATAAATTCTGGGGGTATACAAATTTAGAGCTTTTGGGAAAGTATGGACTTGCTACCCAAAAATAAAAACATTGTACCGTCGTGAAAGGGGCAATGAGCACAACCTGCTTTAAAAAAAATCATGACAATCCGACAAAAGCTCCTAAATTTCACTTGTGGCAAAAGTTTTGAAAAATTGTGTGGGAGGTACTCAAAGGAGTGGATCGAAGTGGCCCATCTCCGAGCTCGATCTAATTTTGGAAAAATATTTTAAGAACTTTTGCACCAATCGGTTGATCCGTTCAAGAATTATCGTGCACTCCAGTCAACAAGACAGACAGACAGATGGACATTTCTAAATCGATGTTAACTTGTATGAAATGGATTTTGCACGATCATACTCGGGGTCTGAAAAAATTATTTAGATAAGGCACATTTTCATCGTTTCAAAGCCAAAAAGCTAAAAGAAAATGTTGCTAATTATTTTTATTTCAGACACTATTTTGTTTATTATTATTTTATTTTGCTTTTTTACTTTTGAATTCTTTTCACAACTTGATACGTAAATAGTTCAAGCATGGAGGTGTTGCACGTATCACCAACACCATCTACACCTACAAAACCCTAAGTTTTGCCTATGTTACACAACGTTACGAAGAAATAAATACAAAACATACGAAACGAAATTGAATGAAGCGTGCATAAGCTATGCGTACATGTGATTTCATGGATTTCATGGAGATAGACATGCGAACAAGGTAAATTGCAAATAGTCTATTTCAAACCATGCTCATATGTATGTATATTGTAGGTATGTGAAGGAAATGCTTTGATGGAAATAAATTTCAGGAAAACGAAAATGTCTTTGTGAAGACAGAAACGTTTGAAAGTATTCTTTAAATTGGAATATATGTGGAAATCAATTTTGGAAAATAAAAATATAAAATATGGAAAATAAAAATAAAAAAAATTTTTGTAAGTGGTATCGTGTTTTTTATGACTCCGTGTTCGGAATAGTCGGACAGCACTATATATGAAGTGAACTTTATTGCCCCAAAACTAAGTTGTATATTTCAAAAGGCTTGTTTTAGGACGAAACAAGCCTTTTAAGCTGAACAAGCTAGTTTTCGGACAGCCTCAGTTAGTCAAAATATAATGGAGATTTAATCATAACATTTAATCCACAATCCCCCTGAACATTGCAGAAATGTTAGCCATATTTTTCAAGTCAAGAATTGGTATAAAATATGATTTATATTTATTGTTGCTGTGCCACAATCGACGCCACTACCACCAACACCACCACCATTGACGATCACCTTTTTTAGTTAGCTGCAGCAATTTACTTAAAAAATTCTATTTTTCTGCAGACAACAAAAATAGAGAGGCAATGAGACACACCATCAAATGCAGACATTTATGGCTAAAATAGCTTGCATTGCTCTAAGCATGTGTACTAGTGGTAGACACTAGGCTGGGAAGTCGGGGAGAACAGACAATACACATTATACTTAATAATATCTATACTTGGAAACGAGCGAACCATGGTATGTGAGTCTTACTTAGTCTTAGACTTAACCACATGTCGGTATGGTTGGTGTATGATTGGTGGTTGGTTGCATTAAAAAAAGAAGTGGAAAAAATTGCAGAAAAAAAAACTGAAAATAAAAGTGAAAGGAGTTTTTGGTGTGTCTATCGGTTATTGTTTGTTTGTATGTCGCTTTGTCTTGTCGATACGTCGTCCACCGTTAGTCTGTATGTCTGCCTGTCTTTCCATTCTGTGTCGTATTTCTTTTCTATATCTATATAAAGTAATATTTCTATAGCTTTTCGTAAGCATTATTTTTGCTAGTTATGGCTGTTGTTACTCTTTTTGTTTGCAAGAGAAATAATGTTTATTGGGGTGGTGTAAAATTAAAATACCAAACTACCAAAATGGTATGTTGCTACCAGAGACGATGTTATGGAGCCATAACACTATTCAATGTTGTGTCTAAGGATGACCCTTGAGAATGATGAAGGCTTTATAAAGGCGGTGTGTTATAAACCATCCTAGGAAAACTAGCCAACCTATCAACAAATAAAACAAAAAGGTTGTAAGCTATCGGCCTGCTTTAGTGACAGAGACATCCCCTTAGCCTGTGACATAAAGAAACGAAGCAAACCCAAAATGGGCTTCTTTTCCCAACACAAATATTTGAAAATGTTGCCTATTAGGGCGAAGATCATTTTTAATATCAATTTTAATTATTTTTTTGTTGGAATCGAGCTTAATGACGATTTTTGCAAGTGGAAAAAGAAAGCCGAAGATTCGAACCCACACAACCACCACTATGTGACATGTTTCGCCTTTGGTAGAGGCTCATCAGATATATCGGCTGTGGTGCGGCTTCGTTATCATCTAACTTTTCCTCTATCAAATGCAATATATACCCTCAGCATTAACGCTAACGAGGGTATATACACTTTCAGACGGACAAAATGTGTCTCATCCAAATAATGGTTTTAGACTCCAAGTATGTTTGGACGAAATCCGTTTCAGACAATTTGGAGTCGATTTAGCCATGTCCGTCCGTCTGTCTGTCTGGCTGGTGCGCGCGGTAACTCTGGAACGGATGAACCGATTCGGTTCCAAAATTTGGCTTCGTAATATTTTGTCCAAACTAAGGATAAGTTCAAAGATGGGCCATATCCCTCGGTTACCTCCTCCACAAAATTTAAATTTTTTTCGGAAAAATTATGCGCGCGGTAACTCTCGAAGGGACAAACCGATTTGGTCCATACTTTGCACATCGTAATATTTCTCCCAGACATAGCTAAAGTTCGAATATGGACTATATCGGTTCACTCCTTCGGATACCTCCCACATAAAATTTCGGAAACGTGCAGTTTAAGACCTCCACCCCAATTCTTTTGATTGTTGTTGTAACAGCTTGTATTCGCTGCCCCCAATACGATGGTGCAAATCTTTTCAGGGGCAAGTCCAAAACTCCTGAGAAAATTGCCTGAAAGCTGTAAAAACCCGCTATGGCGCCATGTGTTGTGGGTGGAGCGCGCGGTAACTATCGAACGAATAAATCAAATTGATCTAAAATTTAGCAATCGTAATATTTTGCCCAAATTTAAATCAAGTTGTAAGATGGGAATTTCGGTCCACTTCTTTGGGTACCTCCCCCACAAAAGTTCAAAAATTTTCGCTACAATTGTGCGCACGATAACTCCGGAAGGCAGTAAACGATTTGCTGCATACTTTGGAGATCGTAATATTTCTGCGAGACATAGATCCTGTTAAAATATGGACGATATAAGTCAACTCCTTCGGATAGCTCCAACACCAAATTTCAGGTTAGGACCTCTTCTCGTATTGTTTTCTCGAATTTGTTTTGTTGCACTTAAGGTCCCAGTAGCAAGTTCATACTTGTTGAGAAAATGACGCGAAACTGTAAAAAATCCCCTATGACAAGCATGTGTATTGGCTGGTGCGCAGGACAACTCTCGAACCGAAGACTGAGTTGGTCCACATTTTGCATATCGTTATATTTCTTCGAACACTAGATAAAAATTGAAGATGGTGCTTATAGGTCCACTCCTTCCGGTACCTCCCCCACAAAAGTTCGAAAATATTCCCTAAAATGGTAAGCGCAATATCTCATAAACGGAGCACGCGATTTGGTCCAAACTTTGAATCTCGTAATATTTTGTAGAAACTTAGTTTATGCTCAAAAGTGGGCCCTATTAGTCCATTCCTTGGGTACCACCCGCACAAATGATCAACGATTTTGTTTAAGTGCGGTTAGGGGTATGTGCAAAAATCCCTTTTACCGAAGTAGTAGCCCTGTTTGCAGCGATATGATGATTTTCGTGGCAAGTCCATGTTTCCTGTTATACTGGTCCTACCGAGGGGAATGACTCCCAAAATAAGCCACACTTTCAAAATGGAATATGTTGGTCCATACCTTTAGGTAACTACCCATGAAAAACTTTTGAAATGTTATCCTAATCCATATCTTTGTTCATATGCCAAAAATTCTGAAGACCCCCTAAATATATACCTTTTTTTGGGAAAAAGATGTTGCAATTTACACAAACTGAGGGTATAACTGTGTCGGCAAAGCCGACTGAATACGTTTTTAATTGTTTTTACTATGATGGATATTCGTCCATTTCATTGGATGGCTTCCATGACAAACGCTTAGCGTAGTCTTTGGACGTTATGAGTTTGGCCCTGAACGCTAACACGCAGTGACAACACTTTTTTCATGTGTTTTTCAAGGACGTGGATTCAAACCCCAGCTTGAGCCAGGCTATACAGTCAGTGCATTGTCCCAATTTGAACTTCTATATCTTAAAAATGGTGAAACCTACGACAATGTCATCAAAGTCAATCTTGTAGAGAATTTTCACTGCTACAACATTTACTCCACTCCCATTTCGATATGACTTGCGGTTTCCAAGCAAAATAGTGAAAACCTAAAAAACCCCTAAAAATTTCAACTTGAATCGCGATTTATTTAAAAAGCGCTCCGGCTTTTTTATACCCTCAGCATTTATGCTAACAAGGGTATATACGCTTTCATACGGGCAAAATGTGCCTCATCGAAATAATGGTTTTAGACCCCAAGTATGTTTGGACGAAATGTGTTTCAGACAATTTGGAGTCGATTGAGCAATGTCCGTCCGTCTGCCTGTCTGTCTGGCTGGCTGGAGCGCACGATAACTCTCGTACGGATGAACCGATTCGGTTCAAATTTTGGCTTTCGTAATATTTTGTCCAAACTTAATTTAAGTTCGAAGATGAGCCATATCGGTCCACTCCTTCCGGTACCTCCCTCACAAAAGTTCCAAAATGTTGGGAAAATTTGTGAGCACGATAACTCTTGAAGGGAGTAACCGATTTGGTCCATACTTTGCACATCGTGTAATTTCTACCAGACTAAGATGAGGTTCCAATATGGACTCAATCGGCACACTCCTTCGGGACCTCCCACATAAAATTTCGGACAAGTTCAGTTTAGGACCTTCTCGAATCGCTTTGATTTTTGTTGCAACAACTTGTATTCACTTCCCCCCCATACGACGGTACAAGTTTCATCAGGGGCAAGTCCATACTTCCCTAGAAAATGGCCGGAAAGGTGCAAAATGCCACTATGACACCTTGTGTAGTGGTAGGAGCGCAAGATAACTCTCGAATGGATCTGTCGATTCGGTCCAAAATTTGGCCTTCGTAATATGTTATCAAAACATTGTTTAAATTCGAAGATGATGGGATATCGGTCCACTCCTTCAGGTGCCTCCCCCACAAAAATTCAGAAATGTTCGGAAAAATTTTGGGCACGATAACTCTTGAAGGGAGTGACCGATGTAATCCATACTTTGCACATCCTAATATATCTACCAGATATAGATCAGGTTCGAATATGGACTGAATTTGTCTACTCCTTCTGGTACCTCTCACACAAAATTTCGGATAAGTTCACTTTAAGACCAGCTCTTGAATCACTTTGATTTTTGTTGAAGCGATTTGCATTCGCTACCTCCATTACGACGGTAAAAGTTTTTTTCAGGGACAAGTCCATATTTCTTGTGAAAACAGCCCAAAAGGTGTAAAAACCCCTATGTCACCATATGTGGCGGTCGGAGAACACGATAACTCTCGAACTGTTCAACCGATTTGGTCCAACATTTGGCCTTCGTAATATTATATCCAAACTTCCAAACTTCTCACCAATATTTAAAAAATATCACTTTGGATCTCCTAATATTTTATCAAAATTTAGTTTAACTTCTAAAGTGGCCCATATCGGCCCTCCCTAAGAGTACCTGCCCTACCAAAGGTCAACATTTGTGTCTTAGTGCAGTTAATTCCTATTCCACATTGTTGTCCGCAAGTTCAAATGTCCAAAAAGGGCCAAATTCTGAAGAGACCTGAAATACATTGTCCGGAGGTAAAAGTTTCGCTTCACATTAGCTGAGGGTATATATCTGTCGGCAAAGCCGATTGATACTTTTTTACTTTTTTACTTGTTTTTGTTTTTTTTTTTTTTTTTTTGACTTTTCTCATCTATGAATATTGTAGTTTCAGAATCAGCAAAAATTTCCCAGGTGTAAGCACCTTCCATTTAAATTTGATTCAAGAGCACCGTGTTCTTCGACTATCAACCAAAAATTAAAATTTTTCGCAGACAATTCAGATTTTTTACTTCGGTCACCACCAAATGTACTATTTTTCGGAAATAAGTCTATATTTCCTAAGATTATCCTCTAATAGACTCTGCCGGCAGCAACTAAAATGACTGATACTTTGCACATCGTAAAATGTCTTCCAAGCGTACATAAGATACAACACCTACATAGACCTCCCTAACAAAAGTTCAAAAATTTCATTTTAGTGCAAGTTAAGGGCTGTTCGAGAATTATTATGAAATTTCTACCGAATGATGGTTAAGTCCATGCTTCCTGGCATAATGGTCGAAAACGAAAAACAAAATCCTACGGTGACTAACAAAAACAGATGGTGGGTGCGATACGGAGGGTCACATTTGTTCAGCCTTTACAAATCATAATATTCCTTTAAGCATAAGACACCACTTGTTAGGAAGTTCTACATATGTACATATATGAAGTACATATGTAAAATTTCCCAACAAGTGGTGTCTTAAGCCACGCCGTTCGGACTGGGCGATAAACAGGAAGTCACATATCATTGGGCTAATATTCATCGGGGTACACACATTCATATGAGAGAAGCAATTATATTATAGCACTCAAGAACTCCCATCAATGAACGCAAACAAACGAAACGATTCCAGTACCATTCACACAAAGTCACTAAATTTTCATTTTAACTGAATCAAAACAAAACCACAAACCTTTCAAATGAAGAAGAACAAAACTGTACGATAGTTGAAATGTACTTCGGCTATGCTGTTCCGTTGTTTGATTCAGGAACGAAACAAAATTAATCGTTTGCAAACGTTTGCTGTGCGAAATGGTCAGTGCTCAGACAGACACACATTTGATTGTTTAACAACCCAGTAAGCTAACATTAGATGCTTGGAATATACTGGGGTGGATGTTTCAATCAACCACCGAACGTTTGCAGTGTGTATTGTACGGTTTCGTTTTCTATGAGTTGTTTTTTCGTTTTGCCGTGTTTTGTTCACACGCACGAATGTAAACAAAACGAAACTATACTGCGTGTTGGGTCAACTTGGATTATGTTTGGTTTTGTTTTGTTCTTATGGAAAATACGAATCAAAACGTTTATAAACGTTTCATAAAGTTTATTTCCCTACGCTGACTCCCATTACCAAATAGTCGCACGCAATAGTCAACGTACTACCCATTATTTTATTAAAAAAAACATTTCACCCGAAATAAAAGTCAACAAAAACGTAAACAAACATATGTTATATTTTTTGAACTCTTGAAGTGAATTTATGTTAAATTTCACTACACTTCACCATGTTAGAACAAGTAACAGCAATACCCAGCTGACAGAACTGGACTGTAATGTTAGTGTCAAATTCCATACGACATTTTATATATTTTTTTTCTATGTTCAATGTTCAATGTTCCGAACAACATGCCGCACACTAAAACACCTCTTATAGAGGCGGTACTACATTTGTTAATACGTGTGGTATATTGTTAAATTTAAAAAAATTAAGCCCTAATAAACATGTGAAATTTTGATTTCAAAAACAAAAGTTTGAAACAGCTTCTCACTTTTCAATGAATTTTTAGCGACTCAAAACATTTTTGCAACAATCCTACTTTCTGCGAGAAATTATCCATTTAGTGGAATGATATGCAGACATTCAAATTGAAAATGTGACGAATTTTCATTAATGTTTTTCAAAATATTCAATCAAATGTGAAAATATATTATAAATAATAATAATTGGTTCACAAACATCCCATACGGGACAAGGGAGACTTCTCTCATATCAATGAGTGCTCAATGATATGGGACCTACAGTTTATCGGCGAGTCCGAACGGCGTGTTCTAAGACACCACTTGTAGAGACGTTTTCATGGCTGAAATACTCAGGAAATATCGCCAACATCACTGAGGGGTATATTATATTATTTTTTTTTTTTAATTCCAATAATTTATAGACATTTCCTTGTTCTGTTAACATAACATTACAAACAAAAACAAATTCCCATGTGGTGGTTGTTGATTTATATTTGTTGTAGTATTTACTTTGCCTTATTTGTTCCACCATGACATTTCACATTATTATAGCCGGAATTGAACATGCGAACTTCTTACGCTAAGTAAGCACGGCTTATTGTTTGTAGGCTTACGTTTTTACATGAGCAACTCTTTATATTTTTTCTAACAAACATCACGGTGCTCTTGAAACAATTTTAAATGGAAGGTGCTTACACCTCGGAAGTTTTTGCGGATTCTGAAACTACAATGTATATAGATGAGAACAATCAAAAAACAAAAAAAAAATCGCCGGAGCCCTTTTTCAATAAATCGCGATTTAAGTTGAAATTTTTAGGGGTTGTTTAGGTTTTCACGATTTTGCTTAGAAAGCGCAAGTCCTATCAAAATGGGACTAAAGAAAATGATGTAGCTATGAAAATTCTCTACAAGATCAACCTTTATGGTATTTTCGTAGTTTTTACCATTTCATTCACATTTTTAGGTGTTATTTAGGTTTTCACGATTTTGCTTGGAAACCGCAAGTCCAATCGAAATGGAGCTAAAGAAAATGTTGTAGCTGTGAAAATTCTCTAGAGGATTGACGTTTATCATTTGTTCTCAGCCTGTACCATTTTTGAGATATAGAAGCTCAGTTTACATTTTTAGGTTTTTTTGTTAGGGTTTCGCGATTTTGCTTGAATACGGTAAGTCTTATCGATATGGGACCGGAGAAAATCTGAAAGCTGTGAAAATTCTCTACAAGACTGGCTTAAGTATGTTATCCTAAGTTGTAACATTTCTTTAGATATATAAGTTTGAGTTGGGAATTTGCAGTCATGACAATGTTTTATAAGGGGCGATACGGAATTGAATTGAATTTGAATTGTCCCAATTTGAACTTCTATATCTCAAAAATGGTAAAACAGACGAGAATACCATAAAGATCAATCTTGTAGAGAATTTTCATGGCTACAACATTGGTTTTAGTCCTATTTTGATAGGAATTGCGGTTTCTAAGAAAAATCGCGAAAACCTAAACAACTCCTAAAAATGTCAGCTTAAATCGCGATTTATTTAAAAAGCCCGATTTTTTTTGTTTTTTGATTGTTCTCATCTATAAACATTGTAGTTTCAGAATCCGCAAAAACTTTCGAGGTGTAAGCACCTTCCATTTAAAATTGTTTCAAGAGCACCGTGACATTGTTTGCTGTGCTAAATATTGCCATCACAACCCTGGGCTTTGTAAACGGACACACATGCTATGTGCCACTGTTACTAATTACTTAGTAATGCGTAAAATAAACCATTATTTTTCAGATTACTCTGTTTACCTTACTTTGTAATGGGGCATTCGTCTCAAGAGTACGTAATATTTACAGCTCAACGATATTGTAACTGTAATTTGTTAATTTGGCTTGGATATTACATGAGTATATTTTTCTTTTTTTTAGCCATCTAATTGTGTGATTGGTTTTTGTTTTTGTATTTTGCCATTGGCTAAATTACATTTTTGTCTGTGACTATCTTACAAAAGACGAAAAAAACGGGTGTCTATATAAGCCATGTGCACAAGTGTGTATGTATGTTTGTAATTGTGTGTATATACATTTTTTTTTAAGGAATTTAACAAAATTATACAAATTTCCTAAAAAAAAAATTGAATGGAGTTTTGTTTCTTGTTTTTTTTTTTTTTTTTTTTTTTTTTTTTTTTTTTTTTTTGTATGATTGCTGGATACAATAAGACAAGAAGCTGGTGGTGGTGGAGAAGTAAAGAAATGCATCGCACCAAAATCAAAAAAACAAGAAATTTTTGTTTGTGCATAACATTAACATCGCAGATCATTGTGTTTAATTTGTTGTTGGTGTTTTAGTGAATTGTTATTCTGTTGCTTTTTTTTTGGTAAATAAATGGCATTCTTCTTGCATTTCTTGTTGTTTGATATGCGTCTTAAGAGACACAACCAGATGTGCACATGGCTAAATTGATGAACCAATGATTAGGCAGAATGACTGAAAGACAGACGCTCTTAGACCATTGTTATTGTCTGGTAACACAGGTTGTGTCTGGTTGATGTTCCTATATTACTGCCATTATTTATCGTTAGTCCATCTATCCATCCGAATGATGCAATTCCAATGAAGTTTTGTCGCATTTTTTCTTGGCTTTATTGTTAAGTGAGACAAATTTTTGTCATTTAAGAATAAAAAATACTAGAATATCAATTCTGGAGTCTACTCCTAATTGGGTGAAACTTAAAGACTAAACATTTTTGGAGAAATTGGGAAAACTTTTGAGTTTCATTATTTTAAATGTATAAAAATATTATAAGTACGACATGGCAATAAATTAAAAAAAAACAACAACAAATTTGGTCAATCTTCAACGGTCAATAAAATATTTCAAAAACAAGTAAAAAACAATCAGTCAACTTTGGTATTCAGCTAATAACAATAACAACAACAGGAGTGATGAACCTAATTGTCCTAAGAGCAGATCACGACAAATGAATTTTCGGATGTTTGTAAGAACATTTGTATATTTTTATCATTTAATTATACAATGACAGATCTTCGCATTAGCTTAAATCAAAGCTGAAGAGGCTAAAGCAAGCCTAGAAGCTTAAGTGAACTCTCAGTGTCACTTCACCCCTTAAGACCCATACATTAAAAATGTAGAGACAGAGAAGGAAGTTAAGCACCTGAAGAAAGAATTGATCAAAGAGCGGAGGAAACGCAAAGCCGTGGCAATGGCTATGAATAAATAGGAAGGCGAGGTCACGGCAATGGAAGCCGCCAGTAGAAAATCGAGAAGGAAGATACAGTCAAGCATTTCAAACCTCTAAAGGTACATGTCAAGAGTGATTTGCACGAAGCCAAGGAGAGATAGGTAGCCAAGAAAGAATTAATAGCGGGTAACCAAGAGGCAGAACGCGAGGTGAAAGCTATGTAGGCAGAATTGAGAAGACTCAATGAAGGAATGGCTAGCTCAGAGAGAGAGAGATAGAGAGAGAGAGAGAGCGATATGCAGCCGAAGCCGGGCGTTATGAATTGTTGGCAAAGTTAGTGGCCAAGATAGTGGTAAAGATTAAAAAATTGGATAAGGCGCATCAAACTAGAGAGGCTGAACATGAGTATTTGGCCAATGACATAAAACTACGTATGCAAATACCACCGAGGTTATCCAGACGACAAATGAGAGATGTTGCCTTAAGGCCTTCTATGGGCTAGAGGTCTTCTTTTGGGGACTTCTATGGGCAACAAAAGACCTCTTCAGACCTTGATGTCCACTTTTGGTAACATAATACCTCTTTTCTATTGGCAACATGAAATCTCTTGAGGTCTTCTATAGGCGACCGAAGACTTCCTGAGGCCTTTTATGGGCAACAGAAGACCTTTAGAGACCTTCCATGGGCAGCAGACGACCTATTGAGGTCTTCTTTAAGCAACAAAGCCCACCTTGAGGTTTGCATAGTCTTTTTTGAGGTCTTCTTTAGGCAACATAGACCGTTTGAGGTTTTTTATGAGCAACAGAAGATCTCTTTAGTTCATCTATAGGCAACAGAATACCATCTGGATGTGTTATTTTGGGCAACAGAATACCTCTTAAGGCCTTTTATGGATAACAGAAGAACTCTAGATGCCTTTCATGAACAACAGAAGTCCGTTTGAGGTCTTCTTTAGGCACCATAGACCGACCTTTTATGGGCAGCAGATGAGTTTTTGAGGCCTTCTTGCACAACAGACCTTGAGACCTTCTATAGGCAACAGAAGACATCTTGAAGATTGTCATAGGCGACAGAAGCCGTCTTTAGGTCATCTATAGGCAACAGAAGACCTCTCGAGACCTTCTTTAGGCAACAGAAGACCTCTTAAGGTTTTTTTTTGGGCAACAGAAGACCTCTGGAGGCCTTTTATAGGCAACAGAAGACCTCTTGAAGCTTTCTATAGGCAACAGAAGACTACTTGATGTTTTCCTTAAACAACAGAGACCGTCTTGACGTTTTCTTTGGGCAACAGAAGACCTCTAGAGGCCTTCTATGGGCAACAAAAGACCTCTAAAGACCTTCCATTTGCAGCATAAGACCTACAGAGGCCTTCCTTAAGCAACAAAGCACATCTTGAGGTTTGCATGGTCTTTTTTGAGGTTTTCTTTAGGCAACATAGACCGTTTGAGGTTTTTTCTTTAGTTCATCTATGGGCACCAGAATACAGTGTGGAGGTTTTGTTCTGGGCAACAGAATACCTCTTGATGCCTTCTATGGATAACAGAATAACTCTAGATGCCTTTCATGAACAACAGAAGTCCGTTTGAGGTCTTCTTTAGGCAACATAGACCGACCTTTTATGGGCAGCAGATGACTTCTTGAGGCCTTCTTGCACAACAGAAGACCTCTTGAGACCTTCTATAGGCAACAGAAGACATCTTGAAGATTGTCATTGGCGACAGAAGCCGTCTTTAGGTCATCTATAGGCAACAGAAGACCTCTCAAGACCTTCTTTAGGCAACAGAAGACCTCTTAAGGTTTTCTTTGGGCAACAGAAGACCTCTGGAGGCCTTCTATAGGCAACAGAAGACCTCTTGAAACTTTCTATAGACAACAGAAGACTACTTGATGTTTTCCTCAAACAACAGAGACCGTCTTGAAGTTTTCTTTGGGCAACAGAATACCTCTAGAGGCCTTCTATGGGCAACAAAATACCTCTAAAGACCTTCCATTTGCAGCATAAGACCTATAGAGGCCTTCCTTAAGCAACAAGGAACATCTTGAGGTTTGCATGGTCTTTTTTGAGGCTTTCTTTAGGCAACATAGACCGTTTGAGGTTTTTTCTTTAGCTCATCTATAGGCAAGAGAATACCGTGTGGAGGTTTTGTTCTGGGCAACAGAATACCTCTATGGATAACAGAAGAACTCTATATGCCTTTCATGGACAACAGAAATCCTTCTGAGGTCTTATTTAGGCAACAGCGACCGTATTGAGTTTTTCTATGGGCAACAAAAGACTTCTTGAGGCTTTCTATGGATAACAGAAGACCTCTTGAGGACTTCCATGGGCTATAGACGACCGCTTGAGGCTTTCTTTAGGCAACATAGACCGAGTTTTTTACGGGCAACAGAAGACCTCTTGAAGTCGTCTATAGACAACAGAAGATCGTTTTCAGGGGTTTTATGGGCAACAAAATACGTCATGAGACCTTCTTGGGTACCAGAAAACTTCTTGAGGTCTTCTTGGACAACTGAACAACTCTTGAGACCTTCTATAGGCAACAGAAGACCGCTTGAGGATTGTCATAAGCGACTGAAGCCGTCTTGAGTAGTCTATAGGTAAGAAAAGACCTCTTGAGATCTTCTTTAGGCTCTAGAAACATGCTATGGAGAACAGAAGACCTTCTGGGACCTTTTATAGGCAACAGAAGACCTCTTGCGGTCTTCTACAGGCTATCTTAAGATATTCAATAGGAGACAGAGTACCTGTTGAAGTCTTGCATAGGCGACAGAAGACCTCTTTAGGTCTTCTTTATACAACAAAGATCGTCGTGAGGTTTTCTATGGTCAACTCCGTTGCCTTTAGGCAAACATATACCGTTTGAGGCATTTTATGGGCAACATGTTTTTTATTGTCGACAAAAGACTTTCTGACGTTGTTTTAGGCACTAAAACCCCCCTTGAAGTCTTCATTAGAAGACGGTCATGAGGTTTTCTAGGGGCAATAGAAGACTTCCTGAGGCCTTCTATGGGCAGGAGAAAACCTCTTGAGGTCTTCTTTAGGCAACAGAGGCCGTCTTGAGGTTCTCTATGGGCAACAGAAGAGCCTTTGCGGTCTTCTATAGGAAAGAGAAGATATATTGAGGTCTTTTTAGGCGATATATGACATCTTAAGACCTTCTATAGGATACGAAGTGACTGTTGAAGTCTTCTATAGGAGACCTCTTGAGATTTCCTTTAGCCAACAGAGACCATCTAGAGGTTTTCTGTAGGCAATAGAAGACCTATTGAGGGCTCCTGTGATGGGCAACAGAGAACCTCTTGCGGTCTTTTATAGAGGACTGAAGACTTCAGGTCTCTTAGTTCTTCGCATTGAAACCAAGAACTCTTCCCCAATTTTATGACGACTCTAGCTCAAGAATAAATGTGACCGATGAATTCGTTTAAATTCGAATTTAACAGAAACATACAAATTAACTACTTCCCACTGTTATGCGTCTCAACATTCCAGAGAATCAAAATACAAATTTAATGGTATGTCGAAAAGCAACAACAACCTTTCTTCCACGGTGCTGTGTGAGCCTATTTTTAGATTCACTTTTGGCAGTTTTGTTGAGATGTGTATTACTTTATTATTGTAAGGTAATGCAGCTTAATCTCAGTTTTGTTGTTTGTAAATTTTAAAAACAACAACAATTTCTTTCTTTTTAAGGTTAAGTTAAAGTTAACTGCAACCCAATTTAAAAAAAAATTTGTATTTAAAATTTAAAAACAACAAAACTGAGATTACGCTGCATTACCTTACAATAACAAAGTAATAAACATCTCAACAAAACTGCCAAAGTGAATCTAAAAACAATTGCGAAAATGTCCCTTTTCGCATTATTGTGTCTATAGCACACCAGGACATCGGGCCATATCAGCCATACAACATTACATCACTTAAGGCCTTTCAAATTCCACACAAGTTATGAATTGCTGAAAGGATAAACACAAATCTTATTTCGTGAATGCTATTTGGTGTTGTTGTCATTTATTTTTTGTAAATGTCTTCATTAATTATGCCAAAAAGAGCCTTCACCTTCATAACAAATTAATTTCACTAAATTAAATCGCCTCTTTAACGATTCATTTAACAATGACAAGAGTGACGACAGCAATACCAACAACAACAGAAACATCAAACGGCCACAACAATCACCAAACAGCAATATGTACAAGACGACCGACAACCCCCACCTTGACCCTTACAATGATTATGAACAAATAAAAGGCTAAACTAAAAATATGATACAAAATACAAATATCTGTACAAATGCTATGTGCAGCAGCAACTTGAAGTGGAAGGTTGGTGGGTAGTGTGGCAGTGGTGGTATTTTTATGATAATCCTCTGACTTTTTATAACAAGAAGACCAACCAATAAACAAACCATAACAAAATGTTATAACTGAAAAGAGCAGCTACAACCAACAACAACAAGCTATGGAATTATTATTACCAACATAAATTGTTCAACAATATTACGTTGACATTTTCCATAGCGGACAAAAGACAGGCAGACAACCCAAGACACATCTGATAAACTCTTTTTTTGTTTTGAAGATGGAACCATGATTACAGCAGCAGTCTTAAGACTGGTTATGAAAAAGGCCTTCTTAGCCCCTCTCCAATCAAGATATTTTTGAGTAAGCAAAAAAACATCGGCTTTTCAGCCATGCTTAGAGAGTCTAATCATGTGCAGAAGCATCAACATGCAAATCAAATAAGTATTTTAACGTGTTTGGTGATGCACCCAATGGTAATACCTCTGCCCATTGATTTGAATACCCTACGTCAATGTTTGGGGTAATGTTTACTAATTTTGTAAAATTGTTTTTCCATAGAAAACAATAATTAATGATGCTAATGATAAGGGCTCATTAGGCAAATATTTGCTCCAGCTACCGGCAGTGTGCGCTTACTGATAGCAAGTGAGCATAAATTTCAATGCATTATTTACGCTCACTTGATATCCGAGAGCGCACACTGCCGGTCGCTGGAGCAAATATGTATTTGCCTAATGTGACCTTACTGACCTGACCCACAATATATAGCGCTTCAAGCACCATTGTCAGGGAATCTGCGTCTGAAATGTGTGGACACTGTAAAGAGACAATGTACAAGGTGGCGCAAAAGTAATCCTCCTATCAGAAAATGCTATAAATTTTGCGATTGGCCCCTAATGTCAGTTCTGTTTTGACGTTTGTGTAGTAAACACATGCGAAATACACGTTAATAAACCATGTGACGCTACACTGCTCGAGAACGCGGAATATTGGTGACTATTTATTTGACCAATAATCGGTCGGTGACTTTGGCACAACGTGAATTTCGTCGCAGATTTCCTGGCCGTCCAACGCCTACTGGTGAAACACTACGACGTTTAGCCGCTCGCCTCGAAGAGACTGGCACAACACGAGATGCTGCCAGACGTGGCAGACCCCGGAGTATCCGTTCGGCAGAGAATATTGCTGCTGTAGCCGAGGATGTCGACGGTCTTTACAGCGAATTTTGGTACAAGATTTGAAGATGTTTCCGTACAAAGTCCAGACGGTGCATCAGCTGTTAGCTGCCGATCGCCAATCGCGTCTAACATACGCTCAAGCCATCCTTAATCACCACCAAGAGGAAGATGATTTCTCATCAAAAATAATCATGAGTGATGAGGCGCATTTCCATCTTTGCGGGTACGTAAATAAGCAAAATGTACGCTTCTGGGCCACTGAAAATTCGCGTGTAACCCATGAAGAGCCATTCCACCCGCTCAAAGTCACTGTATGGTGTGCTGTTTTCGCTGGAGGAGTCATCGGAGCTTTTTTCTTCGAAGACGTCGTGGGCCAAACGGTTACTGTGAATGGTGAGCGCTACAGAGCAATGATCAACGAGTTCTTTTTGCCGCAACTTGATGAATTGGGATTGGAAAACATGTGGGTCCAACAGGACGATGCAACGGCACACACTGCACGTGCCACAACCGATATGCTGAAGGATGCATTTCCCGGGAGCCTAATCTCCCGTTTTGGCGATTTGAACTGGCCAGCAAGATCGCCTGATTTGACCGCTCCAGACTTCTTTTTGTGGGGCTTTTTGAAGTCGCGGGTTTATGTCAACTAGACTCAGACTCTTTTAGCTCTTAACGACAATATCCGTCAAGAATGTGAGGACCTATCGCCGGAAGTTTTGGCCAAAGTGATTGGTTTCCAACCATTACATCTCGGATGAAAGCGAACTTTTTTAACTTAGTCTTATCTGGCCGCACCGAAGACAAACACGAGCAGCCCAAAGATATGTTTTACGGCTCTTACAAAAATAAACGTATCAAATAAAGTACGAACAGGCACAGGACGGAAATTTGACATAGAAAAGTGTTTATTCCATTCAACTTGCCCATTTGTTTAATGAAAGCACTCCTCGTTCTGATAACGTATCAGCAAAGTGACAATGTATTGTCCGTTCCACGCAAGCAGCTGCAAAATCCATACTTGGAAACCGAAGAGCTCCACAAAGGAACTGAGGTGGAAAACCTTTAGGAGATGTACTATCCATAGAAAAACTTTAGGAGGTAATCTAATCATAGAATGTCTTCTAATCTAATCTGGAGGTCTACGAGGACTTCTATCCATAGAAGACTTTTAGGTAGTCTTCTATTCATAGAAGACCTTTAGTAGGTCTCCCCCTTCTTTAGCAGGCCTTCGTTCCATACATAGAAGACCGTTAGTAGGTCTTCGAATCATAGAAAACAAACAATGTTCCACAACATCCCATACAGGACAAGGGAGACTTCTCTCATATCAATGAGTGCACGCCGATTCATATTTAGCTCAATGATATGGGACCTACTGTTTATCGCCGAGTCCGAACGGCGTATCCTAAGACACCACTTGTAGAGAAGCTTTTCAAGGCTGAAATACTCAGGAAATGTCGCCAACATTACTGAGGGGTATTTTGCCACCGTTGAAAAATGTTTGGTGTTGCCTGGCCGGGGAATCGAACCACCGACCTTCTGCGTGCAAGGCGGGCGTGCATACCATTGCACCACGGTGGCACCCGAATCATAGAAGGTATTTTAATGTAATATTCTATACATAGAATATTCTATACTGTACGATGTCTTCTACCCACAGAGGGAGGTCTTCCATCCATAGAAGATCTTTAGGAGGCCTTCTATCCATAGAAGATCTTTAGGAGGCCTTCTATCCATAGAAGACCTTTAAAAAGGAA
This sequence comes from Musca autumnalis, assembly GCF_047663935.1. NCBI lineage: Eukaryota > Metazoa > Arthropoda > Insecta > Diptera > Muscidae > Musca > Musca autumnalis. Next base: position 70,355,352 of record NW_027412088.1, on the reverse strand, counting down.
AATCTTACATCCAGATCTTTTAACTAAAGTAGACTTCAGGATGTCTTTTAACCCTGGAAAACCTTTAGGAAATCTTCTATCCCTAGAATACCTTTAGGGGGTGTTTTTTCCATAGGAAACCTTTAGGGTATTTTCCATTCATAAACGTTGTTTAGAAAGTCCTATATCCATAGAAGACCTCTAGGACATCTTCGGCACCTTGAAGGCATTTAGGAGGTATTTAGTCAAATGAAGACCTTTAAGAGATCTACCTATTGAAGACTGTTAGAAGTTCTTCTCTGGTGCTATAGGTCTTTTTTTAAAGAAACCTTTAGAAGGTCTTCTATCCATAGGAGACCTTTAGGAGGTCTTCAAGCCTGGAAGACCTTTAATAGGTCCTACTTCCATAGAAAACCTTTAGCAGGTCTTCAATCCATAGAAGACCTGCAGGAGGGAAGGCATTGCATCGATGGACGACACATAGGAGGTCTTCATTTCATATGAGACCTTTCAGAGGTCTTACTTCCATAGAAAACCTTTAGGGTGTTTTCTATTTAAGGACAACATTTGAAAGGTATTCATTCTATCCATAGACGACGTTCAGAATGTTGTCTATAGGAGGTCTTCAGTCTACTGAAGACCTTTAGGAGATCTTCTATCTACTGAAGTCCTGCAGAAGGTCTTCTTCTATAGAATAATATTCCTCCATGCTCATTCCAACACATGTCCTGTAAGCCGAACCTGTGCTTCCCAGAGGTTAAGCTTCTTGTTTGGACGAAATCCGTTTCAGACAATTTGGAGTCGATTTAACCATGTCAGTCTGCCCATCTGCTAGTCCGTCTGGCTAGTGCGCACGATAACTCTCGAACGGATCAAACGTTTGGATTCAAAATTTGGCCCTCGTAATATTTTTTCCAAACTAAGTTCAAGATGGAAGATCGCCCATATTTTTCTACTTCCTAAAGTACCTCCCCCACCAAAGTTCAAATTTTTTCGCATAAATGATGCGCACAATAAATCTCGAAGGGAGTAACCGATTTGGTTCATACTTTGCACATCGTAATACATCTACCAGATATAGATCAGGTTCGAATGTGGACTATATGGGTCCACACTTTCGGGTGTTTCGCACACAAAATTTCGGAAAAGCGCACTTTAAGACCTTCTCTTGAATCGTTTTGCAATAGCTTTCAATCAAGGCCCCAATTATGATGGTACAAATTTTTTATACCCTCAGCATTTATACTAATGAGGGTATAAACACTTTCATATGGGCAAAATGTGCCTCATCGAAATAATGGTTTTAGACCCCAAGTACGTTTGGACGAAATCCGTTTCAGACAATTTAGAGTAGATTTAGCCATGTCCGTCCGTCTGTCTGTCTGGCTGGAGCGCATGATAATTCTCTAACGGATCAACCGATACGGTCCAAAATTAGGCTTGCGTAATATTTTGTCTAACTAAGTTAAGGTTCGATGATGGGTTATATCGGTCCACATCTTCCGGTACCTCAACCACAAAAGTTCGAAAATTTTTGGAAAATTTGTGCGCACGATAACTCTTGAAGGGAGTAACCGATTTGGTTACTTTGCACATTGTGAAATTTCCACCAGACTTAGAAGAACTCAATGCAGAATATGAACTCAATCGGTCTACTCCTTCGGATACCTCCCACACAAAATTTCAGAAAAGTTCATTTTAGGACCTGCTCTCGAATCGATTTGATTTTTGTTGTCACAATTTGTATTCTCTGTCTCCCATACGACGATGCATGTATCATCAGGGGCAAGTCGATACTTTCAGAGAAAATAGCCTGAAATATGCAAAAAAATCCCTATGACAACGCGTGTTGGTTGGAGCGCAAGATAACTCTCGAACGGATATGCCGATAGGGTCCAAAAGTTGGCCTTCGATATATTTTGTCTAAACTTAGTTTTAGTTCGAAGATAAGCCATATCGATCCACTCCTTCAGGTAACCCCCCCACATAAAAGTTCAAAAATGTTCGGAAAAATTGTGCGCACGATAACTCTTGAAGGGAGTGACCGAATTGGTCCGTACTTTACACGTCCCAATATATGTACGAGATATAAATTTAGTTCGAATGTGGACTACATTTGTCTACTACTTTGGGTACCACCCACACAAACTTTCGGATAAGTCCACTTTACGACCTGTTAAAAGGTTTTTCTGGGTCAAGTCCATACTTCTTGAGAAGACAGCCTGAAAGGTGTAAAACCCCCTACGGCACCATATGTAGTGGCTGAAGAGCATGATAACTCTCGAACTGATCAAACGATTTGGTCCAAAATTTGTCATTCATCATATTTTGTCCAAACTTAGTTTTAGTTCGAAGATGGGCATACCGGTCCACAACATCACCAAAATGGTATGCACGATATCTCTTAAACGAGGCAATCAATTTGGTCCAAACTTTGGATATACTAATAGTTTGCCCAAATTTCGTTTAATGACCCTCTCCTTTGTGTACATCCGCCACAAAAGTTTGTGTCGATGTTCAGTTTAGGGTCTGTTCGTAGATCCTTTGGAAATGTATACCGATGCTGTTCGTTGTGGTCTTGTTTACAGCGATATTATATTGTCCGTGGTCAAAGTTATACGATGACCCACTGAAATGACTAATGGGAGCGATATCTATCGAAAAGATTCACTTCCATAATTAACTATGTCGGTCCATTCCTTTAAGTACCTCCTCCGCAACACTTTTGAACTTTAATCATAATCCGCATTTATGTCGGCAAGTTCAAATGTCCAAAAAGGGCCTCAAAATTCTGAAAATACCCTAAAAGCATTCGATCTGTCCGTAGATGAATGTTTCAATTCACAAAGGCTGATATATCCGACTGATACTTTTTTACTTGTTCAGTGGCAATGTCCTTACTTCTTGAGAAAATGACCCGAAAATAAAAAAAATAGAACGCCCTACGGCCAGCAAGTGTAGTGTTTGGTGCGTACGACAACTCCCGAACCGAATACTGCGTTGGTCTACACTTTGCATATCGTAATATTTCTTCGAATATTAGATGAAATTCGAAGATGCTGCTTATAGGTCCACCCACTCCTTCCGGTACCTAACCCACAAAAGTTCGAAAATATTTGCTAAAATGGTAGGCGTAAGGTCTCATAAACGGAGCAACCGATTTGGTCCAAATTTTAGATCTCGAAATATTGTGTCCAAACTTTGTTTATGTTCAAAAGTGTTGACCGATAGAGCCCACTTCTTCCTTAGGGTACGACCCACACAAATGATCAAAATTGTTGTTCATGTGCGGTTAAGGGTCTGTACGAGAATCCTTTGGAAATTTTCACCGAAGGTACTCCTAGTAGTCCTGTTTACAGCGATCTCGAAATATTGTGTCCAAACTTTGTTTTTGTTCAAAAGTGTTGACCGATAGGGCTTAGGGTACCACCCACTAAAATTATCAAAATTTTTGTTTATGTGCGGTTAAGGGTCTGTACAAGAACCCTTTGGAAATTTTTACCGAAGGTACTCCTAGTAGTCCTGTTTACAGCGATATGATGTTTTTTGTGGGCAAGTCCATGCTTCCTGTTATAATGGTCCTATCAAAAGGAATGACTCGCAAAGTAGACACACTTCCAAAATGGACTATGTCGGTACCTCCGCCGCAAAACTTTTGAGATTTTATCCTAATCCATACCTTTGTCGGCATGTTCATACGCTCAAAATTCTGAAGACCCCCTAAATAATTCTCTTTTTTTTTTTTTTTTGAAAAAATGTGTTTAAATCCACACAGACTTCGGGTATACCTCTGTCGACAACGCCGACTGATACTTTTTTACTTTTATTCAATGATGTTCTACGTTGTTTCAAAATCAATGACAAATTCCATTAATGTAACGTAAGATTTAATTTCTGTTCTGAAGCTTTTCTTTTCAGTGTACATCTTCCAGTGTGAAACTGCATCCTTTCTATGAAGAGGCCAGACAGTCGAGAAGCAGATTCGCAAAATCGTATTCCTTAAAATCGTTTGCAGTTTCGTCATCCACCTGCGGCCAAATATTAATCAAACTCTTCAAGACCCTGATATTTTCCCAGCTGTCATAGAGATGCGAGGCATGGGAAGTTGGAAGATCAAATGTGGCTTCACATGGTGTGTATGCCCTGTTTAGGGTAGATAAAATTCGGCCTTGTCAAGCTTCAACTTAAGGCCATTCACATACATATGTATGTATATCTGCATATATGTGAGTTATAACTTATAACTGTCTTCTGCCTCGTAACAATAATCATAATAATAGGTCTTCGATGTTACCATATGTTGGCTGTCGTCTCGATGGGACAATATAACACAAGTTATGAAGAGGTAGGTAAGAGGCGGCTACGGCAGTGGTTAATGTCGGTTAGTTGGTATTTAAACTCTAAACAATGGTTAGTGAAGCAGATGTAACACAAGTTTTCTTCTTGTTTATTAGTTTTTTTCTCTCTCTCCTCTGTACAACTACAGGCTACAACAACTGCAACAATTACATGTTGTGGCTGGATGTTGTTGAGTTTTAATATTATTTTGGCTGACTTGATGGTTACTTGTGCGGCTGGCTGTTAGTTTTTTGTATTTTTGTTTCAATTGTGAAAGTGAATTTTGTCTGAATGTGGTGAATCTTAAAAGCTCAGTGGCATCTGCTGCAGACGGCGTAACAACGGCGGCAACAGGTATTGTTGCTTGCCTCTCTAGATGTAGTTTTCATTATATTTTCATTTATTTCAACGCTATTGGTGGTGTTGTTGTGGTTGTTGTTGCTATTATTGTTGATTTATTTGGTAATATAAACATGCAAAGACTTAAACATTACCTCCCCACACTCTCGTCGTCTATTTCCCATACTCTGCTAGCCAGAAAGCCAGCCAGTCAGTTAGCCAGCCTCTATAAATTAACTGCAAATTATTTTGTTTCTTCTTGTCGTTGTTGTTGTAGTTTCATTTAAACCGGTCATAGTCTAAAAAGATTTAGTCGAATGGCTGGCTATGTGCTTTGAAGACCGGATAAAAATGACTGACTGAAAAAAGTAAATATTTAAAGATGTATGAAAACCCATGTCTATGTATTTGGCTGGAGATGGACAAACTGACAATTTGCAGAAATGCAGTTAACAGTTAACAAATGTCTTATACGAATACATTGTATACCTGTTAACCATGGTCTAAACATCATAATCCTAATGATGCAAAAAAATGTTATTTTAACCACAACACCATGGATATGGACAATTGTTTACAGCTAATATAAAAATGACCATTGACCCATGACGGCGGCGGCGTCTATGCAAATGGGATCTCCGAAGAAACAAAGACATTAAAAATTACGTTAAGATTTATTTTCAAAACAAAATTTTAAAAGGCGTTATATGATTATTATTTTATGGCATGCATAAAAATAAATATCTGTGCAATAAAAAAATCCATAAAAACATAAAATAATTAGAAAATTGTAAGAAAAATATTCAAACATTATTCGTCGATTAAATAACAAGTTTTAAAAGTTCTCAATGGTCTATTGCTGTTAGAAATAATAATAACTTAATTTTAAAAATAGTTTTATTAGTTCCCGTTTTCAAAATACAGGTCACAATTTAATAAATAAATATAAAACGCAACTACATAATAAACCAGCCTGATGAATATCAAGAAAACATTATTGTATCAGATTTACCCTGACTTTCGAAATATGATATTAAAACAAAAACACAAAAAACCAACAATCGCTTACGCCAACTAATAATTATAACTGTTTGTCAACATCCTGTTAAAATAATAATAAAAATATTATCTTTTTTTAAAATTTTTATTTTCCACTAACCTAAAGAGAGACAATGCAATTTTCAGTCACAGCCTATATAGTCTAGTCACTAATTATTGCCAGTATCGGTGCAACGTCTACGTTGCATTTCAATGGAGTGAGGGGGCAGGTAGTATAGCGACTAAGTGTGTTTTCGTTTTGACGAAAATAAAGTTGCGTTTCAATTGTACATTTTGAAATTATTTATCATTTTTTAATTAGATTTTTATCTGACGAGAGAGACATGCACGGCTCATATAATACAACCGTTAGATAGATACCACCAACAGCAACATACGGAATGTTTTCATTTCCATTATTATTATTATTTTGTGTTTTATTATATTATTATATTGTTTTATTTTTTAATTTAATTTTTGTGTTACTCACAATAGTAAAGTTACGAATCATCATCAGATGAACTTGTTGTTATTCGAATTTTTTTCGTAGACTTTTATTGAAGCTGATGATTTTCCTTTTCAACCACAATTAACAATTGCAATGGAATTAAAAATAAAAACACTAACAAGCACATTGACGTAGTTTTTGCATGCAATGATTAAGAGGGTGGCTTATACCCAGCAAAAACTCTCATTACGAAATAACGGGTTTATATGGATGGCACTTAAAAGTACCGTATCTACGGGGCAGTTCGGAAACTTCTTAGCCTAGCACAAAAAGCGCGGTATAATAGAAAAAAGTTATGTGTTTTGAAAACTTCCATATCTGTTATGAACACATGTTAAATTTTGTTTCGATCTGGCAACTCCTTCATATAGAAACAGGCGTTCAAAAAAGACGCATCCGCAATTTTTTTACAATGGAAAAATTAGAAATACGTGCTGTCATTAAATATTTACATAAAAAAGGTTTATCGGGACAAGAAATTCATAGTGATATGGTGAATGTGTTAGGTGAAAGTGCTCCTTCATATGCAACAGTAAAAAATTGGGTTGCTGAATTTAAACGTGGTCGTACAAGCATTGAAGATGAACCACGTAGTGGACGTCCAAAAACAACAACAACAACAGAAATTGTAGCCAAAGTGCATGATATGGTATTAAATGATCGACGAATAAAAGTGCGTGAAATTGCTAATATCATGGGCATCTCAAATGATCGAGTCCATTTAATTTTGCATGAAGAACTACAGATGAAAAAGCTTTCTGCAAGATGGGTGCCGCATTTGTTAACAGTCGATCAAAAACGCATAAGAATGAACATTTCTCAAGCTTGTTTGGATCGTTTTAAGCGAAATAAAATGGATTTTAAGCGTCGTTTCATAACTGTTGATGAGACATGGATCCACCACTATACTCCAGAGACAAAAGAACAATCCAAACAATGGACTGAAGCTGGAGGAAGTGCCCCAAAGAAGGCAAAAACAATTCAATCGGCTGGTAAGGTTATGGCAACGTTTTTTTTGGGACTTCAAAGGTATTTTATTGATTGACTATCTGCAAAAGGGTTAAACAATAAATTCAGAGTACTATTGCAACCTTTTGGAGCAATTAAATGTACAAATTCGAGAAAAACGTCCTGGCTTACAACACAAAAAAATACAACATAAAATAAAAACATGTAAAAAAGTATCAGTCGGCTTTGCCGACAGAGATATACCCTCAGCCTGTGAGGATTGAAATACTTTTTTCACACTAGCCTACCAAAAACATAATATCGCTGTAAACAGGGCCACTAGGAAACCCTTCGCTAAAAATGTCCAAAGGATCCTCGAAAAGACCCTTAACCACACAAAAATGTTGAATATTTGTGTGGGTTTTACCACAAGGATTGAACATATAGGGCCCAAATTTGAACATAAACTAAGTTTCGACAATATTTAGAGATCCAAAGTTTGGACCAAATCGGTTGCTACGTCTATGAGAAATCGCGCGTACCATTTTAGCGAATATTTTCGAACTATTGTGGGGGAGGAACCGGAAGGAGTGGACTTATTAGCACCACCTTCGAATTTCATCTAATATTCGAAGAAATATTATAATATCCAAAGTGTGGACGACCGCAGTATTCGATTCGAGCTCTCCAGCCCTACATATCGTGCCATAGGGGTTTTTTCAACTTTCGGTAGATATACTGGGATGGGTAAAGCATGGACCAAAGCGGTCACTACCATCAAGAGTTATCATGCGCAGAATTTTTTCCGAATATTTTTGAACTCTGGGGGAGGAGGTACCTGAAGGACTAGATTGATATGGCTTATCTTCGAACTTAAACTAAGTTTGGACAAAATATTACGAAGGCCAAATTTTAGACGAATCGACAGATCCGTTCAAGAGTTATCCTGCGCTCCAACCACTACACACGGTATGTTAGGGGTTTTTCGTAACTTTCAGGCTATTTTCTCAGGAAGGATGGACTTGCCCCTGATGAAACTTGTACTGTCGTATAGAGGACAGTGAATAGAAGTTACTGCAACAAAAATCAGAGCGATTCGTGAACAGGTCCTAAACTGAACTTTTCCCAAATTTTGTGTGGGAGGTACCCGAAAGAGTGGACCGATTGAGCTCATACTAGAACCTCATCTAATTTTACGATGTGCAAAGTATGGACCAAATCGGTTACTTTCTTCACGAGTTATCGTGCGCACAAATTTTCCGAACATTTACGCATTTTTGCGGGCGGTACCGGAAGGAGTGGACCGATATAATCCATCTTCGAACTGAAACTAAGTTTGGACAAAATATTACGAAAGCCAAATTTTGGACCGAATTGGTTGATCCCTTCGAGAGTTATCGTGCGCTCCAGCTAGCCAGACGGGCGGACGTAGCTAAATCGACTCCATTGTCTGAAACGGATTTCGTCCAAACATACATGGGGTCTAAAACCATTATTTCGATGAGGCACATTTTGCCCGTATGAAAGTGTATATACCCTCGTTAGCATAAATGCTGAGGGTATAGAAATTATTGCCATTTTACTCCTTAATGGATGTGTAGGGTTGCGCGGCTTCACCCAGAAGTGGACCTATGTTGACAGCTTTTATCTGAGGAGGATTTTTATTCGCTAACATCTTAAAATGTGCATTTGCATCAAAATCGGTTGCAATTTTTGTCTTCAATATTTAAAATACCTAATATGAAGGAACCCGTCATATGGGGCGATGCATTGATTGTATCGCTACTTTATAAAAAATTATCATGCATGGTGCGCCTTAACTAACTTTAAGTGAAAACCGCTTACACCTGGGAAATTTTTGCTGATTCTAAAACAGCAATGTTCATAGATGAGAAAAATCCAAAAAGAAGTTAAAATTGTTGGAAGGATTTTTAAATAAAGCGCGGTCAAATTTCACAGTTTTACTTTTTTTAGGTTTTCACAGTTTTGTTTAGAAACAGCAAGCCTTATCGAAATGGGATTAAAGAAAATGTTGTAGCAGAGAAAATCCTCTACAATATTTTCTTTAGTCCCATTTCGGTAGGACTTGCCGTTTCTAAGCAAAATCGTGAAAGCATAAAAAAACCCTAAAAATGTAAACTTTGACCCCGCCATAAAACAGATGCTGAAAACTTCCAAAACTTCTTTTGTCACGTACAAAAGTGCTACTAAGGTTGCCATGGCCCATATATACTATTATCGTCGATTTTATGGCATATTAGAGAAAATAGTCACATTCCTGACATTCCAAGCCATCTCGTTTTGCACACATAAAGTCGTTAGTTCAACAATTTTACATCACATTTATCGAGCATTTCACACTTTCTTAGCATTTGTGCAGTGCGTAACTTATTTAATGTGTTGTAGTACAATGTTCAAAACGTTGTTTAGATTCAATATTTAAAACTGCATTGTCACGAAATAAATATCCTCTTGACCCTCCGGGTATGCTTGTGTGGAAAGTAGTGTTTGCTTCTAATAAAAAAGTGTTACTAATGCATCTAATATGGAGTGTTGAAAAAAAAACTATGACAAATTTCAAATTTGGCAACTGTGACAACACACAGAGGAGCAATTGTTACGTTTTTCAAAATAAAAAAGTTATTTATAACTTTTTACACTTATCTTTAATGAATTTTATTTTTAGATTTAACAAAAACACACAAAAATTCGGCCAAAGTTGTTTTGTTTTCATGACTTACCTTAGTATAGAGCCAAACGATAGACCGAAAAATAAACAGAAAACAAGAAGAAGAAAAAACATCAATTAGTTTGTGAAAATTCGTAAAAACACAACAACAAAATGGATAAATAATCAACTCATATAACAGAAAATAAACTAAAACAAGTAGAAAAGCGTTAAGTTCGGCCGGGCCGAACTTTTCATACCCTCCACCATAAAATATTCTGAATTAAAATGGAATAATTAGTTTTCATTCCTGTCCCCAACTTTATGTGGGTACGTTAAAATGTCAGATAATGTACATAAAATGCTTCATTCGGGAGGCCCTTTTTATGGTACCTATATCTAGCTATGTATGTTGACAATTTTTGGTGGGCTAGAAAGTGGGGAGTTCGGAGGTATGTGGGATATATGAAAATATGAACTTAATTGAACAATTTTTGTTGGCTTTTAAATTTCAAATTACAGAAAGTTCGTCCAAAAAATAAATCTAAGGTACGGAAAATCGGGAGGTTTGTTTTGGGGCTATACCAAAACATGGACCTACGTTCGGTTAAACATTTTAAGTAAAATCCTCAAAGTACCGAAAATCGGGAAGTATCGTTATATTGGGGCTATGTTGAAAATTTTTGATGCAGATGTGTGGTGACCACTACAACCTTCAAATGTCAAATTACAGTTAGTTCGGTTAAAAATTTTAGCTAAATTTTTATTTTTATTTATTTATTTATTTGCTTTGCAATTGAAGCCAATTTTGAGGCCAATTTATATAATTACAAAGAATCCACCTAAATATCATAGCTACTCTAAAAACAATTTCATATATATAATTCATCTTAAACCTAGAAATTGGAGATCTAATTATTTTGGTTACAATTATATTCTTTAATTTTTTTTTTAAATTCTTCATTACGTCATAGCTACTCCAATTTTAAAGCAACAGATTAATAATAAGTATATCGTATAAGTTATTAGTTAAATTATGAAATGATCATTAAGAGATGTATGATGTGGTATGCAAATGATAATAAGTTTTCGCGCAGTGATAAAAACTGGTTAAAGCTAGAAAAAATTCTTCATTACATCATAGCTACTCCAATGTTAAAGCAACTTGTAAAATTGAATACAAATTAATAATACAATATAAAAAATTTAATGTTTATAATAATCAACAGATATATGATGTGGCATGTATGTAAATGACAATCAATTTTCGTGCAGGGAAAAAAGTTGTTAAAGCTAGAAATTGGAGATCTAATTATTTTGATTACGGTTTGCTCTTCCGTTTTTTTTTAGAAAGTTCTTCATTACATCGTAGCTACTCCAATTATTTCATAGCTACTCGGTTTATTGCCTACTCATAGTGGAAAATATTTATAACAATTTTCGCAAAAAAAGAAGCAGATAATCAGTTTAGTCGACGTGACGAGTGGAAAATAAGCTAAAAATGAAACATCAATTATTCAATTCAATTTCAGCAAAATGTTGAAGAAGCTTTCTTTTATAAGTAGAGTACGAGTAGCAAAAAGCTTTAAGACTATCCGGAAGTATATTAAACAGCCTAGCTACTCTAACTGCAAAAGATTCATTCATATAAGGCCCAACTACGGGTATGATTAGTTGATTCAATCGAATCGAATTAAAGAAATTAAAGTAGTTTGTTATAAACTGTGGATGTTGTTGTTTGTATATCTTGTAAAACAGTAACAATAGTCTATAGTTTACAAATGATTGAAAGGAACAGCCTAAAAAAGAATTAACACAGGGGGAAATGTGGTCAAAAAGACGTCGAGAATATAGATATCGCACTACTCTATTAAAAACAAGTTGCAGTTTTGACAGCTGCCTTGCATGCGTACCCGAAAATACTTCCAGACAGTACAGAATGTTAGGCATAATAAGGGCATGAATTAGTCTCTTCTTTTCAGTACGGGGCAACACTAAATCTGTATTGTACAACTGCCGAAGGGCAAAATTCGTATGCGCAACCACCGTGTCTATGTGGTATTCAAACGTAAGTTTGTCATCCAATACTACCCCTAAACATTTCATATGATGAACAAATTCGATATTCACTCCCCTATATTTTAATTGCAAGCTAGGAAGGTCTCTGTTTGAGAATAACATTGCAGTAGTTTTAGCAGGGTTTACACAAAGGTGATTATTTAACATCCAATCACTAAGCTTGTTTAAAACAAGGTCAACTTTCGATTGCAGTACATTAATGTATTTGTAATCTCCCGCAAAAAGCAACTGCACATCATCCGCATAAGCATAAGGAGTACACCAGCTATCCAAATACGTATATAAGTCGTTTAAATATAGAATGAATAAAAGAGGGCCTAAAACGGAACCTTGAGGAACCCCGCTCTTAACGGCAAGAACATTAGATGAACAGTTTTTAAGATATACAAACTGTTTCCTATCACAAAGATAGGAGTATAACAACTTGCAAGCGGTCCTATTGAAATTATAAATACTGCTAAGTTTTTTAACCAAGTGATAATAATCAACTTGATCAAAGGCTTTTTCTAGGTCGAGGGAAATCAAGACACAACATTTGTGTTGGGCAAGGTATCTTCTCGTAGTATCCGTTAAACCAGACAGCAACATGGATGTTCCTCTACCAATTCGAAATCCACACTGGCAATCATTAAGCATACTCTTGCTTTCAATGTATGAAATTATTTGACCACGCAACACATATTCAACAACTTTTGAAAGAACTGGCAATAAAGCAATCGGACGATATTCGCAACTAGAGGCACCATGATTTTTCTTTCTGATGGGGTTTATTTTTGCAGTCTTCCAGCCACATGGAAAAGTAGAAGTCAATATAATGGTATTGATGAGGTGTAAAAAAAATCTTGAAATGTACGGAAAGACCAACCTAAAAAACTTTCTTGGAAAACAGTCATTGCCCGCAACGTTAGATTTTATTTTGGAAAAAGCCTCCATCATTTCATTGTAGGTTATACCAGAGAATGAGAACCCATATTCATGGTCAGTAAAACTTAGCCAATCATCAACTCGACCTTGAGGATCTAATTGGTTATTAACAAATAATGAATTCATCTCATTAGCATTCAAACCATCATCATTGGAGCAATAATTGTCTTTGTTAATTAAGCCATGATTTCTAATTACGTTCCACATTTGCTTTGGACTACTGCAAGTTTCGAATAACTGTGTATGCGCTTTTCTTTTCAGCTTCCTTTTAATATTTTTGGTTCTATTTCGTAATTTGCAGTATACCTTCCATTTGTCCTCAGACTTGTCCTCGAGATAGGCTTTATACGCCAAATCAGACAAAGATTCATTGTAACGAATATGAGGGGAACGTATCCAATTATCACTGCTGTAATTCACTTTTCTTGTTTTCCTTTTAAAAACACTGTGCACAAAAGTTAGACCTTCCATTAATATGTTCAACTGGCCGTCAACATGTGGAATAGCAAAAATTCGTTCCAAACCTGCATTTGCTGCCTTTTCTTCCAACTCTTCAATACAGAAATCATTGTAGTCAACATATTCGTAAAAGGATTCAGTACGCCTAGGAGGATAGTTCAACGAAAGAAAAATCAATGCGTGTTTGGATATATTCGGACATATAGCTTGACCTGAATGCTGAACAGAGTCATATTGAGGCACTAAAAAATAATCAATCAGAGATGTTGATTGGTGAAAAGTGTCATAGTGTGTCGGACAGTTATTATGTATAATTTTAATATTCATTCTTAAACAGGATTGTCGCACAGCATAAGCCCTTGAAGGGTCAAAGAGATTATTATTAAAGTCACCCATTAAAACGAAGTTACTGTAGCATAACAGGAGGTCAGAAACTTCATTTTCAAAAGCTTCGAAGTTACCATTAGGTAAATACACCACGCCTATTAAAAGTGGACCAGTTCTCGCTGTAACTTCTATAAATAAGCATTCGACACAGCCAAAATTATTGCCAGCGCAAATAACTTTATATTTTAATTTCGATGAAATCAAAAAGCCAACACCACCCCCTCTGCGATCGGGCCTATCATTTCTGCAGAATGAATACCCACAGACATTCACCATCTCTGAGGGAATAGACGGCGTTAACCACGTTTCAGAAATACCAACAACGTCCAAGTTACTGTCCTCAACAATACTTTTAATTTCCGACAGTTTTGATGAATTAGGATTAATGTTTAAACTTTGAGAATTAAAATGCATTACATTAAGGTTCTGCTGCAGATTTATCAAATTCGATCGAAAAAACTGATTATCGTGGATAATGTCTCCAATATTGTTCATGGTTATGATTACCTAAAAGAAATTTAACATGTAGCTCTAAAAAATTTTAAAGACAAAGAAAACAAAGGCAAAGTGCATAACAAAAAAAAATCGATCATTGAGAAAATGTAATAAGCATATAAGTAATACTACTCTGTAACATTCGAAAAACCAATTCACATAGGGCTAGAAGTGGTAGGCACCGCTGACACTCCAAAAGAAACGCCTTGATCCAAAAGATCTGCACACTGCCCCACGTCGAGAGTACCATTGGTACCATTAGGGAATGTCACAAACACTTTTGGGATGTCTGCATTGTAAAGTTTATATTTCTGAATTTTGTTTTCTCTTCTCAATCTACGACATAAGAACAGAAGCTTGGAGGCCGCTTGATGCAAGTGATCATTTAGGTATACTTTGTTTCGCACCTCACCACCAAGAATGTCCGACAGTGTTAAGTGACATCCCTTGTTGTAGTTTGCCATAATTGAGTCTCTGGTATAAACGGAGTTAAATTTAACTAGGACTGATTTCCCCTGTGACATATAACAAGTGTGTTGTATATCTGACGGATTCAGATTCACGTTACATAACTCCGCAATTTTAATAACAGGCTCTCTTAAGTCATGTATGGCATTCGGGAGTCCATTTATCACAATATCAGCCCTATTCAGTCTTCTTCGCTGTATATCACTTTGGATTTCCAAATCTTGAATTTTTCTTGCATACATTGCTTCAAATTGTTTACCAACGGCAAAACAATTTTTAACATCTTCCTCAATTTTACGTATTTTAATATTAAGTTCTGTTTTTACTGCATCTAACAATTCGTCCATTTTGTCTTTAATTCGGACTATCTGGCTCTGGATGTCTTCATTCAATGTCGAGTAATTATTTTCAATAGAAGATGAAAATTCAGCAAAACGTTTACGCCATTCATCGCCCAATTCCACAGCGTTATTGCACGACGCATCTGTTGTGTTTTTGGTAGGATTTGCGTTTACTGGTTTGTTGAGACATTTAGGGCATTTATATAAAAACATCTTGCTTTTATGTAGGAAAGAATGTTGTTCTTTTGTAACTTTTGCACACGCAATGTGGTAGAATTCATCACACATGAAGCATCCAATGCTATTCTCATTAGCCTTAACTCGCCTCTGGCATTTGGGACAAGTATATATCTTAACAGGCATTTTAGTAGGCATTATGGGTGGGAGGATGGATATATAAACAAACGTAAGTATTTTCTCAACGTATGGAACAATAACAATCGTTCAGAGATGACGATCATCCACTGGTAATTAGGCAAGGGGTGGATGGGTGATATATATGAGAATATTTCTCTTTATTTGTCTTTGCGTGCAGGAACAACAAAAAATTGTCACATTAAAGACTCCCAAGACTGCACGTAACAACAGCAGCAACAACAACAACAAAGTACAAGCAGCAAGACAACTTTTAATATGCAGACCACCAATGCAGAAAAGTGGGCAGGCATACAAAACCAATACGTTGGAAAAGAGTAAGTTACCAGCAGCACAGCTGCGACTTCCAAAATTAGTTTCTGTTTGAACTTCAACCAATACGCATCAATATCAATTAGATGGCGGCAAATCGTTTTTGTTTATTCCTTTTTTCTTCTTCTTCTTTTTGTGATGCAGTAGCAAGAAAACTACTCTTTTATTATAATACAATTTGAAACGAATTTAATCCAAATTCGATCTGCACAACGTAAATAATGTTCACTTTTAATTTTTTTTAACACGTTGAACTACTATTAAACTTTGTTTTCCAAGTTTTTCTTTAAAATTTTAAGAGCGCGAGTTTATTTACAAGTTATTCATTGTAGGGTTGCCAGATTTTTTGCCAATTACAGAAAATTGGGAGGTACCGTTATATGAGAGCTATATCCGAACATAGACCTATGTTAACAATTTCTTATGGAGAGGTGTTGTGACCACTAGAAACTTCAAATGTCAAATTACTGCTAGTTCGGTTTAATATTGTAGTTAAAATCATCAAATTACTGAAAATCGGGAGGTACTTTTATAAGAGAGTTTTATCAATACATCGACCTTTCTTGACAATTTTTGGTGGAGAGGTGTGGTGACCACTAAGAATTTCAAATGTTCATATTACAGATAATTCGGTTAAAACTTGTAGGTAAAATTCTCAAAATACCGAAAATCCGTTATATGGGGATACGGAAATCCGTTATACCGAGGTACCGTTATATGGGGCTATACCAAAACATGTACCTATGTTCATAATTTTTTCGAATATAAGTTTTTTGGTCACTAAGAGCCATAAATAACAAATTAAAGCTAATTCGGTCTAGAAATGCGACTTAAATCGTCAAAATACCTAAAATCGGGCGGTAACGTTATATGGGGGCTATTCCAAAACATTGATCTATGTCCACTAGTTTTGTTATATAAGTTTATTGACACTTAATAACCCTAAATGTCACATTATAGACAAATCGGTCTGAAAATGTACCAAAAACGTCAAAATACCGTAAATCGTGGGTACCGTCATATGGGGGCTATACCAAAACGTGGACCTATGTCCACAACTTTTGTTATATAAGTTTAGTGACGCTTAAGAGCCCTAAATGTCAAATGAGAGGTAAATCGGTCTGAAAATGTAGCTAAAAACGTCAAAATACCGTAAATCGGGGGGTACCGTTGTATGGGGGCTATACCAAAACGTGGACCTATGTGCACAACTTTTGTTATATAAGTTTATTGACACTTAAGAACCCTAAATGTCAAATTACAGCTAAAGCGGTCTGAAAATGTAGCTAAAAACGGCAAAATACCGTAAATCGGGGGGTACCGTTATATGGGGCTATACCACAATGTGGACCTACGTCCACAACTTTTGTTATATAAGTTTATTGACACCTACGAACCCTAAATGTCAAATTATAGCTAAATCGGTTTGAAAATTAAGATAAAAACGTCAAAATACCGTAAATCGGGGGTTACCGTTATATGGGGGCTATACCAAAACGTGGACTTATGTCCACAACTTTTGTTATATAAGTTTATTGACAATTAGGAACCTTAAATGTCAAATTATAGCTACATCGGTCTGAAAATGTAGCTAAAGGCGTCAAAATACCGTAAATCGGGGGGTACCGTTATATGGGGGCTATACCAAAACGTGGACCTATGTCCACAACTTTTATTATATATGTTTATTGACACTTAAGAACCCTAAGTGTCAAATTATAGCTAAATCGGTTTGAAAATTAAGCTAAAAACGTCAAAATACCGTAAATCGGGGGTTACCGTTATATGGGGGCTATACCAAAACGTGGACCTATGTCCACAACTTTTGTTATATAAGTTTATTGACACTTAAGAACTCTAAATGTCAAATTATAGCTACATCGGTCTGAAAATGTAACTAAAAACGTCAAAATACCGTAAATCGGGGGGTACCGTTATATGGGGGCTATATCAAAACGTGGACCGATATAGCCCATCATCGAACTTGACCTGCCTGCAAACAAAAGACGCATTTTCCCAAAATTTCAGCGTCCTATCTCCATTTTTGTGGATGCTAGAGTGATTACCACAGACGGACGGACGGACGTGCACAGATCGACTCAGAATTTTACCCTGATATAGGGTCGCAAATGAGTATTTCAATGCGTTACAAACGGAAAAACAAACTTAATATACCCTCCATACTATGGTGGAGGGTATAAAAATAATATGGGAGATACAAAAACGCAATAAAATCAACACCACCGACAGACAGTCTCCCACAATTGCATTTAAATCAGGGTGTTGTTAGTTTCCTTTCCTCCTGAATTATATCAGCCACAGTAATTTATCTCAAAGATACTATATTTTAAGCCATTCAGCCACCAGCAACATGGTAATGTAGCAGAAAAGCGTTGAAAAAGACTTTCAAATACGTGTTAAAATTGTTGTTGTTTATTTGTTTTTAAATAAACACTTAATTTATTGTCTAAAGTGTTGAATGTTTCTCTGGTTTATTGTAGCTTTCTTTCAAAATAAAATGGGTGGCTTTCGGTGGCTCTATTCTGGTTTTAATTGATGTTGCGCTATAACAATGTAATATACAATTTAGTAACTACGGCTTTAATTACAACAACTAAATAGCTTGTAAACAAAAACATTTAAATTAGTTAATTATAAGAAAACAAGTAAAATAAGAAGAAAAAACCCAAAGGCAATGACAACAAGGTGGGGATTTTAAAAAATTACATAGATACGAAAACATTAAGAAAAAATAAATTGGAGTGAAATGAATACCAGTAATTAGTCTGATTTAAATCTATTTGTTGATAGACCAAAAGGCTGGGCAAAGAAATCATTGGTTTCAGAAGAAACGTTAGAGGTAAAAAAATACAGAAAAATCGCATAAATAAAATATTTAGTTGAAATATAGCAGCGATGTTTGGTCTTAAGTTCTTATTTCTTGGTTAAAGACAATAACATTGTTGATAAAAATAATTACATTTTTCTTTAAATGGAACACCAAAAATAACAACTGTGTTTATCACTACTTAAAGTGTTCTAAAACACAAAGGTTTTATTTCTACTTTTTTTATCGCTTCAGCGAAAATTTATAAAAAATAATTAAATATCAGACACATACACATAGTGATACCGAACAACGCATGGTTATACTATGAAATAAAATTATTATTTAAAATAATTAAATTGTGGCAAAGAGCATACAAACAAATAACTACGTGAAAGACCGTCCCCACCATTGACAATCCACAGAAAACCACAAAAAATCATTAAAGAACCAATTCATTGCATAAATGCGTTTACTTTGTTGCCCATAGGCAACCCACCACCACAACTTTGTTGAAAGCCTTAAAAGCTTAAACAAATTCAATTCATTGCATATCCTGTTATATCAGCCAGCAAGAATGTGCAATATCGTAGTAAAACACACTCACTCAGAATTTACCACTACTACTAACTGTGTTCAACATTGAAAGGCATTGTTATAAAGACATCAAGAACTTGACCCCACAAACATATCGCGCCTACATCGAATAATGACTTTTTTCTTTGTAGTTGTTGTTGTTGTTCTTTCTGATAGTGCTGCTAGCAGTGCCTTTGCCATGATATACCTAGTTTGTTGTGGTATTTTTGAAGGGGAAGAAAAAAGGTGCAGCTATACCGATGAAAAGACAATACACTGGAAAAATTTTTCTTGAGAAACTAACGCTTTTCCCTTTCACGAGTGCGGCAAGCATTATATTTTCTTCAAGAAAGCCGTACTTCGTTACTTGATCTATTTACTAGACAACTTGGTCTTCTAGAGGATAACTTAGTCATTTACTAGACCACTTAGTATTCTGCAAGAACACCTAATCCTCTACAAGACCACTTGGCCTTCTAAAAGACCACTTGGTTTTCTAAAAGACAAATTGTTCTTCTTCAAAACCACTTGGACTTTTTCAAGACCACTTTATTTTTTTAAGACCACTTGGTCTTCTTCAAAACCACTTGGACTGCTTTAAGACATCTTGGTTTTCTTCAAGACCACTTGATATTCAACAAGAACTCTTGGTCTTCTTCAAGACCACTTGGTTTTCTTCAATACCACTTGGTCTACTACAAGACCACTTGGTCTTCTAAAAAGACCACCTGGTCTTATTCAAGACCACTTGGTCTTCTTCAAGATCACTTGGTCATCTTCAAAACCAATTGGACTTCTTCAAGAAAACTAGGTTTTCTTCAAGACCACTTGATATTAAACAAGAAAACTTAGGCTTCTTCAAGACCACTTGGTCTTGTACAAGAGCAATTGATCTTCTTCAAGACCACTTGGTCTTGTACAAATGCAATTGCTCTTCTTCAAGACCACTTAGCCTTCTACAAGACCACTTGGTCTTCTTCAAGCACACTTGGTTTTCAGCAAGACTAGTTGGTCTTCTACAAGACCACTTGGTCTTCAAGAAGACCACTTAGTTTTCTTTAAAACCACTTGGACTTCTTCAAGACCATTTGGTCTAGTTCAAGATCACATGGTCTACTTCAATACCACTTGGTCTTGTACAAGAGCATTTTTTATTCTTTAAGACCACTTGGTCTTCTTCAAGACCACTTGGTTTTCTTCAATACCACTTGGTCTTCTACAAGACCACTTGTTCTTCTAAAAAGACCACTTGGTCTTCTAAAAAGACCACTTGGTCTTCTTCAAGACCACTTGTACACTTGGTCATCTTCAAAACCACTTGGACTTCTTCAACACAACTAGGTTTTCTTCAAGACCACTTGAAAATCAACAAGAACACCTAGGCTTCTTCAAGATCACTTGGTCTTGTAAAAGAGCAATTGCTATTCTTCAAGACCACTTAGCCTTCTACAAGATCATTTGGTCTTCTTCAAGCACACTTGGTTTTCAGCAAGACTAGTTGGTCTTCTACAAGACCACTTGGTCTTCAAGAAGACCACTTGGTTTTTTAAAAGAGCATTTGGTCTTCTTTAAAACCACTTGGACTTCTTCAAGACCATTTGGTCTTGTTCAAGATCACATGGTCTACTTCAAGACCACTTGGTCTTGTACAAGAGCATTTTTTTTTTCTTTAAGACCACTTGGTCTTCTTCAAGACCACTTGGTTTTCTTCAATACCACTTGGTCTTCTACAAGACCACTTGGTCTTCAAAAAAGACCACTTGGTCTTCTTCAAGACCACTTGTACACTTGGTCATCTTCAAATCCACTTGGACTTCTCCAACACAACTAGGTTTTCTTCAAGACCACTTGATATTCAACAAGAACACTTAGGCTTCTTTAAGACCTTATGGTCTTGTACAAAAGCAATTGCTCTTCTTCACGACCACTTAGCCTTCTACAAGACCACTTGGTCTTCGTCAAGACCACTTGGAATTCTTCAAGACAACTTGGTTTTCTTCATGACCACTTGGTCTTCTTCAAGACAGCTTGGTCTACCCCAAGACCACTTGTTTTTCAACAAGATCACTTGGTCTTCTTCAAGAGCATTTGGAGTTCTTCAAGACAACATGGTTTTCTTCATGACCACTTGGTCTTGTACAAGAGCAACAAGACCATTTTCTCTCCTTCAAGAGCACTTGGTCTTCTTCAAAACCACTTGGACTTCTTCAAAACCGCTTGGACATCTTCAAGACCACTTGGTCATATTCAAGACTACTTGGTCTTCTTCAAGACAACTTGGAGTTCTTCAAGACAACTTGGTTGTTTTCATGACCACTAGATATTCAAAAAGCACACTTGGTCTTCTTCAAGACAGCTTGGTCTACCCCAAGACCACCTTGTCTTCTTCAAGACCACTTGGTCTTGTACAAGAGCAATTGGTCTTCTTCAAGACCACTTAGTCTTCTACAAGACCACTTTGTCTTATTCAAGACCACTTGGTTTTCTTTAAAACCAATTGATATTCAACAAGGACACTTGTTCTTCAATATCACTTGATCTTGTACAAGAACAATTGGTATTCTTCAAGACCACTTGGTCTTGTACAAGAGCAGTTGTTCTTCTTCAAGACACTTAGTCTTCTACAAGACCACTTGGTCTTCTTCAATACCACTTGGTCTTTTTCAACACCACTTGGTCTTATCAAGACAACTTGTTTTTCTTCAAAACCATTTGGTATTCAACAAGAACACTTGGTCTTCAATACCACTTGGTCTTGTACAAGAACAATTGTTCTTCTTCAAGACCACTTGGTCTTGTACAAGAGAAATTGGTCTTCTTCAAGGCCACTTAGTCTTCTACAAGACCAGTTGCTCTACTTCAATACCTTT
This sequence comes from Musca autumnalis, assembly GCF_047663935.1. Classification (NCBI taxonomy): domain Eukaryota; kingdom Metazoa; phylum Arthropoda; class Insecta; order Diptera; family Muscidae; genus Musca; species Musca autumnalis. The sequence goes on along the minus strand of NW_027412088.1, from coordinate 70,333,421 downwards.
TGGACTTTTTCAAATCCGGTCGGTCTTTTTCAAGACAACGTGGTTCTCTTCAAGAGCACTTGATATTCAACAAGACCACTTGGTCTGCTTCAAGACCACTTGGTCTACTTCAGAACCACTTGGTCTATTTCAAGACCACTTGGTCTATTTCAAGACCACTTGGTCTTGTACAAGAGCAATTGTTCTTCTTCAAGACAGTTTAGTCTTCTACACGACCACTTGGTCTTCTTCAAGACCACTTGGTCTTTTTCAAGACAACTTGTTTTTCTTCAAGACCACTTGATATTGAACAAGAACACTTGGTTTTCTTCAATACAACTTGGTCTTGTACAAGAGCAATTGTTCTTCTTCAAGACCACTTGGTCTTGTACAAGAGCAATTGGTCTTCTTCAAGACCACTTGGTCTTCTTCAAGACCACTTGGTCTTCTTCAAGATTACTTGGTCTTTTACAAGAGCAATTGGTCTTCTTCAAGACCGCTTGGTCTTCTTCAAGACCACTTGGTCTTTTACAAGAGCAATTGTTCTTCTTCAAGACCACTTAGTCTTCTACAAGACCACTTTGTCTTATTCAAGAGCACTTGGTTTTTTTCAAGACCAATTGATATTCAACAAGGACACTTGTTCATCAATACCACTTGATCTTGTACAAGAACAATTGGTTCTCTTCAATACAACTTGGTCTTGTACAAGAGCAATTGTTCTTTTTCAAGACCACTTGGTCTTGTACAAGAGCAATTGGTCTTCTTCAAGACCACTTGGTCTTCTCCAAGACCACTTGGTCTTCTTCAAGACCACTTGATATTGAACAAGAACACTTGGTTTTCTTCAATACCACTTGGTCTTGTACAAGAGAAATTGTTCTTCTTCAAGACCACTTGGTCTTGTACAAGAGCAATTGGTCTTCTTCAAGACCACTTAGTCTTCTACAAGACCACTTGGCCTTATTTCTAGTCTAGTTTTACTTCAAGACCACTTGATATTCAGCAGGAACGCTTGGTCTTCTTTAATACCACTTGATCTTGTACAATAGCAATTGTTCTTCTTCAAGACCACTTAATCTTCTTCAATACCACTTGGTCTTTTTCAACACCACATGGTCTTATCAAGACAACTTGTTTTTCTTCAAAACCACTTGATATTCAACAAGAACACTTGGTCTTCAATACCACTTGGTCTTGTACAAGAACAATTGTTCTTCTTCAAGACCACTTGGTCTTGTACAAGAGAAATTGGTCTTCTTCAAGGCCACTTAGTCTTCTACAAGACCAGTTGCTCTACTTGGTATTTTTCAAATCCAATCGGTCTTTTTCAAGACAACTTGGTCTGCTTCAAGACCACTTGGCCTACTTCAAGACCACTTGTTCTTTTTCAAAACCACTCGGTCCTTTTGAAGACAACTTGGTTTTCTTGAAGAGCACTTGATATTCAACAAGAACATTTGGTCTACTTCAAGACCACTTGTTCTTTTTCAGGACCACTTGGTCTTTTTCAATACCACTTAGTCTTTTACAAGACCACATGGTCTTCTACAGCACCACTTGGCCTTCTTCAAAACCACTTGGGCTTCTACAAGACTACTTGGTCTTCATCAAGACTACTTGGTCCTTTATTAGACCACATGGTCTTTACCAAGAAGCTTTTGGTCTTTCGCAAGACCAATTGGGTTTCTACAAGACTATTTTGTCTTCTACAAGACCACTTGCATCTTTTTGGTATTATAGAAAATAACTTCGGGATCTTAAGACCACATGGTGTTTTTGCTCTTCCATGAAAACTCTGTCTAATCATTCCCTCTGCAATTAGAATCACACCATCTTATTTCTCTAAGTGTATCATAACTACATACGCATACACATAGGTTTTGCATTTAAAACAAAAACTTATTAGCGAGCGGTTAAGGTTATCCGATAAAAAAGCACACAAAAACAAAAAAATACCTAACCAAGCTTAAGTGAACTGATAAAACTTCTGGCGGCGGGCTATTGCATTAACAAGGGCCCAAACAACAAATAGGTAGTGCGAACCCAAAGGGAACCTAGTCAAGCAAATGGCTAACGGCGATGTGGCAGTGGCCGGCCATAGAACTGACTGAGTATTTGCTGTCATAATAAATTAACAATTTACAGCAACAGTAGCAGCAGTTAGTAAACATAACAAGCTGCTGCAAGCAGTATGAACCCGACTGTCAATGAACAAACAGCGGCCAGTTGCAATAATAGAATAGCAAAGAAAACAGCTTACAATCTGTAAGCAGTCTGCCCCTCCCAAGAATTACGGCTAGTGTGCATTCTACGCCATTCAAGTAAATGACCTTCACCAACAATGTGAATGCTTGTGTTTGTTGTTGGTGTTGTTGTTGCAGGCCCCAAAAACCGAACACACTACCATCAAAGAAGAAACTAAAGCACCAGAAAACAATAACACAACAAACTAGAAGTAAGAAAAAAAATAGTTCTACGACAACGGCCTAAAGTTTATGGGACCCCTCCTTGTTGCTCCCTCTCACCCCCTACTATAGCAGTTGTACACTAATGAAGGTCAGTTAGTTGTGTCAGTCATTCACTTAGTCAGTCAATCAGTCAGTCGGCCACTGTGTCTGCCATGAACTACCAGAGTAATTCAGTTAGTAAGGCAGCGCAAACAATCTCACACGTATAATATCAACAAAAACAAAAAGCTCAATTGCAATTGGTAACGTTAACGTTGATGTTCCTGACTGCAACAGCAGCAACAACAACAACATGATTGTGGTCGTCAATTTGTAGTGTGTAATGCAATTGTTTGGTGGCATTTTTTTATTGTTGTATTTTTACAAAAACAAATTCAATGCAGCCACACATTTAGACAAATAAAATATATGTACATACCTATGTCGTCACAATTCCAACAAGAAAAACATCAGCATAAGAATGCAAATACATTCGCATGAAGGAGAAGACAAAAAATATATTCAATCGGCTACGTAATGTTTTCATTTGCATGAAACAGGCCATGAGCTCCTATTTCGAAACACATGGAAATGGCACATGATTTGAGAAGGAATCGATTTTAAGAAAACGGAGGATGAGTGATTTTGAAGGGTGGACCTTTAAGAATGTCTTTGACATATTAAGTTGTGTAAGGACTTCTAGAGTGGAATATCAGTAAAACCTCTTAGTCTTTAAAGAAAGAATACTGCTTGATTCTCTAACAGACCATTTGGTCTTCTGCAAGACCACTTGGTGATCTACAAGTCCACTTGGTCTTCTATAAAATCATCAATTGGTCTTTTATTAAATCACTTTGTCTTATAGAACATCACTTTTTCCTTTCCATGAACGTAGGGACTTCTATAAGACCACTTGGTGCTCTACAAGACCTCTTCGTGTTCAAGACCCCTTTATCTTTTAAAAGACCGTTGTTGTTTTTACAAAACCACTTTGTTTCCTACTTGGTCTTCCACAAGACCACTTTGTCTTCTACCCAATCCTTGGTAATATACGAGAGCACCATGTGGTATTGTCTCTTACAAAATCAGTTGGTTTTCAAGACCAGTTGATCTTTTAGAAGACCACTGGTTTCTTATAAGACCGCTTGGTTTTCTACACTGCCTCGATATTCTACATAGCCTTCTACAAGACCTTTTAATCTATTCAAAACCACTTGGTCTCCTACAAGACCACTTGTTCTTCTACAAGACCACATGGTCCTTTACAAGACCACTTGGTGCTCTACAAAACCACTTATCCTTTTTCAAGACCACTTGGTCTTCTTCAAGATCACGTTGTCCCCTTCAAGACCACTTGGTCTTCTTCACGACTTCTACAAGATCATTTTGTCCTCTACTAGTCCATTTGGTCTTCTTCAAGACTACTTCATATACAAGACCGCTTGGTCCTTTACAATCCCACTTGGCCTTCAACAAAGCCACTTGGCCTTCAACAAAGCCACTTGGTCTTTTACAAGACCACTTGGTCTTCTTACATACCACTTGGTCTTATACAAGATTACTTGGGCTTCAACAAAGCCACTTGGTCTTCTTACAGACCACTGGGTCTTGAAGAAGACCACTTGGTCTTTTTCAAGACCACTTGGTTCCTCACAAGACCAGTTATCCTTTTTCAAGACCATTTGGTCTTCTTCAAGACCACTTGGTCTTCAGCAAAACCACTCAGTATTCCTTGAGACCACTTGATGCTCTGCAAAACCACTTGTCCTTTTTCAATACCACTTGGTCTTTTTCAAGACCACTTGGTCCTTTACAAGACCACTTATCCTTTTTCAACACCACTTGGTCTTCTTCAAGGCCACGTGGTCGTCGACAAGACCTTTTTCTCTTCTTCAAGATCACGTGGTCCTTTAAAAGACCACTTGGTCTTTTTTAAGACCAGTTGGACTTCTTCAAAACCACTTAGTCTTCCTCAAGTCCACTTGGTCTTCCTTGAGACCACATGATGCTCTGCAAAACCACTTGTCCTTTTTCAATACCACTTGGACTTCTTCATGACCACTTGGTCCTTTACAAGACCACTTATACTTTTTAAAGACCACGTAGTCGTCGACAATACATTTTGGTATTCTTCAAACACTTGTTCCTTTACAAGACCACTTGGTCATTTTCAAGACCACTTGGTCTTTTTCAAGACCACTTGGTCTTCTTTAAGACCACGTGGTCTTCTTCAAGACCACTTAATCTTCATGTCCACTTGGTTTTCTTTAAGACCACTTGATCCTTAACAAGACCGCTTGGTCTTCTTCAAGTCCACTTGGTCTTCTTCGAAACCACTTGATCTTATACAGACCACTTGGCCTTCAAAAGGCCACTTGGTCTTCTGCAAGACCACTTAGTCTTCTTGAAGGCCACTTGAAACTCGGACAATTACTTTTCTTATGATTGACGGCGTTCAGAGGTGATGAAATCGGGCGGTCTGTTGATTGAGACAGTTGTGTGGATATGGTCTTATCCAAAGAAACTATGGGTTGCCAGGTAACGTCATTTGCCAGATCAGGTGACACGATGGTTATGTCTGGCGAACTGTGACACTCTTCGCTAATCCTGGTAGAGGCGTCCTCATTGATCGTGCAAAACCTAGAGCTATGGATCTGCTGAGCAAGGGCTATACTCCTTTGGTCCTTTTCGAGAACCAAATGCTACAACTCATGACGAGCATTGAAGCCCCCAAGACCAGACGGTTGTGACCTTCCCAAAGCGGTCTAATGCCCAACATAACTTGGAGTACAGCTATTTATCGGAGGGAAGTATACGTTCACCAACTTAACCTCGGCAGTTCCACACCTCATACATTCCATGTACGGGTCATTAGAGCCAGGTTCAAGCGAGATAGGTCTGTAATGAACAGACTGGTGCAATAGGAAAGCTAATCCCCCAACCCTTCTTCTGCTGTGATCATTCCTTAGTACGTTTTTACCATCACAACGCTGTAAGCTGCAGTTGTTGTTGAGCTTGGTTTCCAGCACCGCCCCGACCATAATATTTTTCCAAATCATGAATTCCACTATTTCCTCGTATGCATTTTCAGGATTTGGTTTTAAATGCAACGAGTGTTGGGGGGACTGCTCTGACAACGGCTCATTGGGGTGTGTATTCACGCAGCATTCATAAACAAATTCTCTATCGTAGTTCCTTCCATGGACAAGTCCAGAATAATCCCTGAGATGCACCCGCTCGCGACATCTATAACGTCTCACGGAAGATTGGATTTGGGTGAAGATGAGGATGTGACAAACCGAGCACAAATATTTTGGTTCTGGGGTTTCCTCCGTCCCGGCAAGGACGAAAAGAATTCGAAGCAGGCATTTCGAGATATACTGTTCCCAATACATAAAAACGATACAAATACAAACATGTGTATACTGAGGTGAGCACGGGTGTTGTTTGGTTCCAGGTCAATCCGCTATCGAAGAATCCGCCGCCGTGGGATTGCCTTATATCTGCCTTATTAATGGTCTATCTGTATGTCATTCATCTGCTCGGTTTCGTATATAAAATTTAAAAGTGGACACGACCAGTGGTGGTAGGTTGGGTTCGTCTGACAGCCAGCAAAACAACAACAACAATCATCAAAAGTAACAAGAATAAATGGTCATAGTGGTGCCACTTCGTCATACAATCTAGTCATCAGAACGACGTCAATGAGCCATAACACCAATTAGTGAGTTAGTGACGGAGCGTGCATTTGATATTTAGTTTATGTGATGTGACGTGACTGATTTAGTGTGTGTTGTTTTTTTTCACAATATGGATATAGTTGTATGTGTGCAGTAAATAGGTAACTATTGCAAGTTTCAATTGCAAAAGATGTTGTTATTGTTGTTATTGTATTAAACAACCTTGATTAATTTTTCGAATTAGTAGTTTTTTCTTCTATCATTGCTATTATTCCAATTGGTGTTGTTTTAATGTCACTGAATGACATTGTCGTTGCAGTCCCAACATATATTCTTAATGAAAAGAATTTCATATTATTTAATTTAATTATTTAAATAAGAGTTTTTGATTGGGTGTGCAAAAATAATAACAAATAATTTCAATTTGGAGTTTTTGGGGGAAATTGAGCTTTAGCAAAATAATGAAAAAAGGTTATACAATTCCAACCTGTTTTATTTATTTTAATTTTTTTATTATTATTATTTTTATTATTATTATTATTATTATTATTATTATTATTATTATTATTATTATTATTATTATTATTATTATTATTATTATTATTATTATTATTATTATTATTATTATTATTATTATTATTATTATTATTTTTATTTATTTATTTATTTATTTATTTATTTATTTATTTATTTATTTATTTATTTATTTATTTATTTATTTATTTATTTATTTATTTATTTATTTATTTATTTATTTATTTATTTATTTATTTATTTATTTTTTTTTATTTTTTTATCTAAGACGAACATATAAATACGAGTAAGTTAAAAGAGTCTAACAAAACTTAAATTTCAAATTTGAAAACAAATTTGCTCGATTAAATAGATTTCAAGTTATATTAAAAATACAATTATTTCCCTCTTATTCTTATTCAGTTGAATTACTGAACCAACTGACTGCCACATTTGGCATTTTGGTCAATTTCTTCTATTTTTGGTTCCTAATTTATGTTCCTATGACTTGTTCTTACTAATAACAAATATATTGATTTACTTGTTCTGAGATTTGTTCGATTTTTTGCTTAACAATTTTTTATTTTCCCTTCGTTAACCTCTAGACGCACAAGTAAAAGACCCCCAAAGTACGACACACACAACATGTCCTCGGTAATGTAATTAGTACAGTTACAAGTATACAATTGTGCTTTTGTTCTTTCGAACAGACTTAGCAAATTAACATTGATTTTTTGGATTATTGTTGTTGTTGTTGATGATGTTACATTTATATTTGCTTTTGGGCTGTGGTGGTGTATTTGACACTGTTGCGTCAACAAGTTCAATGACATAGTAAACAATTGACGTAGATGAGAGTGGAGGTGTACGGGTGCATGGGCTATAAATATATGGACTAAATGATTATTGAAAAGTCTAATAAGTTAAATAAAGTATATAAATTGGGCTAATTTAATAGATGCTACAAAACCCCCTTTTTATTTGAAAATTTTGCCTGTTAGGGCGAAAATCATTTTAATATTAATTTTAACTAATTTCTCGTTGGAGTTGAGCTGAATTATCGAGTGAAAAGGGAAAGCCGATGATTTGAACCCATACAACACCAAATTATGTGACCGGTTTCGCTGTTGGTTTAGGCAGCACATCAGACATATCGGCTGAGGAGTAGCTTCTCTGGCAATGCTTCGAAACTGATACTTATTTTGAAGTTATTGTAATACTATAACTGCAATATTGTATTTAAGAGACTAAGCTTTACCTTCGAGCTTAGATTTTTCAAATACAATGTGTTTGTTGCAGTGCTCAAGCTCAACCAAAAATGCCCAAATATTTTATTGAAGGTTTTCAGATTTTTAGCCTTTTTTTCAGGAAGTATGATGTATGTCTCTTCGAACTTTATCCAAGTTTGTACGAAGGCATATTTAGATAAGGTACATAAATGCATGAATTACAACAACTAACAAATTTACAAAAACAACATTGATCTTATAGAAAATTTAATGTCAAAGAAAATATTGAATAATGGGGTCGTTCTAAAAAATGTTCTCAGGAAAAACATTAGTACATTTTGAAAATCCTCTAAAATAGAACAAATTTGAATCAAAATGTAAACATAAAGCATTCAGAACTGCCGTAGGTCAATTTATTACACGTTTACGATGAAAAGAAGTAATTTATAGTAGCAAGTTTCGAAGTTTCAAATTTCATGAGTAGACCCTATTACATTTTGAAAACCAATTTACAAAAAAAGTAAAAATACAGCTGATTGTCAGTTCTACCTTATATAAATGTGACTTGGTTTGGACAAAATATTGCTGTATATACCCTCGTTAACATAAAGACTGAGGATATAATAAACTGAATTACGAAGAGACGAAAATTGCAAAAATTTTCGCAAATTATAAAAAAAAATATTTTTTCTTCGATCCATTTGACTGGGGTTCTGTGAAGTTCCAGACAAAATTTGTTTTCAGTCATTATCAAGATCCACATTTCTTTCAGAGGAATATTCCAAAATTTCATTCTGAATCAGCCCATCTCCTCATAATTATGTTATGAGTAATTTGGACAAAAAAAATTCATCTAAAATACCTAAAATTAGGAGGTACCGTTATATGAGGTCATTTCAAAACGTGGGCCGATATAGGCATCTCCGAACTTGACCTTTCTATGGAAAAAAGACAGTCGGTTGAAAAACATACAACAGACGGATGTGGTTAAATCACTCGGCGGAGGGCTCTTCGATACTGGATTGTTCCGGAACCACACAAAACCCATTTTCCGGCCGGCGCACAGTGGTCGATATCACTGATCTAGCGGCGCGAAATTAATAACTTGGAAACGGAAGGAGATATCTTTCTGAAAGTTTGCACAAACTCAGTCTGTGTCCGTGGGTAATAATGGACTAAATATGGACAAACCTCGGCTAATATTTTGGTATAGCCCCCATATAACGGTACCTCCTGATATTCGGTATTTTGAGGATTTAAGCCACGCTTTCCTTCCAAATTAGTTGCAATTTGGTACGTAGGGTTTCTAGTGATCACTAAACCTTTCCATCAAAAATTGTGGTCATAGATCCACGTATGGGTATAGGCCCATTTTAAGGTACCTCCCGACTTTCAGTATTTTGGGGGTTTAAAGCTAAATTTTCCGGCCAAATTAGGTGTAATTTGGTATTTTGGATTTCCAGTGGACACAAAAATTCTCCACCAAAAATTGTGGACATAGGTCTTCGTTTTGATATTGTCCCCATATAACGGTACCTCCCCATATTCCGTATTGTTAGGATTTTGTCTAGATTTTCAGACCAAATAAGCTGAATTTTGGCATAGGAGGTTCTCGTTGGTTATACATCTTCTCCACCAAAAATTGCGAACATAGGTCTACATTTTGATATAGCCCCCATATAACCGTACCGACAAATTTTGGGTATTTTAAGGATTTAAGCTATTTTTTAAGACCGCTTATCTGCAAGATTTGCAGCTATTTGCAGCTAAATTGTGGTTATTCGGAATCTAGGAAGTTCAATTTAATTAGTAAAAAAATTGGACTGAACCTCAGTGGACCTTGGCAGTTACGCTCCATTCAACAAAAGTATATTGCACTAAAAACATAAAAAATAATAATTTTTGAAAATTTATTGCTACTTAACTATGTAGCTTCAGGCCCCAAACATTTTTTTTAAATTTAACTTACACCCTCCCCAATCAATAAAAAATAAACTTTGTTTCGTTTTATTACGAATTTATTCAACAATTAAGCAAATATGAAATTGGTCCGTGCCGTGACCGTGGAAAACCCAAGACCAATTTGGATGTGTTCAGTTTGTCACATCCGTATAGTGCTAGCTGAGCAGATTGATAGTTTTAAGTTTTGTACGGTCGATAAGGACGCCCCTAACAGCATTAGCGGAGAGTGTCACAGTTCGCCAGATATAAACATTGTGTCACCTGATCTGACAAATGACATCAACTGGCAACCCGTAAATTCTCTTGGATCAGACCATCTCCCCATAATTGTCTCCATCAGCAGACCGCTCGATTTCATCAACTCTGAACGCCACAATTTCGTCAATCATGGGAAAGCTAATTGATTTATTTTAAGAGAGTTCACTAATCATTGATTCGTTTGCCTTACCCTTTTGAAGTTCGTGTAGCAAAAAGGACGTTCCTAGACATCATTACTGCTGAAGCCTCTAACCATATACCAGCTGGTCAAATACCCGAAGTCAGGCCAAACTTCCCAGCAAAGGCGACAGGATTAGCAAATGAGCGTAATGAGATTCGTCATGCCAAACCCAGTGACCCCACAGTCATGGAGCTGACACTGGAAGTGGTAATTTGTAAAATAATCTGAAGAATGACAACATCGGAGCCGGAATAAGTGACTTGTGGAAAATAGTTAGGTCACTGTCGAACCCTGTAAAGAAGGAAGAAACGTTTGGCGATGTAAGGCTGAGTGATCCGAAGATGCGCGCAAGTTATTTTAATCGACAATTTGTCGAGCGCCTCGGGAGTGAAAGAGCGAAGGGAAGAGTACTACGACGCATTAGATTTCTTCTTACCGAGAATGAACACAATTTACAATAGATGATGTTGCGAATTTCATCACAATGAATGTGCCGGGAGTCGAGTATATCACTAAGGTTCTTAACCTGTCATTAGCAACCCACGTCGGTCCAGAAGTCTGTAAAATGGGCAGGGTGATCCTGTTACTGAAGGCAGTACATGCCAGTACATGTGAATCAAACAGACCAATTTCGCTTTGGTAACCCGTAGCAAAGACCCTTTAGAATTTATTCCTCCCCAGCTTCAGAAATAATTATCCAGTTGTCGATCATCAACATGGGTTCCGTAAGCAGCACAGCACAACAAATGCGCTGCACACCATCTCCGCACATATTATTCGAGGAATCAACCAGATAGAACAGTGTGATAGAGCAGTGATTTTGGCGCTAGACTTGACATAAAAAGCCTTTGATACTGTCAATCACTCCATGCTGTTTGAGGATATCGAGCAGACAACCCCCCTCCTGCTAAGTTTGAGGTGTTGGATAATAAATTATATATGTGTACGCCAGTCGTATGTGGAATCCAGGAACAATAATTTCAAGCCCCGTATTTAACATCTACCTCTCCTGTTCTATGTCGATATTACCATATCCGTCTGTTGAAATCAAGATACAGCTCGCAATTTTTATACCCTACACCACCATGTGGAAAGGGTATTATAAGTTTGGTTTGGGAAAAATTCATGTAACACCCCGAAATATTCGTCGGAGACCCCAATGTGGTATACCAATCTTCATATCTCGGCGAGATAAAGCGATTTTGAGATGTGTGTCCGTCCGTCCGTGTGTCCGTCTGTCCATTATAAATTGTAATCAAACTCCAGGCCGCAATTATGGACCGATCGTCACGAAATTTGGTATGGAGGTCGGTTTCACATCAGAATAGATCGCTATTTTAATTGGTGATGATCGCGAAATATTTAGCGGGTGAAATGGACCAAAAACATAATTTTTATCCGATTTTGTAGCTTCTCTGTAGGTCGCAATAATAGTCCGATCGCTTCGAAATTTTAAATGAGGTAAGAGTATATGACAAAGAATATTTAGAGGGTTAAATGGACCACAACTTTTGTGTGAAAATTTTTAATATACAGCTTATATCTTTGTTCCTGAAAGACACATTCCTTCCACGTGAGTTATATTTGGAAACGATCTCTTGGCCTTTCAATTGATGTCAATTATGTTCGTGTGCATGATCAGATAACAGAGTTACAGCCTAATATATCCAGTTTTTTGTTTGTAGTGTAATCATAAACACGCTAGAGGTCGCAATTATAGCTCAATAGTCACGAGGTAAGAGTTTAGGTTGAAGAAAATGCCTATAATTCTGCATGATGATCTGATACTATTTAGCGGGCGACTTACACCATTACTTTCGTATGAAAAATATACAAATTTTATTTTTGGTCCATATTTTAATTCCTGGAGGGCATATACCGACAAAGTAGCCTACATATGGGAAAATAACTGCTGATCTTTCCCCTGATAGAAATTGCAATAATGTGTCTGCTAGATAACAGGCATATTGCCTAATATATAATGGGTTTTGTGTAGAGAACCACAATTTCCTCCCATGCTACAAATTGACTCTATCATGACAGAGAAATTTTCAGTTCAGTTGTCCAATTGGATGTTTTATACAATTATTACAGTATGGGGTCCCCTCGCCACCTATTTTATACCTCAGGATTTACAGTAAAGGGGATACATAGAAAATAGACCAAAGATGTGTCTCATCGAAATAATGGTTTTAGGCCACAAGTATGTTTGGACGAAATTCGTTTCAGACAATTTGGAGTCTAGCTGGCAGGTGCGCACGATAACTCTCGAACGCATCTACCGATTCGAACCAAATTTTATACTTCGTAATATGTTGCCCAAGGGAGATGAGAGAAGTCTCCCTTGTCCCGTATGGGATGTTTGTGGAACAATTATTATAATATTTAGCCCAAACTTAGTTTAAGTTCAGATGTGGACCTTCTCCCCCACAAAAGTTCAAATTTTTTTTGAAAAAATGTGTGAACTATAACTGGCGAAGTGAGCAATCGATCGATAAATTGGGTAAAACTATATCGATCCACACCTTCGGGTACGTTCCGCACAAAATTCGGAAAAGTGAAATTTAAGAGTCCTCTCGAATCGTTTGAATTTTTTTCAGCAGATTGCCCTTGCGGTCCCCTTTACGATGGTACAATTGCAATAGCAAGTCCATACTTCCTGAGATTATGGCCGAAAAGCTCCAAGAAACCCTGAAAAACAAACAATAAACCTAAATAAAATGGCAAATCCGCAAGGTAACTCTCAAGGGGATTTTCTGATTGGTCCAAACTTTGCACATCGTATTATTTCATTCAGTCATGTATCAGGTTGGAATATGGACTATATCGGTTCCGTCCTTCGAGTACCTCCCACACAAAATTTGGGAAAAGTGCAGTTTGAGGACACGTATCGGATCTACATATTTGAATTTTTTTAAGGAGAGTCTTTTCGCGGTCCCTATTGCAATGGTACAATTTTTCCGGGGTAAGTCCACACTTCCTGAAATAATGGTCTAATGGAGGGACAAGGGAAGCTTCTCTTAAATCAATGGATTCATATTATGTTATTGATGTGTGACCTAGTTTTTATCGCCGAGTCCGAACGACGTGTCCTAAGTTGCCACATGTAGAGACTTTTTCATGGCTGAAATACTCAGGAAATATCGCCAACATTACTAAGGGGTATTTTGCCACTGTTGAAAATTTGTTGTGGGCAGGCCTGGTAATCGAACGCGGAACCCGTCGGTTGAATATAGCTAATTCCTAGAGATTGTGGTGTAGGGTATCACATGGTCGGCCCGTCCGACTATAGCCTTGGCTTACTTGTTTGATATAGAGCTTTGTAATTTGATACGCAAGTTTCTATTGCTCCTAGGATGTTTGGTATTGCAAATGAGCTATATTGGTCAACGTCTTGATATAGCCCCCATAGAGCGGTACCACCCGATTTTCGGTATTTTGAAGGTTTTAGCCTCATTATCACACCGAACTGACTGAAATTTGGTACTTAGTCTTCCTTGGGGTATAAAACTTTCCCCCAGAAATTTGTCGGTATAAGTTCACGCCTTCACGTACCCCCCATAGAATGGTATTTTGAAGGTTATGGGCACAATTATCCATCGAAATGGCTGAAATTTGGTATTTGGTCTTCATTTGGGGTATTAAACCTTCCATATGAAATTTGTCAGTATAGGTCCAGGATTTAGCCCCTATAGAACGTACCTCCCTATTTTCGGTATTTGGAAGGTTATGACCTCAATATTCCTCAGAAATGGGTGAAATTTGGTATTTAGTCTTCGATGGGGATATACAACTTTCTCCCAGAAACTTGTCAGTACAGGTCCACGCCTTAGTATAGCCTCCATAGAACGGTACCTCCATATTTCCGGTATTTTGAAGGTTGTGGCCTCAATGTTCCACAGAAATGACAGAAATTTGACATGTCGTCTTCATTTGGGATATTAAACGTTCCATATGGAATTTGCCGGTATAGATTCACGCTTTCACATAGCCCCCATAGGACTGTACCTTCCGATTTTCGGCATTTTGAGGGTTGTGGCCACAGCAACACACCGAAATGGCTGAAATGTGGTATTTAGTCTTGTTGGAGGTAAAAGCCTTTCTGACAGAAATTCGTCCGTATAGGTCCACATTTCGATATAGCCCTCATAGAACGGTACCTTCCGATTTTCGAAATTCTGATGGTTGTTACGTCACTTTCCCACCAAACAACTGAAATTTGTTATTTAGTCTTCCGTGGGTTTACAACATATTCCAGAAGAGAATTATCAGTATAGGTCCGCGGGTTCCTATATTCTCATAGAAGTGTACCTCTTGATTTTCGGTATTTTGAAGGTTTTATCGAATTATCAGAAATTTGATATTTAGTCCTCTTTGATTCTAAAAACTTTCCGCCCGAAATTTGTAGGTATAGATCGACGTTTTGAAATGGAACGATACCTCCCGAATTTCGGTATTTAGTCCTCTTCATAAACGAAAGGAAACTAATTGTTCCATTTGACTTCAATACAACTCGTGATGGAGGGTATAACAAGTTCGGCCTGGCCGAACTTAACGCCATTCTTACTTGTTTCTTTTCTATGTTTCCTTTTTTTGGTAAAATAACACACACTGGCATAAAAGAAAAAATTGTATTGACAAATTTTAAAAAATTACGAATAAATAGTAACATCTTCCGACAATTTTCAAAAAATGTTTTTTACACTTGAACCGGCCTATATACGTTTGAAAGTGTAGAAAAAATGGAGTATAATGGTATTTTTAATTTTTCGTTTTCTCACCGTTTTGAGCTTTTAGAGGTCAAACAAATTTCAAAAAAATATTTTAAATATTTGTACTCGTCGTACTATGCTGGTATTGGTGTCATATTAAAGAGGAGAGTATAGGCTTTATATAATAATTATAAATTATTGCATTCCAGGATAAGAAGGACTTTAAAAATATCCTTGAAAAATTAAATCAAAAGTGAGCATTTTGGCAGGCGCATATCTCCTAAACCTCGAAGAATTTTAATTTGCTCATGGAGGCAAAGTTGTAGCTCTTGTCATAAAGAACATCAATTATGGACAAATGAAATCCACCAAACCTTATTTTCAAGGTCAAAATCGTCAAGGTCAATACCCTACAAAAAGATATAGAAGATAATGAAGATGAGGTTTGGTGGATTTCATGCGTCCACAATTTATATTCTTTATGACTAGAGCTACAACTTTGCCTCCCTGAGCAAATTAAAATTCTTCGCGGTTTAGAAGATATGCGCCTGCCAAAATGCTCACTTTTGATTTAATTTTTCAAGGATATTTTTGATGTCCTTTTTATCCTGAAATGCAATAATTTATAATTATTATATAAAGCCTATACTCTCCTCTTTAATATGACACCAATACCAGCATCGTACGACGAGTACAAGTATTTAAAATATTTTTTTGAAAAATGTTGACCTTTGAAATTTGTTTGACCTCTAAAATCTCAAAACAATGAGAAAACGAAAAATTAAAAATACCATTATACTCCATTTTTCCTATACTTTCAAACGTATATAGTCCAGTTCAAGTGTAATTTTGGCTGTCGGACAGTGTAATCATTCGAATCCCACTACCAAATAGGACTTACAATTTTTGCAATTGATCGTAGTTTAATACAAAAAATTTCAAGAAAATCGAAGAGTACAATCATTGTTAAAAATTGATTTTAAAGATAAAATCGCGAAAGTTGCATCCAAGCCCACTGCGCATTTTTTTCGATTTTCATTAATAGAGTGGACCAATATTAAAGATATTATGAGTATTTCTTTGCAAATAGAGTTTACAGAATTTGACTTTTTAAAGGCGAGAAATCTCTGGAACTGTCAGTCGAAAAAATTCTGAAAATATGCTGAAATGTTTTGCTGATGAGCAGCATCGCCACAGCAAAAAAAAAAGGAAATCAAAAACCTCATATGTGTCCGATTTCACTCAGAAATACCCTCATAACCTCTTTAAACAAAATGCTGAGGATATAAACACTGTTACAACAACAAACAAGATTTCATTCTAATTTTCTAAGAAAAATTATATAATAATTGAAAATAATTATCATTTCAGAGAAAGTGAATTGAAGAAAATTACATACAATTTACAAATAAAAACATTGTAATTTGTATATTTTTCAATTTGTCTCTGTCTGTAATTATCTCATTATAACACTTCGCACTAGGCTTTACAATATTTTAAGTGACTTTGTCGGGTGCCGACAGAACGACGTAAAACACTTTATGCAAATGATAAATTGTCGGTGTCATGCTTAAGTGTTCCATACGCCATTTATCTGATTTAAGATAATTGTTTGGTTGTTGCAATCTTATAGCCACTCTATTGGACATTTTAATGAATTCAGTTCGATATCGGCGTTAAGAGAGATAGGTAAAAATAATCGGACCGCCTTCTGAGATACGAGAGCATAAATTTGTAAGAAATAGATAAAAGACTGCTACCAAAAACATTTTATTATTATTGATTTCAAAAATCGGTTGCAATAAAAATTGCAAACAAAATGCCAAAAGAGAGTCGACAAACTATTTATACCACAAATAATCAGTCAATCACTACCGATAGCGGTGCTCGCTTTCTTACAAGGGGGTTATCATTTGAGGACAGGTAATAAAATTGCAATAATTTTTTATTACCAAAACAAAAATAATCTTTGAGGAAATGTGAAAAAATATAATTTGTATTACATGAACGAAGTTTTCCAGACTCTTATACATTTTGTTTAACATGACAATCGATCCAAAAGTTCAGTGACATTATCGTAAAGATGCATCGATGGAAAAAGTGATGATAAGGGTTCGAACACAATACAAATAAATGTTGTAATAAAATAATTTAAAAGAAAAATCAATTTATTTCTACATAAACAAACAAATCAAAAAGTAGGACATTGACTGCGAGGGTGACTTTGTGAGATCACACTATGAACTGATATTTGTAAAATTAATAATTTTAATATTTTTGTTTTTAACTTATTATTTGTTGTAAATCGTTAACACAATAAAATTTAAATTAAGATGATTTTATTTAAAAACAATAAGTAAAAAAATCAATAAATGCTTTGTCGAAGTGCTGCTGCCTCTTCTTGCATATAAAATAGTGTTTGGGATATTGTGTGCACGACTATAGCCTATGGTCAATGCGGCTTTAAAACTGGCAAATCCACCTTTGAACACTATTGTGGGAAAAAATCTGTTCGGTAGATCCTTACGTCTTTTTTAATTGTTCACACGTCATATTAAGAATTATCTTGATGATATTGTCATTTTTATACCCTCAGCATTTATGCTAATGAGGGTATGCATATTAGGGTTATGACTCTTTGTAATTTTTTTAAAAAAATGATTTCCTGTAGTGATAATGAATGAACTTTTGCCTATTAATGCTTAAAATAACATTAATTTCATTCATTCATTTTATTATAAAAAACTTTCTGCACAAACCACTTTGAAAAAATATTATGAAATGAAAAAAGAATTCTCAAAAATGTATTTCCTGTTGCACGAATGAATGACCTTTTGTCTATTGAAAATGGTCCCGCGCAAACCACTTTTAATTTTTATGATATATGAAATAAAGTTACATATAAGATAAAAAGATATATATGTAATAATACTATGATAAAATTAGAAAGAAACAAACGGTTATGAATTTTAGTTATGTGGTGTGCCCCTATACCTTGTTTTCTACTAAACATCTGCTTACAGTGACTTTAAAATTGCCAAAAGTTATGAGAAATAAAAACTTTAGAAACTCTTTGTGCGGAAGCTTTTTTTTATCGAATCACTTTATAATTAAGATGTTATGTAATCTTAGGTAAAAATGCATCAAAATATGATACAGAGATACGAGTTTGTACAAAATTCATAACCCTAATATATATTCACTTTCATACGGACAAAATTGTGCCGCATCGAAATAATGGTTTTAGACCCCAAGTATGTTTGGACAAAATTCGTTTCAGAGTTGATTTAGTCATGCCCGTTCGTCTGTCTGTCTGGCTGGAGCGCACTATAACTCTCGAATGGATCAACCTTTCGTAATATTTTGTCCAAATTAAGTTTAAGTTTGAAATTGAGTTATATGGGTCCACTCCACAAAAGTTCCAAAATGTTCGGAAAATTTGTGCGCACGATCACTCTTGAAGGGAATAACCGATTAGGTCCGTACATTGCACAACGTGAAATTTCTACCAGACTTGGACTTAGAGGTTCCAATATGGACTCAATGGATCCACTCCTTCGGGTACCTCCATCACAAAACTTCGGCAAATTTCAGTTTAGGATCTGCTCTCGAATCGCTTTGATTTTTCTTGTGACAACTTTTATTCACTACACCCCATACGACGGTACAAGTTTCATCAGGGGCAAATCCATTATTCCTAAGAAAATAGTCTGAAAGGCGCAAATAACCCCTATGACACAGTGTGTAATGGTTGGAGCGCAAGTTAACACTCGAACCAATCTGCCGATTTGGTCCAAAATTTGGCGTTTGTAATATTTTGCCCAAACTTAGTCTAAGTTCGAAGATAAGCCATATAGCACCATCAATCTTGAAGGCAGCAACCGATTTGATCCATACTTTGCACATCGTGCAACTTCTACCAGATCTAGATGAGGTTCCAATATGAACTCAATCAGCCCACTCCTTCAGTTACCTCCCACACAAAATTCCGAAAAAGTTCAGTTTAGGACCTGCTCTCGAATGGCTTTGATTTTTGCTGTAACAACTTGTAATCACAGCCCCCATACGACGGTACAAGTTTCATCAGGGGCTTATCCATACTTCCTGAGAAAATGGCCCGAAAGGCGTAAAGAACCCTAATGACACCGTGTGTAATGGTTGGAGGGCAAGTTAACACTCGAACCAATCTGCCGATTTGGTCCAAAATTTGGCCTTCGTAACTTTTTGTCCAAACTTAGTCTAAGTTCGAAGATACGCCATATCGGTGCACTCCTTCAGGTACCTCCCCCATAAAAATTCGAAAATGTCCGGACAAATTGTACCGCCAATAACTGTCGAAGGAAGTAACGGATTTTGTCCATACTTTGCACATCGTGAAATTTCTACCAGACTTAGATGAGGTTCCAATATGGACCCTATTGGTGCATTCTTTCGGGTACATCCCACACAAAATTTTGCTTAAGTGCAGTTTAAGACCTGCTCTCGAACCTCTTTGATTTTTTTCTGTAACAACTTGTATTCACTGCCCTCCATACGACGGTACAAGTTTCATTAGGAGCACGCCTATACAACCTGAGAAAATAGCCTGAAAGGTTCAAAAAAAACCCCTAGACTCCGAACGAATATGCTGATTCGGTCCAACATTTGGTCTTCGTAATATTTTGTTCAAACTTAGGTGAAGTTCGAAGATGGGTTTTATCGGTCAAATCCTTCCAGTAACCCCCCCAACAAAAGTTCGAAAATTTTCGGAAAATTTATGCGCACGATCACTCTTGAAGAGAGTAACCGATTTGCTTTTCATAACGTGAAATTTCTACAAGACTTAGATGAGGATACAGTATAGACTCATTGGATACCTCCCACACAAAATTTCGGATAAGTTCACTTTAAGACCAGCTCTCGAATCGCTTTGATTTTTCTTATAACAACTTGTATTCACTGCCCCCCATACGACGGTACAAGTTTCATCAGGGCAAATCCACACTTTCTGAGAAAATAGCCTGAAAGGAGTAAAGAACTCCTACCACACCGTGTGTAATGGTTGGAGCGCTTAGTTAACTCTTGAACCAATCTGCCGATTCGGTCCAAAATTTGGCCTTCGTAATATTTTGTCCAAACTTAGTTTAAGTTCGAAGATAAGCTATATAGGTCCAGTCCTTCCGGTACCTCCCCACAAAAGTTCAAAAATGTTCGGAAAAATTGTGCGCACGATAACTTTTGAAGGTAGTAACCGATTTGGTCTGTACTTAATACACCCTAATGTATCTATCAGATATAGATCAGCTTCGAATATGCAACATTTCGGATAAGTTCACTTGAAGACCTGTCCTCGAACCTCTTTGATATATTTGTACCAACTTGTATTCACTGCCCCCCATACGACGGTACAAGTTTCATCAGGGGCAAATCCATACCTCCTGAGAAAATATCCTGAAAGGTGCAAAAAAACCCCTATGACACCGTGTGTAGTGGTTGCAGCGCAAGAAAACTCCGGAATGGATCTGCCGATTCGGACCAAAATTAGGCCTTCGTAGTATTTTGTTTCAAACATATTTTCAGTTCGAAGATAAGCCATATCGATCCACTTCTTCAAGTACCTCCCCTACAAAAGTTCAAAAATGTTCGGAAAAATTGTGCACACGATAACTCTTGAAGGGAGTGACCGATTTGGTCCATTCTTTACATAGCCTAATATATATACCAGAAATAGAACAGGTTAGAATATGGACTATATTTGTCCACTACTTCGGATAAGTTCACTGTAAGACCTGTTCTCGAACCTCTTTGGTCAGGGGCAAATCCATACTTCCACGCAAAATTTCGGATAATTTCACTGTAAGACCTGTTCTGGAACTTCTTTGATCAGGGGCAAATCCATACTTCCTGAGAAAATAGCCTGAAAGTTGTAAAAAACCCCTATGGCACCATATGTAGTGGCCGGAGAGCACGACAACTCCCGAACTGATCATTCGATTTGGTCCAGAATTTGGCCTTCGTCATATTTTGTCCAAACTTTGTTTCAATTCGAAGATGGGCAATACCGGTCCACAATTTCCGGTACTTCACCCAATCTTTAAAAAAATGTCACTAAAATTGTATTCACGATATCCCTTGAACGGGTCAACCAATGTGGTCCTAACTTTGGATCTCCTAAAATTTTGTGCAAATTTAGTTTAACTTCTAAAATGGTATATATGTGTCCTCTCCTTAGAGACCCTCCCCACCAAAGGTTCAACATTTGTCCCTAAGTGGAGTTTAGGCTCTGTTCGAAGATCCTTTGGAAATGTACACCATTGTGGTCCTTTTTATCGCGATATTATGTTTTCTGTGGACAAGTCCATGCCCACTGAATTGACTAGTAGGCACGATATCTATCGATAAGATATAACTCTCAAAATAAGATCCATTTCCATAATGGTCTATGTCGGTCCATTCTGTCAAGTACCTCCTCCGCAACACTTTTGAACTTCAATTTTAATCCACATTTTAGTCGGCAAGTGCAAATGTTCAAAAAGGCCAACAAAATTCTGAAGAAACCCTAATATACATTCCAAGTGTCCGTAGATGAAGATTTGAATTTACATAGGCTGAGGGTATATCTCTGTCGACTGATACTTTTTTACTAGGTAATAATACCACAAAAAAACCTAAAACAGCCTACCAACCAATTTGTTGCTGTAAAATGTTGGAGATTGCCTTTGTGATATCATTTATCCATTAAAATTTCACCTGGCTATTGCCTCAAATATGTACTTTAGAGTGAACCAAAAAAAGATTTTTTTATTGCAATGCTAACCCTCCTCAATTTTTCCCACTTGATCAAAAAAAAAACAAATATGAAATTTATGGTCATAGTTAAGGGTTAATGTTAATCTATCACCTTAACCCGTGTCCCATGAACGAGAATTATTTCCATAGTAATTTGGTCAAAATTCAAAATTCTGTAACTTTTGAACGGATTTAAAGTTCTTTCAGCTTTCAGATGAATTATAACCGGTCAAATTCGGTCTGATAGTTGCAGAGAAACTCAAGGTCAAAGTAAAACTATTGAGTTTTTTTACTTTTTTATCAAAATCTGACTGTTTTTGTGTTTGTTTTGTATCTCCTATATATTAAAGATGGTCAAACACCAATAAATGAACTATAAAAATACCAAAAAACTTAATAAAAAAAATTTCCAAAAAAAAATTCAAAATTTAAAAAAAAATCCAAAAAATTCAATTTTTTTTTTTTAATTAAAAAAAATACTCATATACTCAAAAAAAAATTATTTAATTCCTATAGAAAACGGTATGGAAAACACACACATATTTACCCATGTAATTTCAATAAATTGAAAAAAGTGTTAAACGGACGGAACGGGACGGGTGCAAAAGTATATATATGGGCTGAAAGAGGAGGCTCTCTCTTATCTTTCTGTGAAAAAAGAACATCGTTCCACGTTGTTACACAAAAGTTCTAGTCCACTAAATTTGGAATTTCATAAAAATTTGGTACCTGAGGAAAAGTAAAATAGCTCATGTTGTGTAAACGCAACGGTAATTTTTAAAGGCCACAATCTTACCTACCTTACAAATAAACAATGAACACAATATCTGTTATAATTTCCGATAAATGGCTACTTCTTTATCCAGATATTTGTACAAATTAATATTTAAAGTTCAAATAGAAACAAATTGGAGGCTGAGCATCGTAATAATTTGGGTCACCCTTTTTTGGGTCACCCTAATGCCTATATTTGCTGTAGATTAATTGTTTTCTTTGACATCTTTGTGATGATACATTGCCTGTCATGCGAAAGCCATATCTTTTATCTCTTTTATGATGAATTTCCTATTGTCAAAGGATATTGGCATATTCGCCAATCGAACATCAATATCGTGTTGTAGAGATTAAAAGGAATCCATTTGCACGTGTAAGCATAAAGTATGGCCTTCAGAGGTATTTGTACATACTTACATACATAGCAAAGGGTTGGAAGATTCTTTAAAAGTTAGGCTGTACAAACCTGCAATGAAAAATAAAAAAATTAAAAAAAAAAATAAATTAACTAAATATACAACAAATTTAAAAAAAAAAATATTTAAATGCAAATACTAAATCTAGAAAAGAATTGAGAGATTAAATTGATTTTCTTACAAGTAAAAAACACAAAATTCTCAACAGATAACCTATGATAGCAATTGGTTCCTTGGGGTTTGTTTCTGATACCCAAGTGAACAACACATTATCATAGCGCTAACTAGGGAGCTAGGCGAGATTGCATCAAGAAATTAGGTATATTGAGCGGATTTTTACGCCACTGTCAGTTGTCATAGCAATATTCTGAGCTCCAACCCCACCAAACTAATCATATTACTTCCCAATTATAATAACATCTCATAGTTTATTTTGTGTCTATCTTTAATCCCATTGCTGAAACATCCCATTGACTTTTTCTAATATGGTTACAATTTTCCAAATCTCTCTTGGGCAATGTCTTGGCTGCGGCTAAATAAAGTCATGAAAATGTATAAGATTTCATATAATATTTATGACCGGCGTTTATAAAAGAGTTCAAACATACCCAGCGGTATGATTCATATATAAACACATTTGATATGTAGTAAAAGTGTGTTAGCGTTATGTATGTATGAGAGAATCACTGTATTTTTCCATGGTAAAAAAAATCAAACCTCAGTTTCAGAGGTATTTTTTCTATAGAAAAAGATACCTCAGAAACTGAGGTCTGATTTTTTTCTTAAGAAAAAATATACCTCAGAAACTAAGGTCAGATTCTTTTTCTGTAGAAAAAAATACCTCAGAAAATGAGGTCTTAATTTTTTTTCTATAAAAAAACCTCAGAGACTGAGATCTGAATTTTTTTCTAAAAAATACTTCAGAGACTGAGGTCTGAATTTTTTTCTATAGTAAAAAATACCTCAGAAACTGAGGTGTGAATTTCTTCTATTGAAAAAATACCTCAGAAACTGAGGTCTAAATTTCTTTCTATAAAAAAATACCTGAGAAACGGAGGTCTGAATTTTTTCTTTAAAAAAAAAATACCTCAGAAACTGAGGCCTGATTTTTTTTTTCTCTAGAAAAAAATACCTCAGAACCTGAGGTCTGAATTTTCTTCTATAGAAAAAAATACCTCAGAAACTGAGGTCTGAAATTTCTTCTATAGAAAAATATACCTCAGAAACTGAGGTCTGAATTTTTTTCTATAGAAAAAACACTTCAGAATCTGTGGCCTAATTTTTTATATGGAAGAAAATACCTCAGATACGGGGGTCTAAATTGTTTTCTATAGAAAAAATATCTAATTGAACTGAGGACTTCAATTTTTTTTCTATAGAAAAATACCTCAGTGACCTGAGGTCTTGAATATTTTTCTATAGAAACAAATACCTCAGTGACCAGAGGTCTTGAATATTTTTCTTTAGAAAAAAATACCTCAGAAACTGAGGTCTCGGTTTTTTCTATAGAAACAAAAAATACCTCTTATACTGAGGTCTCGAATATTTTTTTCTATAGAAAAAAATATCTCAGTGAACTGAGGTCTCGAATATTTTTTCTATAGAAAAAATACCTCATTGAACTGAGGTCTTAATATTTTTTTCTATAGAAAAAATACCTCCGTGAACTGAGGTCTTAATATTTTTTTCTATAGAAAAAATACCTCAGTGAACTGAGGTCTTGAATTTTTTCTATAGAAAAAATACCTCAGTGAACTGAGGTCTTGAATTTTTTCTATAGAAAAAATACCTCAGTGAACTGAGGTCTTGAATTTTTTCTATAGAAAAAATACCTCAGTGAACTGAGGTCTTGAATTTTTTCTATAGAAAAAATACCTCAGTGAACTGAGGTCTTGAATTTTTTCTATAGAAAAAATACCTCAGTGAACTGAGGTCTTGAATTTTTTCTATAGGAAAAAATACCTCAGTGTACTGAGGTCTTGAATTTTTTTCTATAGGAAAGGATACCTCAGTGTACTGAGGTCTTGAATTTTTTTCTATAGGAAAGGATACCTCAGTGTACTGAGGTCTTGAATTTTTTTCTATAGGAAAAAATACCTCAGTGTACTGAGGCCTTGAATTTTTTTCTATAGAAAAAAATACCTCAGATGAACAGAAGTCGAATTTTTTTCTATAGAAAAAAATACCTCAGATGAACAGAGGTCGATTTTTTTTCTATAGAAAATAATACCTCAGATGAACAGAAGTCGAATTTTTTTCTATAGAAAAAAATACCTCAGATGAACAGAGGTCGATTTTTTTCTATAGAAAATAATACCTCAGATGAACTGAGGTCGAATTTTTTTCTATAGGAAAAAATACCTCAGTGAACTGAGGTCTTGAATTTTTTTCTGTAGGAAAAATTACCTCAGTGAACTTAGGTCTTGAATTTTTTTCTATAGGAAAAAATAACTCAGTGAACTGAGGTCTTGAATTTTTTTCTTTAGGAAAAAATGCCTCTGTGAACTGAGGTCTTGAATTTTTTTCTATTGGAAAAAATACCTCAGTGAACTGAGGTCTTGAATTTTTTCTATAGAAAAAAATGCCTCAGAAACTGAGGTTTTGAATTTTTTTCTATTGAAAAAAATACCTCAGAAACTGAGGTTTCGAATTTTTTTCTATAGAAAAAAAAACCTCAGAAACTGAGGTTTCGAATTTTTTTCTATAGAAAAAAAAACCTCAGAAACTGAGGTCTCGATTTTTTTTCTATAGAAAAAAAAACTCAGAAACTGAGGTCTCGATTTTTTTTCTATAGAAAAAAAAACCTCAGAAACTGAGGTCTCGATTTTTTTTCTATAGAAAAAAAAACCTCAGAAACTGAGGTCTCGATTTTTTTTCTATAGAAAAAAAAACCTCAGAAACTGAGGTCTCGATTTTTTTTCTATAGAAAAAAAAACCTCAGAAACTGAGGTCTCGATATTTTTTCTATAGAAAAAAAAACCTCAGAAACTGAGGTCTCGATTTTTTTTTCTATAGAAAAAAAAACCTCAGAAACTGAGGTCTCGATTTTTTTTTTCTATAGAAAAAAAAAACCTCAGAAACTGAGGTCTCGATTTTTTTTCTATAGAAAAAAACCTCAGAAACTGAGGTCTCGATTTTTTTTCTATAGAAAAAAACCTCAGAAACTGAGGTCTCGATTTTTTTCTATAGAAAAAAAAACCTCAGTAACTGAGGTCTCGATTTTTTTCTATAGAAAAAAAAACCTCAGTAACTGAGGTCTCGATTTTTTTCTATAGAAAAAAAAACCTCAGAAACTGAGGTCTCGATTTTTTTCTATAGAAAAAAACCTCAGAAACTGAGGTCTCGATTTTTTTCTATAGAAAAAAACCTCAGAAACTGAGGTCTCGATTTTTTTCTATAGAAAAAAAAACCTCAGAAACTGAGGTCTCGATTTTTTTCTATAGAAAAAAAAACCTCAGAAACTGAGGTCTCGATTTTTTTCTATAGAAAAAAAAACCTCAGAAACTGAGGTCTCGATTTTTTTCTATAGAAAAAAAAACCTCAGAAACTGAGGTCTCGATTTTTTTTTCTATAGAAAAAAATGCCTCAGTGAACTGAGGTGTCGTGTTTTCTTCTATAGAAAAAAATGCCTCAGTGAACTGAGGTCTTAAATTTTTTTCTATAGAAAAAAAATACCTCTGTGAACTGAGGTCTTGAATTTTTTTCTATAGAAAAAAAATACCTCAGTGAACTGAGGTCTTGAATTTTCTTCTATAGAAAAAAATACCTCAGTGAACTGAGGTCTTGAACTTTTTCTCTAGAAAAAAAATACCTCAGTGGACTGAGGTCTTGAATTTTTTTCTATAGAAAAAAAATACCTCAGTGAACTGAGGTCTTGAATTTTTTTCTATAGAAAAAACAATACCTCAGTGAACTGAGGTCTTGAATTTTTTTCTATAGAAAAAACAATACCTCAGTGAACTGAGGTCTTGAATTTTTTTCTATAGAAAAAACAATACCTCAGTGAACTGAGGTCTTGAATTTTTTTCTATAGAAAAAAAAAAATACCTCAGTGAACTGAGGTCTCGAGTTTTTTAATTTTTTTCTATAGAAAAAATACCTCAGAAACTGAGTTCTCGATTTTTTCTATAGAAAAAAACTTAGGTATTGAGGTCTGAATTTTTTCTACAGAAAAAATTAAAAAAAAATTTGAAATTCTTTTTTATAAAAAAAATTTGGTGGAATGTCTCATATTTCTCTCACTTTTTTTGTTTATTTTCTGCTTCCATATTGAGACATACATTCCCACTTTTCTTTACAGCAACAAGACTCCAACAAGTGTTAATAACCTCATTTCATATTTGCTTTGCTTTCGTTGGACGCATCTTCTTGATTTTACATCGTATAATCAAAAGCAATGCAGTGAACTGTTGTTGGCAACTGCAACTATGGCAACAACAATGCTTTGACCACACACACACAAGCACACAGTAGTTGCAACCAAGAGAATCGTTGAATTGCATTACACTGCATCGTATCGCATCATATCAGCATCAGCTGCTGAATAGAAATTCTAATATAATTAATTAAAAGAAAAAGGGGGCGATCAAAGTAAAATAGAAAAAAAAAATTATAATCACGTTTTTTAGTCGAAAATAGAAACCATATTTTCATTAGATTTCTTATCAAAGTTCATACAGATGGTGTTTTAACCTTAAGACTCCCATTCCCTCCCTAGATGCTTGATATGGGAACAATGTAAATGACCATTACTCTACTTACTTGGACACACACACACATATATATCAATAAACATGAGGATTTTGATTATATTTCTCTCAGATTAAATATTTCAAACTAAACAGAATTTTAAAATGTTGTAACAAAAAAAAAAAAGATTACCAGTTGATGAGTTGTCATTTCGAAATGAGAAGAAGGTTTGTTGAACCTTTAATCAAAAGAAAGTAACAATAAAATGTATTTGAAGAATGGAATTAAATTTCAGAATTTTATTGAACTCTCTAGGGTTATGCATATTATATAGAAAATTTGTAAAGCTGTGCTTAAATTTGCTGTTTTAAATAGAATATTTGTTATGGGGGGTTTGTGTTTATGACCTCAGCATTTATGATAACGAGGTCTACAATTGTTTTCTATAGAAGATAATACCCTAGAAAATGAGGTCTTAATTTTTTTCTATAGAAAAATACCTCCGAAAATGAGGTCTTAATGTTTTTCTATAGAAAAAAATATATCAGAGGCTGAGGTCTGATTTTTTTCTATAGCAACAAATAACTTAGAAACTGAGGTCTGAATTTTTTTCTATTAAAAAAAAATACCTGAGGTCCGATTTTTTTTTTTCTATAGAAAAAACCTCAAAAGTTGACGTCGGAAACTCATCAAAATATCATACAGGGATACGAGGTTGTAAAATCATTACCTAGTGTATACACTTTTCTACGGACAAAATGTGCCCGATCGAAATAATGGTTTAAGATCCCAAGTATGTTTGGACGAAAACCGATTCAGACAATTTGGAGTTGATTTAGCCATGTCCGTCTGTCTGGAGCGCACGATAACTCTCGAATGGATCAAACGATTCGGCCCACAATTTAGCTTTCGTAATATTTTGTCCAAACTTAGTTTAGATTCGAATATGGGTTATATCGGTCCACTCTTTCCGGTACCACCCCCACAAAAGTTCGAAAATGTTCAGAAAATTTGTACGCACGATAACTCTTGAAGGGAGTAACCGATTTGCTCCACACTTTGCACATCTACCTGTCCAATATGGTCTCAATCAGTCCACTCCTTCAGGTACCTCCCACACAAAATTTCGGAAAAGTTCAGTTTAGGACCTGCTCTCGAATCGCTATAATTTTTGTTGTAACAACTTGTATTCACTGCCCCCCCATACGACGGTACAATTTTCATCTGGCACAAGCCCTGAGCAAATAGCCTGAAAGGTGCACAAAACCCCTTTGACACCGTGTGGTTGGAGCAAGATAACTCTCGAACGGATTTGCCGATTCGGTCCAAAACTTGGCTTTCATAATTTTTTGTCCAAACTTAGTTTAAGTTCGAAGATAAGCCATATCGGTCCACTCCTTCCGGTACCTCCCCCACAAAAGTCAAAAATGTTAGGAAAAATTAGGCGCACGATAACTCTTGAAGGGAGTGACCGATTTGGTCTATATTTTACACATCCTAATATATCTACCAGATATAGATCAGGTTCGAATATGGACTATATTTGTTCACTCCTTCGGGTACCTATCACACAAAATTTCGGATAACTTCACTTTAAGACCTGCTCTCGAATCACTTTGATTTTTGTTGAAGCAGCTTGCATTGCCCATATTTCAGGAGCAATTCTATACTTCTCGTGAAAACAGCCGAAAGGTGTAAAAAACCCCTATGGCACCATATGTGGTAGCTGGAGAACAGGATAACTCTCCAACTGATCAACATATTTGGTCCAAAATTTTCTGAAAAAAAATATTCTGAAGTAAGACGGAATAATTATTTTCTTTCCTGTCCACAATTTTAGGGGGAGATATTCCGTGAACACTTACCTAAATAAGGTAAAAAAATCATAAAAACCGTATTCAATCGGTAGGGAACCTTATATGTCTCGTGACCACTCGGAAACTCAAATGTCGAATTGCAGATACTTGGATCAAAAATTGTAGCTAAAATCCAAAAAACCGAAAATCGGGAGATACCATTATATGTGGGCTCTACCAATACATGTGTCTATGTGGACAGTTTTTCGAATTACAGATAGTTGGGTCAAAAATACCGAAAATGGGGAGGAACCGTTATATGGGGGCTATATCAAAACATGGACCTACGTTGACAATTTAAATTTTGGTGGAGATGTTTTGTGAACACTGGGAACCCCAAACGGCAAATTACAGGTAGTTCGGTCTCAAAATGTAGCTACAATCCTCAAAATACCGAAAATCGGGAGGTAACGTTATATGGGGTTATTCCAAAACGTAGAGCTCTGTTCACAGTTTTTGAAGGTGATATTTTGTTAACTCTAGGAACGTCAACTGTTTAATTACAGTTAGTTCGGTCAAACATTTTAGCTAAAATCCTCAAAATACCAAAAATCTGGAGGTACCGTTATATGGGGGCTATACCAAAACATGGTCCTATGTTGACAGTTTTAGGTGGGTGTTTTGTGATTACTAGGTGTTTTGTGATTACTAGGAACCTCAAATCTCAAATTACAGGTAGTTCGGTCAAAAATTGTAGCTAAAATCCTCAAAATACCGAAAATCGGGAGGTACCGTTATATGAAGGCTATACCAAAACATGGACCTATGTTGACGGTGCTTAGTGTAGATATTTTGTGACCACTGGGAAACCTAAACGTGAAATTACAGGTAGTTTGGTCAAAAACTGTAGCTGAAATCCAAAAAATACCGAAAATCGGGCGGTACCGTTATATGGGGGCTATACCAAAAAGTGGTCCGATATAGCCCATCTTCGAACTTGACCTGCCTTTGGAAAAACATAGCGCTCTAGCTCAATTATTGCGAACGCTAGAGTGATTACAACAGACGGACATAGCTAGATCGTCTTAGAATTTTATACTGATCAAGAATATATATACTTTATCGCAAATGATTAGTTCGATGTGTTACAAACAGAAAAACAAATTTAATATACTCTCCACACTATGGTGAAGGGTATAAAAATGTCACTAAAATGGTATGCACGACATCTCTTGAACGGTGCAACAAATTTGGTCCCAACTTTAGATCTCCTAATATTTTGTCCAAATTTAGTTTAGCTCAGAAGTTATCCCATATGGGTCCATTCCTTTAAGCACCGCCTCCGCAACACTTTTGAACTTCAACCCTAATCCACATTTTTGGCGGCAAGGCGGCAATATCCAAAAAAGGCCACAAAATTCTGAAAAGACCCAAAATACATTCGATCTGTCCGTAGATGAAAGTTTCAATTCACATAGGCTGAGGGTGTATCTCAGTCGGCAAAGCCAACTAATACTTTTTTACTTGTTTTATGATAAGTTTTATATGAGCTTTAAAAAAATCATTATTGAAAAATTCACATGTAGGAAGGCTTTCCAAAATATGTCTCCTACAACTTCAGATTCACACACATTTTTCAAAATAGTTCAGTTCAAAGCGAATGTTTTCTTTAAGGTGGATATTCAACACAAAATTTCAATTTTTATAAAAATTTTCTTGAACTTTCCATGTGGTTCTACAGTCTAATTTTCTCCTTCCCATGTGTTGTTGTGCAGGGTATTCTTTTGTCGTTCAAGTATTTATTCCAAAAGCAATCACAGCAATAAACTGACCTTACACAATTTAAAACAAAATATTCCGCACATTTGCCCCTAGATAAAAAAATACCTGCGAAACGATTTGATTACAACATTGTGAGTAATAAAATCTGATATCACATAACACAAAAAAAAAAACAAACAGGTGCAGCAATTAATCACAACGGCAGCGGCTATAAAATGCTGTCGACTCCAATTTTGGAGGAAGAAAGTCAGAACTTTATTTGACAAAATAACATCTTTAAAAATGTCATAAAAATATTCAGAAATAATTAACCAAATTTTAAAAGTCCACAATCCATTTTTTAGAAAAAAATCTTCATTCTGTTTTTCCTTCCAATTCCTTTCCGCTAGACCACCATGCAAGAGACACACACACCAAACATGGTCAATGTTCACTCACTATTGGCTAGATAACGAATTCTATTTTAATATTTATTGTCGCAGTTGAAAATTCATTTAAATTCCAATGAATATTTTATTACTATTTGTCCCTGTCATCATGATGAAAGCGTTGAACTATATTTTTTTCAACGTTGTCTCTTTTTAAAACGTGCACAAGTTTTTTGTTTGTTTTTCTGTTCTGTCACGATGACAACAGAATGTTTTGCT
The DNA here is from genome assembly GCF_047663935.1 of Musca autumnalis. Taxonomy (NCBI): domain Eukaryota; kingdom Metazoa; phylum Arthropoda; class Insecta; order Diptera; family Muscidae; genus Musca; species Musca autumnalis. The sequence goes on along the minus strand of NW_027412088.1, from coordinate 70,301,585 downwards.
GCTGAACTCTTCTAAAATGTAAATCTATAAGAAAAAACTATGAAATTTTTATTCGAGAAAAACTAGAAGATCATATACATTTCACAAGGATCTATCTTTACATAAAAATAGCTATCAAATTTATAAAACGAAATATTGGAAATTTCCAAATTTCAAAAAAAAAAAAAATATTTTCACAGACAATTTTTACAAGATGTCAACTGAATCACTTTACTTATAAAAATAGAACTTTATATGGTAAAAACCAAATTTCTTTCGCAATTCCATTTGAAAAAAAAAATAACTCAGACACTGAGGCCTCAAATTTTTTTCTATAGAAAAAAATACTTCAGAAACTGAATTCTCGATTTTTTTTTCTATAGACAAAAAATACCTCAGAAACTGAGGGCCCGGTTTAGATAAAAAAAAACCTAAGAAACTGAGGTCTTGAATTTTTTTCTATCGAAAAAAATACTTCAGAAACTGTGGTCTCGAATTTTTTCTATAGAAAAAAATATACCTCAGAAACTGAGGTCTCAAATTTTTTTCTATAGAAAAAAAATACCTGAGAAACTGAGGTCTCGAATTTTTTTCTATAGAAAAAAAAATACCTCAGAAACTGAGGTCTCGAATTTTTTTCTATAGAAAAAAAATACCTCAGAAACTGAGGTCTCGAATTTTTTTCTATAGAAAAAAAATACCTCAGAAACTGAGGTCTCGAATTTTTTTCTATAGAAAAAAAAATACCTCAGAAACTGAGGTCTCGAATTTTTTTCTATAGAAAAAAATACCTCAGAAACTGAAGTCTCGAATTTTTTTCTATAGAAAAAAATATACCTCAGAAACTGAGGTCTCGAATTTCTTTTTTATAGAAAAAAATATACCTCAGAAACTGAGCTCTCGAATTTTTTTTCTATAGAAAAAATACCTCAGAAACTGAAGTCTCGAATTTTTTTCTATAGAAAAAAAATCCTCAGAAACTGAGGTCTCGAATTTTTTTCTATAGAAAAAAAATATACCTCAGAAAATGGGGTCTCGAATTTTTTTCCATAGAAAAAAATATACCTCTGAAACAGAGGTCTCGAATTTTTTCCATAGAAAAAATATACCTAAGAAACTGAGGTCTCGATTTTTTTTATAGAAAAAATATACCTCAGAAACTGAGGTCCCAAATTTTTTTCTATAGAAAAAAATACCTCAGAAACTGAGGTCTCGAATTTTTTTCTATAGAAAAAAAATACCTCAGAAACTGGGGTCTCGAATTTTTTTCTATAGAAAAAAATACCTCAGAAACTTAGGTCTCAAATTTTTTTCTATAGAAAAAAATACCTCAGAAACTGAGGTCTCGAATTTTTTTCTATAGAAAAAAATACCTCAGAAACTGGGGTCTCGAATTTTTTTCTATAGAAAAAAATACCTCAGAAACTGAGGTCTCAAATTTTTTTCTATAGAAAAAAATAGCTTAGAAACTGGGGTCTCAAATTTTTTTCTATAGAAAAAAAATAGCTCAGAAACTGGGGTCTCGAATTTTTTTCTATAGAAAATAAATACCTCAGAAACTGAGGTCTCAAATTTTTTTCTATAGAAAAAAATACCTCAGAAAATGAGGTCTCGAATTTTTTCTATACAAAAAAATACCTCAGAAAATGAGGTCTCCAATTTTTTCTATAGAAAAAAAATACCTCAGAAACTGAGGTCTCGAATTTTTTTCTATAGACAAAAAATACCTCTTGAAATGGGGTCTCGAATTTTTTCTATAGAAAAAAAAATATCTCAGTGAACTGAGGTCTCGAATTTGTTTCTATAGCAAAAAATACCTCAGTGAACTGAGGTCTCGAATTTATTTCTATAGAAAAAAAATACCTCAGAAACTGAGGTCTCGAATTTTTTTCTAAAGAAAAAAAAAACCTCAAACTGAGGTTTCGATTTTTTTCTATAGAAACAAGTAAAAAAGTATCAGTCGGCTTTGCCGACAGAGATATACCCTCAACCTATGTGAATTGGAACTTTCATCTACGGACAGATCGAATGTATCTAGGGTTTTTTCAGAATTTTGTGGCACTTTTTGGACATTTGAACATGCCGACAAAAATGCGGACTAGGATTAAAGTTCAAAAGTTTTGCGGAGGAGGGAATGGACCGACATAGTGCATTACGGAAGTGGATCTTATTTTTAGAATCATATTTTTTCAATAGATATCGCGCCCACTAGTCATTTCAGTGGGTTATCGTACACCTGTTGGGCCAGTATGTCAGTAAGCATGGACTTGTCCACGAAAAACACAATATGGCTGTTAACAGGACCACAAAGAACATCATCGGTATAAATTTCCGAAGGATCTCCGAACAGACCTTAAACTACACTTGAACACAAATGTTGAACTTTTTGGGGGAGGTATCTTAAGGAGAGGACCAATATGGGCCATTTCAGAAGTTAAACTAAGTTTGGACAAAATATGACGAAGGCCAAATTTTGGACCAAATCGGTTTATCAGTTCGAGAGTTATTGTGCTCTCCAACACTACATATGGCGCCATAGTGTTTTTTACACCTTTCGAGCTGTTTTCCCAAGAAGTATGGACTTGCCCCTGAAAAAAAACTTTTACCGTTGTAATTCAGACAGCCAGTGCAAGTTGTTTCAACAAAAATCAAAGTGTTTCGAAAGCAGGTTTTAAAGTGAACTATCCGAAATTTTGTGGGAGAGGTACCCAAAGAAGTAAACAAATATAGTCCATATTCGAACCAGACCTATATCTGGTATATATTAGGATGTGTAAAGTATGGACCAAATCGGTCAATCACATCAAGAGTTATCGTGCGCACAATTTTTCCGAACATTGTTGAAGGTACCTGAAGGAGTAGACCGATATGGCTTATCTTCGAAGTTAAATTAAGTTTGGCGAAAATATTGTGAAGGCCAAATTTTGGACCGAATCGGCAGACCCTTCGAGAGTTATGTTGCGCTCCAACCACTATACACGGAGTCATAGGGGTTTGTTGAACCTTTCAGGCTATTTTCTCAGGAAGTATGGTTTTGCTCCTGATGAAACTTGTACCGCCGTATGGGGGGCCGTGAATACAAGTTGTAACAACAAAAATCAAAACGATTCGAGAGCTGGTCCTAAATTCAACTTTTCCGAAATTTTGTGTGGGAGGTTCCCGAAGAAATAGAACCTCATCTATGTCAGGTAGAATGTTCACGATGTGCAAAGTATGGACCACATCGGTTACTCCCTTTGAACTTTTGTGCGGGAGGTACCGAAAGGAGTGGACCAATGTAACCCATCTTCGAACTTAAACTAAGTTTGGACAAAATAAAATGAAAGCCAAATTTAGGATCGGTTGATACATTCTAGAGTTATCGTGCGCACCAGCCAGCCAGCAGACAGACGGACGGATATGACTAAATCAACTCCAAATTGTCTGAAACACATATCGTCCAAACATACTTGGGGTCTAAAGTCATTATTTCGACGAGGGATATTTTGTCCGTATGAAAGTGTATATATCCTCGTTAGCATAAATGCTGAGGGTATAACAAAAACATTTTTTACAAAATTTCATAAATAAACCTACATTAAATCCCATTAGGTTTTTTTTTCCAAGGAAAACAAATAAAATATTAAAAAAAAGAAGCGCCATTTCTTTAGAGGGCAAAAAAATCCTTTAACTTATGCAGAATCCTTGATATGCAAAGCGAGTAATATTCAAATTCATTCATTCAAAGAAAATACATAGAAAAGAAGAGAAAAGTTATTGGCAAAGCAAATAAAAAACTTTGAATGGGAAAAAAGGAAAACTTGTAACAAAAAAGAGGAATACATACATCAATATTATGAAAGAAGAACAACAATGGCAGCAGCAACAACAACTATGATGATGAAATACATTAATATTTCTAAAACAAAGTGTGTTTTTTAATCATTACTGCCGTTATGCTGGAACACAGACAAGGCAAACTTGCAAAGTCACCCACGCAAAATTGATATGACGCCCACGTTTTGTTACAAACCACAGGCAAAAAAAATATAAAAAAGAATATTGAAAATGTGATGTGAAAAAATATCGTTAGACACCCACATCCTTGACACATTCAATCGCCCTCCTTACGCAGAGGTAGTATGCATTATTACCTCACCCTTCTCCCACTTCATAAAGTGGGTGTTGCAAATGTTTTGAAAATTTGCTGACTTTACATAAATATCACACAATCAGAGCCACGCAACAACAATACAAATTGTAGAAGGAAGGATTTAACCTTCTCCTAGTCGTACCATAATTGTTGGTATTTTCACACAACTTGTTGCTGCAAAAGAAGTTGTGGAATTCCCAAGAAAAGTTTTTCGATTTGTAAGAAGAAGAAAAGAATAAAGAGTACCTGACATATTGCAATACGTTTATTAAAACACGCTTAGGGAAACGAGTTAAAAGTTTCACATTGTAAAATGTGAACGAGTGGAATTTTGTTTAAGGTTTGTTAATATTTATGTATGTTGAAAAGTTTTCGAATTAAAAATAGTGTGAAATAAATATATAAAAAATATATAAAATATATTGATTTTGCATCACGACTTTAGTTCAAAATACGTGGAATCTCCAGGTACCGTGATGTGGGACTATTCAAAACAATTGACATATACAAAAATGACCAATAATAGCCCAGTCAAAATAGACATTGAAATAGCAAAAATTCCCACAAAGCTGAATTTTTGTGGAGAGCTAGGGTTTGCCATTAGAAGCAACGCCCTAAAAGTCCCCATCGATTCCATGTGTACAAAGAAAGTTATTCGGGGTCAAAGGTAAAATTTTAAGGTTTTTTAGGTTTTAGGATTTATTTTTTGAACACGGTTGATCGAATCAAAAAGTAACTGAAGTAAATATTGTAGACAGAAAAATTATCTGTAAGTTTGGTCTTTATAAGGGACCATTCTTGAGATATAGCTGTTCTAAAAAAACCTCATATAAGGGAAATATGCACATATTTAGACAAACCGACTAAAATAACCGAAGTAACTGGGTCTGTCCCCCACGAAATATATGTTTCCTTGAAGAGCGAAATTATATCTATCTTTAAAAGAATCCAACAAAATCGGAGCGTGTCTAGTAGAGTTATTCGATGTTAGAGTAATTTTATTTAAAAATAGCCCATTTATGATGAAATTTTTGAAAAAGTTTGAGAGTTATCTTGCACCTGATACATGACTGAATGGAAGTTTGAATCAATAAGAAACACCTGCGAGAGTTATATTGCGGACTAGCCATTTTAGTTTGTGCCGCCAGGCATTCTTGAAGGGTTTAGGCCAATATCTCATTAAGTATAGATTTGCCCCAAAAAAACAATTTACCATCGTAAAGGGGGCCGCAAGAACAATTTATTGAAAATCATTTAATAGCGGTCCAATAGGTGCTTTTAAACTTCACTTTTTCCAAATTTCGTTCGTTCACACCATTTTAAAAAACATTTTTAAAATTTTGTGGGGGAGGTAACCGAAGGATTGGACCGATATGACCGATCTTCGAACTTAAACTAAGTTTGAACAAAATGTTACGGAGACCAAATTTTGGATCGAATCAGCTGATCCGTTCGAGAGTTATCGTGCGCTCCGGTCACAACACATGATGCTGTAGGGCTTTTTCAGCTTTCGAACATTTTCTTAGGAGGTATTAACTTGCCCCCGAAAAAAACTTGTACCGTCGTAATGGGGGTAGCGAATACAAGTTTTTATACCAAAAATCAAATCGATTTGAGAGCAGGTCTTAAAGTGAACTTATCCGAAATTTTGTGTGGGTGATACCCGAAGGAATGGATCGATATTAGAACCTAATTTATGTCTGGTAGAAATTTCACCATGTGCAAAGTGTGGACCAAATCGGTTATTCCTTTCAAGAGTTACACTGTGCGACACGAAAAAATTAACCACATTCTGACACCGCAGCGTGATAGAAGACGAAAAATAAGAAGACACGTGTCTCGGCGTTTTTCCCTGTTACTTCGAATTTCGCGGTTATGGGCCCCCAAAGACCTGAGGCCTTGATGTCAAAAAGGACCATTTTGTCAGGCTCATATCTTCTAAACCGCTAAGAATTTTGGTTTACTCGTGGAGGCAAAGTTGTAGCTCTCATCTTAAAGAATAATAATTGTGAATACATAAAATCCATTCAACCTCATCTTCAAGGTGAAAATCGTCAGGGTCAAATTTCCGTTATAATTTTTTCTCAGATTATGGCCTACAGATATCAAATCGATCAAAATTGAATCAAACAACCAACTACAAAAATGTACCTTAGATCTCAATAAACATCTTTCAAGAACATACGAACCCTGTAGAAATGGTTCTTAAAGGTCAAAATAGCAAAGCAAATGCAATTTTTATTTTCTTCTTTCGGTTTCTGCTCCATAGAAATTAAACCATTCAAAATTCAAGAAAACATTCAACCACAATAATGTAGCGAATATATCAGTATACAACTTTGTGGAACATCAGAGCCCACTACGAACTGTTATTAAAGGTCAAAATAGCAAAAAAATTAAAAAAAAAAATCGATTTTTATACTTTTTTCTCAGATTCTGGTCGATAGATACCGAACCGTTCAAAATTCAAGAATACAAGCAACTACAAAAATGTACCTAAGATCTGAGTTAACAACTTTCTAGAACATATGAACATTCTAGGAGCGGCCCTTTAAGCTCAAAATTCCATTAGTTTTACCCATTCTTTCCTGGTCAGGTCCGTAAATAACAAACCTTTAAAATTTTCTAGAGTGTCGAATAGTTTGTTATTTCCACACCTGAGCATTAACCATAACATAATTGTTTGTGAATTTTGAATATGAGGGACCGTTCCTAGAAAGTTCATATGTTCTAGGAAGTTATTAACTGAGATCTTATGCACATTTTTGTAGTTGCTTGTATTCTTGAATTTTGAACGGTTCGGTATCTATGGACCAGAATCAGAGAAAAAAAGTATAAAAATCGAATATTTTCTAAAGTTTTTTGCTATTTTGACCTTAAAGAACAGTTCGTAGTGGGCTCTGATGTTCCACAAAGTTGTATACTGATATAGTCGCTACATTATTGTGGTTGAATGTTTTCTTGAATTTTGAATGGTTTAACTTCTATGGAGCAGAAACCGAAAGAAGAAAATAAAAATTGCATTTGTTTTGCTATTTTGACCTTTAAGAACCATTTCTACAGGGTTCGTATGTTCTTGAAAGATGTTTATTGAGATCTAAGGTACATTTTTGTAGTTGGTTGTTTGATTCGATTTTGATCGGTTTGATATCTGTAGGCCACAATCTGAGAAAAAATTATAACGGAAATTTGACCCTGACGATTTTCACCTTGAAGATGAGGTTGAATGGATTTTATGTCTTCACAATTATTATTCTTTAAGATGAGAGCTACAACTTTGCCTCCACGAGTATACCAATATTCTTAGCGGTTTAGAAGATATGAGCCTGACAAAATGGTCCTTTTTGACATCAAGGCCTCAGGTCTTTGGGGGGCCATAACCGCGAAATTCGAAGTAACAAGGAAAAACGCCGAGACACGCGTCTTCTTATTTTTCGTCTTCTATCACGCTGCGGTGTCTGAATGTGGTTAATTTTCCATGACACAAAAAATTACAGACAGTGTTATCGTACGCACAATTTTTCCGAAAAATTTTGAACTTTTGTGGGGGGGTATCCGAAGGAGTGAACCGATATGGCTCATTTTCGAACATATATTAAGTTTGGACAAAATATTACGAAGATCAACTGTTGGATCGAATCGGTTTATCTGTTCGAGAGTTATCGTGCGCACCAGCCAGCCAGGCGGACGGACGGGGCTACATCGACTCCAAATTGTCTCTAACGAATTTTGTCCAAACATACTTGAGGTCTAAATTTATTATTTCGATGAGGCACTTTTTGGTCCTAAAATAGTGTATATACAAATGACGTCACCAGGCAACCCGTCTTTTCTCTTGGGTTAAACCATCTCTATGTAATTGTCCAACTCAGCAGACCACCCGACTTCGTAACCTCTGAACAATCACGGGAAAGCTAATTGGGCTGGTTTCAGAAAGTTCACCAATCAACTATTCAGAGAATGGTTGTTGTTGTTGTTGTAGCAGCATATAATGCTGGGTTGGCAGCCGCTGGCCGAAACACTTTTGGTTTCGGGTCAATCCGGTACGTAAGAACCCGCTGCCGTGGGATTGCCAGAATGGTCCAATTCTTCTAATGTTCGGCTAGCAAAGCGAAAGCAAAGCCTTTCGATACATCATATACCTGATTGTCGAATAACCGAAGCAAGACCCAATTTCCCAGCAAAGGCGGCAGGACCAGCAAATGAGAGTGGTAAGCTTCGTCGAGCCAAACCCTGTGACCCAAGAGCTAGGGAGCTAACACGAGAGACGTATAGGCTGGTCGGTAAGCACAAGTGGCAAGATTATCTGAAGAGTTGCAAGATTGGAGCCAGAATTAGTGAATTATGGGTAAGGTGACGTCACCCTCGAACCCTGACTGACGTCCACGTTTGGCGACGTTGCGCTGACTGATCTGAAAAGGTACGCCAATCCCATGACAGTGTGTTATTTCGAATTGACCCGAATCCAACAGTGTTTCGGCCAACTAGATGGGCCGTGAGTTAAGTATCTCACGAAAGTTTTCAATCTGTCCCTAACCTAGAGCTGTATTAATCTAGTTCGTTTGGACGACCTAGTTCTTTTTCTAGTTCAATTGAATCCGGTCGTTTGTATAAAAATGCGTATACGTAACATCACATGTTAGTTTGTACAACGTTACTCAAACTTTTTTGAACTAGGACAGTGAACCCTGAACTAGATTTATACAACTCTACCCTAAGTTCCCACATCTTGCCCGAAGTCTGGAAAATAGGGAGGGTGGTCCAATTACTGAAGCCAGGCAAACCGATTCGTACAAACCTATTTCGCTCAAATAGGCTCTTGAGGCTTTAATCCTTCCCAGCGTTAGAAATAACTATGCATTTGCCGATTATCATTATGGGTTCCGTAAGCAGCACAGCGCTACGACAATGCTGCACAGCATACCCGCACATATTGGTCGAGGACTCAACCAAACCAACTCTTGAGACAGGACAGTATTGGTTGCGTTCATTTTATAAAAAGCCTTCGATTAGAGTTGTGCCAAATGAACTATATTGGACGACTTAGTTCACCATCTAGTTCAATGAACACCGGTCGTCTGTATGAACAAACCGCCAATACGTAATATCACACTTTAATCCGTATGACGTTACTCATACTCTTTTGAACTAGGACAGTGTACTAGGTCGTTCAAATTCCCAACTCTATCTTTGATACCGTCAAGCACTCCACACTGTTTGAGGATATCGAGAAGACTATCTGTCAAGTTTGAATAATAGTATATCTATATGTTTGGACCCCAGTCGTACGTGGAACACAGGAACAAGAACACACGGTTTGGGAAAGGCTGAACTCATATTTGATGGTATGTCCGCTACAGTTATGTGAGTCCCAAGCAGGCAACACTTAGGGTCCACGAAAAGGAACCTAGTTGACCACATATAACGCGATGTCTGTGATAAGCTATTCGGCGTCATTGTGGTCCGCGAATATTTACAACGCGATAGATAAATATTAAAACCTGTGAAAACTGCAACAAGGTGCATCCTCATGTCTTCCATGCAGCATCTACACAAGGAGACAAAGATTCTTCCAGAATGGCAACACAATGACATCCTCTCGCTGCAGTACTTCATCAGGTGTTACCATGAGAGCCATCCTTATGGTGAATTTGATCCACACTTTGGATATCGTAATATTTTGTCCAAACTTAGTTAAGATCGAAAATGGGCCATATCGGTCCACTGCTTCGGGTACCTGCCCACAAATGTTCAAAATTTTCTGTAAAATGGTGTAAACGATAACTCTCGAAGGAAACAATCGATTTGGTCTAACCTAGGCGCATCATATTATTCCTTCTAAATATGGATCGGATTCGAATATGGACTAAATCGGTCCAGTCCTTCGGTTGCCTACCACACACAATTCGAAAAAAATGAAGTTTAAGAGCTCCTCTAGGATCGTTTTGAATTTGTTTTTTTCAGGAAGTTGTCCTTGCAGCCCTCTTTACAACGGTACGATTGTTTCCCGGAGCAAGTCCACACTTCCTGGGATAATGCCCTAAAAGCTCCAAGAAACCCGGACGGCACCAACTAAAATGGAAAATCTGCAAGATAACTCGTGCAGGGAGTTTCTGATTGGTCCAATCTATGCACATCGTATAACTTCGTCCTTTTATGTATTAGGTTGGAATATGGACTATACTGGTCCCGCCCATAGAGCACAGCTGAGGACTCGTCCGGATCTATTTTAATTTTTTTGCGGAAGGTTGTCTTTACAGTCCTTATTACAACGTTACATTTTTCCGAAGTAAGTCCATACTTCCTGAGATAATGGCCCATAAGCTCTAAAAAACCCTGCTGTCCATATTAAAATGGATAGTGTGCAAGATAACTCTCAACATTTTCAAAAAATTCTCCCAAACTTAGTTTAACCACGGTGTGCCTTAAACAAATTTGAATGGAAGGTGCTTACACCTGGGCAGTTTTTGCAGATTCTGAAAGTACAATGCTCATAGATGAGAAATATCAAGAAACAAAAAAATCGCCGAAGAGATTTTCAAATAAATCGCGATTTAAGTTCACATTTTCAGGGGTTCTTTAGGTTTTCACGATTTTGCTTGAAAACCGCGAGTCCTATGTAAATGGGCCTAAGGAAAATGTTGTAGCTGTGAAGTTTCGCCATAAGATTGCCCTTTATGATATTTTCGTAGGTTTTACCGTTTTTGAGATATAGAAGTTTAAATTGAGACAATGCACTGACAGTATCGCCTCCTTATATCATGCCCAGTGCGTCTTAACTAACTTTTGATGAAAACCGCTTACACATGAGAAGACTTCGCGGATTCTGAAACAGCAATGTTCATAGATAAGAAAAATACCGAAAACAGAAAAAATGACAGGAGGGATTTTAGGGTTTTTTTAGGTTTTCACGATTTTACGAAAATTCTCTACAAGACTAACCTTTAGGTTTTTTCGTAGGTTTTACCATTTTTGAGATATAGAGGTTCAGTTCAAATTTTTAGGATTTTATCTTAAGTCTTCAAGATTTTGCTTGGAAACCGCAGGTAATATCAAAATGGGACTAAAAAAAATGTTGAAGCTGTGAAAATTCTCTACAAGACTGGATTATTGAATTATTTTTTCCTAGTTTGTTCTATTTTTAAGATATAAAAGTTTTATTTGGAAAATTGTAATGACATTGTTTTATCAGGAGGCGATAAAGTCAGTGCATTGTCTCAATTTGAACTTCTATAACTCAAAAAGGTGAAACCTACGAAAGTATCATAAAGGCCAATCTTGTGGAGAATTTTCACAGCTACAACATTTTCTTTAGGCCCATTTATATAGGACTCGCGGTTTCCAAGCAAAATCGTGAAAACCTAAAGAACCGCAAAAATTTGAACTTAAATAGTGATTTATTTAAAAATCCCTCCGGCGATTTTTTTTGTTTCTTGATATTTCTCATCTATGAGCATTGTAGTTTCAGAATCTGCAAAAACTTCCCAGGGTACCTATTCTGTAACTTTTTAACAACTTCACTCATTGTTTATTTTACAACAATTTCATTTGTTTGTTTTGTAGTTGTTACAAATACAAAAGAAATTTTAACAACTTTTCAATCGATAAAAGTTACAGAATTCCTATACAGGTGTAAGCACCTTCCATTTAAAATTAGTTAAGGCGCACCGTGTAACGTAATTTAATATTTCGAGTTCTCTCGGAATCAGAAGTTTACCTACTAAAGTTGTTGGTATATCTCAATGATTTGGTATAGCCCCGTATTACCATACCACGTATTTTGAAACAAACTCGTGCTACAAAATTTACATATTTTATATATTTTTTTTTTTTATAATTATTGTGTATGCTTCTTTTTTTGGTCGCAGGCTGAGGGTATATTTCCGTCCGCACAACTGACTTATACTTTCTTACTTGTTCTTCAAATATTTTGCTCCAACTTTTTAGTAGCATAGGTGACAATGCTGGGGATTTTGTCCAATAAAAATCATCACTATGACTCACTGAGCTACAATTCCAGATTCAGCTCCTGGCTTTAGAATTTAAACCCATTGCAATACATATTCAGTATTGAGATGATGTGCGCACTAAATTTATACAACAAGTCATTGACATTTGTATATATGTATCTTTCTTGATGATTGGCAAACTGTTTGTCATCAGTCATTAGATGTCAATGCAAATAAAAAAAAACGAAGGAAAAAGAGCAACAAGTCTTTGGTTTTTATTTAGACATCATTAAATGAAAACAAAAAAATCTACACACCCCCAATACAAATTGTATATTCGCATACCAACACACACGCACTTTCCAACCAACGAAACAATCCAGCAAACCAAATGTCTGATGTCCGACACGTCTGAACAATTTCGGATGCAAAGTCGTTCAGATTTCGTTCCAATTTCTATACGATTTTTCGGAGAGGAAATAGTTCAGATTTTGTACCGATTTCGTCCCGATTTCGGAACGAATGTCGGAAAGAAATTACCTTTCCGAATTTTCCAAGGATTTTCTTCAGATTTCGTTACGAAATCGGACCGAAATCGATCCGATGCCGCACCGACATTTCGTTCCGAAATTATGTCAACCACTTCATACAACATTCGTTAAGATATCGTTAAGATTTCGGATCAAATATCGGACGTATCGTCCGAATTTTGTTCCGATTTCGTTACGATGTTGGTACGATTGGTTTGCTGGGAACGAACGAAAATATACCTGTATATACACACACTCTCAGACCTAATGCAAAAGATGATGCAAATCATAGGAATGTTGGCAATTCTTAAAAGATCGACTTACGCACGCTCTCATGAAAATATTCGCGTTTATCTAAATGTGTGTGCGTGTGTATAAATGCATTTGTTGTTCATCCAAGACACTTGACAATATTGTCAAGCATTTGTGTGCGTTTGTACTCGAAAGGCCTTAGATAATTGTGTGCATGTATGTATATGTATACATTGTGTGCATTGGTATGTGATGATGACGATGATGGTACATTCCATCATTGACAGATGGATAGATGATAAACAGAAACAGACAGACAGACATATAGATAGACACATGTTTGTTATGAAATAAATCACGTTTCGACATCTATACATCATGACAACGATGACAAAAAAAATACAACAAAACAACACCATCATTGATGAGATTGATGTTGTTGCTATTGTTTGTTCGCAATGATGATTGTGGTTATTATTTTAGGTTTGTTCATCGTCACCCATACATATACATGAGCCATATGTATGTACGGACAGCTTGCTGAATAATAGTAGCAGGAATATGCTCAAATGCAAATGCAAATTCATAGTCATGCTCATCAACACCATCACAACACAATGTTGCTGTCGTTGTTCATTCAGCAGTGCTTAGCTTAAATACATACCTAAACATAGTACATATGGAAGTACATGAATATGTACATCTCAAAGGTATATTCATGTCATGTTTATCATAAAATGTCCTGACTGCCTGTCAATTGTATGCTGCACACCATCATATTTTTACATGGCATGGCATTTGTGTAGTAAATTGTATTTGTGTGACAATAAGATACGCATTTGTCACGATTCGATGGCGCCAATATGGTCACATCCTCAATTGTAACAACATTTGTAAGATAATTGAAAATAAAAAAACTGCATGACATGATGACTGGGTGACATAGGGTATTACAGATAGCATTTAACATATGGGAAATCCGGAATTTGTCTCGGTTATTTCTGCGACTCAAGTGAGCACAAACCCCACCGTGGTGGTATCACACTGGTGGATTTAATACCACGGCAAAAATTTAGGAGCCGAATAATACATTACGAAGTAATGTAAGCATTAGGGCGATGCATTTTCAACTTTTTCTCAAAATTTTGCTGTAGGGTACACTGTTCATGGTCTGGGGTGTGGGAAATTCCAAGTGAAGCTGATAGTATTCGGTCAGTAGACCAAACCACAGATATTTGCTTTGGAATAAGACGTTGAAAATTTCCCTACAGAAGGTTTTTGTCTATTCCGAACCCTGAATATTATATCCATCATAAATTTCACGACGATCCGATCAGTGGACCAAACCCATAAAAGTTTTTAGGGTTCACCAGGCTTTAAAAACTTATCCAAAGTTAATGAGTCTTCAATATTTAGCGCTATACTTCGCAAGATTAAATTGAAATTTCACAGAGACCTTTGGTCACTGGTACAAAAATTATCCATGTCGGTCCACTTTTTATACCCTCAGCATTTATGCTACTGTGACTCATCGAAATAATGATTTTAGAACCCAAATATGTTTGGACGAAATCCGTTTCAGGCAATTTGGAGTTGATTTAGCCATATCCGTCCATTTGTCTGCCTGCATGGCTTCTGGAGCGAACGATAACTCTCGAACGGATGAACAGGTTTGATCCAAATGTTGGTCTTCGTAATATCTTTTCCAAACTTAGTTTAAGATCGAAGAAGGGTTATATCGGTCCACTCCTTTAGGTACCTCCCCCACAAAAGTTCGAAAATGTTCGGAAAATTTGTGCGAACAATAACTCTTGAAGATAGTAACCGATCAGGTCCATACTTTGCACATCATGCAATTTCTACCAGACTTAGATGAGGTTCTAATATGGACTAATCGGTCCACTCCTTCAGGTACCTCCCACACAAAATTTCGGATAAGTTCACTTTAAGACCTGCTCACGAATCACTTTGATTTTTGTTACAAAAACTTGTACTCACTGCCCCTATCGACGGTACAAGTTTCATCAGGGGGAAGTCCACACTTCATGAGAAAATAGCCTGTAGTGGTTGCAGCGCAAGATAACTGTCGAACGGATCTGCCGATTCGGTCCAAAATAAGGCATTTGTGATATTTTGTCCAAACTTAGTTTATGTTCGAAGACCAGCCTTATCGTTCCACTCCTTCAGGTACCTCCCCCACAAAAGTTCACAAATATTCGGAAAAATTGTTTGCACGATAACTCTTGAAAGGGAGTGACCGATTTGGTCCATATATAACACATCCTAATATAGGTACCAGATATAGATCAGGTTCGAATATGCGCTATATTTGTCTACTCCTTCGGGTACCTCCCACACAAAATTTCGGATAAGTTCACTTTAAGACCTGCTCTCGAATCACTATGATTTTTGTTGAAGCAACTTGCAACCTCCATTACGACAGTAAACATTTTTTCGGAGGCAAGTCCATACTTCCTGAGGAAATAGCCCTAAAGCTGTAAAACCCCCTATGGCACCATTTGTAGTGGCTGGAAAGCACGATAACTCTGGAAAAAATAAGCCGATTCGGTCAAAAATTTGTCCTTTGTAATACTTTGTCCAAACTTGGTTTAAGTTCGAAGGTGCGCACCGATAGTGCCCATAGTGCTCCTCACAGAAGTTAAAAAATGTCACTAAACTGGTACGCCATATATCTGTTGTTCGGAGTAACCTTCAAACTTTGGATCTCCTAATAGATTGTCCAAATGTAGTTTTACTTCAGATATTGTCCATATATGTCTTCTCCTTGGGGAACCTGACCCACAAAAGTTCAATATTTTTGTTTAAGTGCAATTTATGATCTGTTCGAAAAAGATCCTACGGAAAATTATACCGATGCTTCTTTTTGTGGTACTGTTTAAGCGATATTATGTTTTTCGTGGGCAAGTTCATACTTCCTGAAATGTCGCATATATCTGATGAACCAATTTGTGAAAAAAAATAAAAAAAAAAACTTCCGAAGTACGAGCGCTGCAGAAAAAATTAAACGTTGATTCATTGAAAGAACTGCTTGACATCTCCAGGGTAAAGGGCCAAAAAAACCTATACAAACGGTAAATACCGCATTGGGTACTCCAGCGGAAAACCTGCCAATACCATCTACCCCTATAAGCAAAAGAGGACAATGGAAGCGACTGTATCCACTGTTAACAGCTCAGTGATATCTGATTGTTCCGAAAATAGCACGTACGCATCCAACAGCAGTAAAAATAATGCAGCATTAACGAGCAATTGTGGATTTTTTAAACAAAATTTTTTTAAAAATTCGAAGACTTTTTAATTTTTTTTTTTTTTTTAATTGTGTTTTTTACCTAGGGGATGAAAGATACCAAGCAACGGTCCTGATCGGTTTAACATGGCAAAGCCCAGGATTTATCTTGGTCCCTCTTTCATCCCAAGTGGACACTGACCTTCCCGTGGTGTCACCTGGGGAACTGCCTTTAACACCCGTTAAAGGCAGTGAGCTAACATGTGCCGCGCGTTCACCCATAAGAACGTTAAAAACTTGGGTTTGGGCGTCGGGTTAGTAACCCTCCCCTAGAAAAAGCAGTCTACTATGAAAAAACGAAAGAAAAGAAAAACAAACCCCTCTAAAGTTGACGAACCCCGCAAACGTTTTAAGGACCATGATTTGCGAATCTGCACCTAGAATGTTCGCACTCTTTATAGAGAAGGTGCAGTCTTCGCATTGGCAGACGTACTTGAAAAGTACAAGGCCGATATTACTGCCATACAGGAAATACGATGGACTGGGAAAGATGTCACAACAACACCTAAAGGTGACGCACTGTATTATAGCTGCCATGACACAAAGCATGAGTTTGGTTGCGGTTTTGTAGTTGGTCGGAGGTTAAAACATATGGTCTCCAGCTTCACCCCAGTGAATGAAAGACTTGCTACAATTCGATTTAAAGCAAAATTCCTCAACATCAGCTTTATCTGCGCTCATGCCCCAACCGAAGACAAGGACGAACAGACCAAAGATATATTTTACGAGCGCTTAGAAGAAACATATGGCCGTTGCCCTGCCCATGACATTAAAATCATTCTAGGCGATTTTAATGCCAAAATTGGAAAGGAGAATATCTTTGGCCCAACAGTCGGGAAATTCAGTCTCCACAGTGAAACATCTGACAATGGTATGAGGCTGATAGACTTTGCAGCTGCAAAAAACATGATAGTTAGCAGTACCAGATTTAATCATCTCGATATTCATAAGGGCACCTGGCTGTCTCCAGATCAGAAAACAAGAAACCAAATTGATCATGTTGTGATAGATGGAAGACATTCATCTAGCGTGTTGGATGTACGATCGTTCCGAGGTGCAAACATTGATTCGGACCACTACCTTGTTGCAGCAAAGGTACGCACCCGCTTAAACGTAGCAAACAAAGTACGAACAGACACAACACGAAAGTTAGACATCGGTAAGCTGCAATTACAACAGATAGCCACAGGATATTCCACTCAAATAGCCCAATTGCTTAATCAAATCACTCCTCATCCCGATAACATATCAGCGCAATAGCAAAGCATTGCCCACTCCATGCAAACAGCCGCAAAATCCATACTTGAATACCAGAGACCTGCACCAAGGAATCCATGGTATGATCAGGAGTGTCGTGCTGCCACCGAAGAGAAAAATGCGGCATATAGGGCTACTTTACAATCCGTAGCAACGCGTAGCGCACGAGAGAGATACAGGGAGAAAAGGAGAGAGGAGAAACGTCTTTTCCGCAGGAAAAAGAGAGAGAGATGGAAAAGCGGGAGTGTGAAAAAATCGAGATGTACAGGAGCCAGAATGAAGTCCGAAAATTCTACCAAAGAGTCAAGCATTAAACTGATGGCTTTGGTACAGGCACATCCTCCTGTAGAGACCAGCAAGGTAATTTGGTAACTGATACAGATAGTGTACTCAGGATATGGAAAGAACATTTTTCAAATCTGTTGATATCCAATAGCAGCGAAGACGACGATGATACCACAGTCCCAATCCCAGAAGATGGTATTGAATGTATACCGCCCAGCCAAGATGAGGTAAAGACAGCAATAAATCGGCTGAAGAATAATAAGGCAGTAGGGGCCGATGGCTTAGCAGCCGAGCTGTTCAAAACCGGAGGCGACACGCTGATAAGGTGTATTCATCAGCTAGTTAGCACCATCTGGCAGGAAGAACGAGTACCCGACGATTGGAACCTGAGTATCCTGTGCCCCGTCCACAAGAAGGGAGATAAGACTGTATGCTCTAACTATAGGGGCATAAGTCTACTCCCTATTGCCTACAAGATCGTGTCAGGGATATTGTGCGAACGACTAAAGCCTATGGTCAGCGAGATAATTGGACCCTACCAATGCGGCTTTAGACCTGGCAAGTCCACCATTGACCAGATAATTACCCTGCGGCAAATCCTGGAGAAGACCCAAGAGATGCAGATCGACACCTACCACCTTTTTGTCGATTATAAAGCAGCCTTCGACAGCCCGCTGCGGTCAAAGGTATTCCAAGCCATGTCTGAATTTGGTATCCCCGCAAAGCTCATCCGGCTTTGTAAAATGAGTTTAACTGACACGAGGTCCTCAGTTAAAATAGGAAAGAACCTCTCCGAAGAGTTTGGTATCAAAAGAGGTTTCAGACAAGGAGACAGCCTTTCGTGTGACCTCTTCAACATCCTGCTAGAAAAGGTTATACGAGAGGCAAACGTCAAAAGAAGTGGCACAATCTACACCAATAGTCACATGTTACTTGCTTATGCTGATTATATAGACATCATGGGCCGATCAGTAAAAGAAGTAACTGATACCTATATAAAGGTCGAAGAAGAATCTGCTAAAGTGGGTCTGGCGGTAAACGGTGAGAAGACCAAGTTGATGGTGTCGACGCGCAATGCGTCCATTGAGCTCGGACCGACTGTGGATGTTGGTACCTACAATTTTGAGGTAGTTAAAGACTTCGTCTACCTCGGCACTGCCATAAACACAACAAACAACATCAGTTGTGAAATAAGAAGAAGAATTGTATTGGCCAACAGATGCTACTATGGTCTAAGTAAGCAATTTAAAAACAAAGCCACATCTCGTCAAACAAAAATAACACTATACAAAACGCTGATACTACCCGTGCTAATGTATGGCTCCGAAGCATGGGTACTTGCGCAAGCAGATAAGGCAGTGCTTGGTGTGTTTGAGAGGAAAATTCTTCGAAAGATCTACGGGACGATTTGCGTTGACGGTGAATATCGACGTCGTATGAACCACGAGCTATATAAGCTATACAAAGACATGAATATAGTTAAACGTGAACCCGCTAAAAAGGCGTATGAATACATGCCACATGGCGGTGCACGCAGAATCGGCAGGCCTAAGCTTCGATGGAGCATACAAGTGGATGAAGAAATGAAAAGGCGCGGTATTCCAAAAAGTCAAGCGAAAAACAGAGAGGAATGGAGATATTTTCTTAGTTCGGTCTATGGAACAAATGTTCTATAATGGGCCAACTAAGTAAGTATTTTTTTTTAATTGTGGATTTTTTACACAATATTTTGTTAAACATTCGTGTATTTTTTTAATTTTTTTTAAAACATCGTGTTTTTTTTTAATTACTATTTTTGTTTTCAAAAATTTTGGATTTTTTTCAGAATATTTTGTTTTTTAAAAATTCGTGGATCTTTTAACAATACTTTTTAAAAAATTATGTATTTTTAAGATTTGTTTTCAATAGAGGATTTTAAAGGATTTTTTTCAAAAATAGTGGATATTTTAAACAATATTTATACAATATTTATTTAAAAGCTTGTGGCTTTTTCAACAGCATGGATTGTTAAACAATATTTTTTTTTTAAAAAATGTGAATTTTTGAAGATTTTTTTTTTGAGTTTTTCAAAATAGTCTGGCTTAATCCCATTGTTGTTGTTTTATTATTTTAAAACAACTAATTTCTTAGTGGCAAAAGGTTGGCATTGTTCGCCAAGGGGTAAGGCAAGGAAGACTAGTTATTAAAAAATAACTTCGGTGGAGAATATCCACAAACAAGAAACAAGGGAACTGATGAGATCCAGTGGCGTGGATCGAAACTAGTCTTCCTTGCCTTACCCCTTGGCGAACAATGCCAACCTTTTTCCACTAATAAATTAGTTGTTTTAAAATAATAAAACAACAACAATGGGATTAAGCCAGACTAATTTGAAAAACAAAATTGTATTAGCTATCCCAATAAAATCGAGGCCACCAATATTCTTTTTTTTTCAAAAATAGTGGATTTTTAAAGGTATATATATTGTTTTAAATATACTGAGTTTTTAAACAATCTTTATACAATATTTTTTTAAAGTTCGAAAATTTTTTAGCAGATTTTTTTTTTTAAAATTGTGACTTATTAAAGACTCTTTTACAAACATTTTGGATTTTTAAAAAATATTTTTTTTGAGTTGTGGATTTTTTAGACAGTATTTTTTAAAAATTCGTAGATATTTTAACAATTTGTTTAAAAAATTTTGATTTTTTAATGAATATTTTTGTTTTCAAAAATTGTTGATTTTTTTAAGAATATTTTTTTTAATTGGCAGATATTTAAACAACATTTGCTTTTTAAAAATTTGTGGATCTTTTAACAATACTTTTTAAAATATTATGTATTTTTAAGACTTTTTTTCAATAGTGGATTTTTAATTTTTTTTTTTTTTTTTTTCAAAAATATTGGAATTTTTAAACTCGTAGATTTAAATTTAAATTTTAAGCTCGTAGATTTTTCAAACAACATCAAATTTTGAACAATATTTTTTTAAAATTGCGAATTTTTGAATATTTTTTTTTTTTTCAAAAATAGTGGATTTTTTAAAATATACTGATTTTTTACAATTTTACAATATTTTTCTAAAAGCTCATGGATTTTTCAAACAACATTTTCAGACAAGATTTTTTTAAATTGTGATTTTTTAAAGACACAGAGAATATATTTTAACAGACAGTAATTTTTTTAAATTTTGGATTTTTTAAAATTTAAAAAAAAAAAATTGGATTTTTTTAAATATGTTTTTTAAAAAATTTGTGGATTTTTGAAACAAAACAAAAAGAAACAAACATTGTTCCACAACATCCCATACGGGACAAGGGTGACTTTTCTCATATCAATGAGTGCACCCCGATTCATATTTAGCTCAATGATATGGGACCTACTGCTTATCGCCGAGTCCGTTTGTGCAATATCAACAACGGACAAGGGTAGTAAAGCTACGCTAGTTTATAAGAATAACTTGACATTAATTTTTACGTATTTAATATACCCCTGAAGATGCAATTTTAACAATTGCGAAATATTGGGAAAAATAAAATAAAAACAACAATACAGACCTCAAGCTCAAAAAAAATCTTATCATTTTTTTGGATTATTTAAAAAAAAAAAAATTAAAAATCGTATTTTTTTCAAAAAAAAAAAAAATTAAAAATCGTATTTTTTTTTTCAAAAATCGTGGACTTTTTAAATATTTTTTTTTTTTCAACAATAGTTCATTTGTTAAAGAATATTTTTTTTAAATGTTAAATAAAAATAAAATAAATAAATTTTTTTCAAAAATGTTGGATCTTTTAATGAATATTATAACCATAAAAAATCTCAACAACTATTTATTACAATTACAGTATACAAAATTACATTTCATTTTACAAAATCATAACAAACTTATAGCTAAAATCGTTAGCGACTATGGCTATCGGCCTAACTTGATATAAGTTCAGACCAAAGACACACATGTGTACACAATTTCAGCGCTCTATCTCAATTCATTCGGAAGATAGCGTGATCGTGATTATGGATAATCAACATAGAATTTGGTGGGTTTATAATGATTATTTAATATATCCTACATATTATGGAAGAATAAAACCACTATGCGTCTTTCTCCGAAAACCACCCAATAGAACTCGTGCTTTAATGTCCATATAAGCGAATAAGTCCTCCAATATGATCTCCAGAACTAATTCTCGATTTTGTTGCATAGTGTAATTATTATTATTCTTCATCAACGTTCATTAAGAGATGATTAGATGTTTCTTGTTAAAATTGAATGCATTGTGCTGACTATTTTTAGAAAAACATATTTTTCTCAGACTTCATTATACTAAGAATAACTATTGTATTTGAAACTATTTTTAATAGAAAATAATTTTTTATGTACGTATGTATGTTTCATTATAATTTCATTACAACAGAAAATGCACAAAAGAACCCCAATAGAGTAAAAGGTCGGGTGACGTATGAGAAATGGTCAGTGACTTGCACAACTATCATACGCCCCATAGGAGCAGTGAAATGTGGAAAAACACACGTGTAGAGGATATTGTCGACAGTATCAAAATTAATTCAATATAATTTAATTTAAATTAAAAAACAATATTAAATAAAAACTATGTCTTCGAAAAATGTAACAAATGAAAACAAAATTGCAAAACCACCCCTCCCCAACTTACCTTGTCATTACTAGATTCTAATTGATCTCCAGAGTTCATATGAACGTTTATTTTGTAAATATTTTTGGGACGGCAATACAATAAAGGTGTTGTAAAGTTGTCCTGTCGCAGTGTTTCGTTTCTTTTGGGTGTATTCCCCAAAAAAAAAAAAACAATAATGGGTTAAATCACTTTTTTCTTGGTTGGTGTTTTCTTCTTCTTTTTTCTCCTTTATTTTTTTCTTTTTTTTTCGCTCAGCAAATGCAAACACACGAAAACAACGTGACTTTGTTTTTTATTTACACTTTGACGGTTTTGTTTGATTTTTTTCTTTACAGTTTTCGTTTCGTTCGTTATGTTTCTATTTAGAATTTAAATAAAGTGTGTCAACATCTGGCAGACGACGTGTGTGCACTACGACACCAAAAAAATAAAAAGAGGTCGTTATTTACAGGTTTATCTTTAAATTCGTTTGTTTCGTTAGTGGTTCGGTGGTTTTCACACTGTTTATTTTGTGTCGTTGATTTGATTTTTATTTTGGCAAAGGTTTCTTCGTTCGTTTGTTCAATTGTATGTATGTATGGTTGTTTTCTTATTTATTTTGCGTAGAAAATTATTTAAATAGTAATTTAATGCAAATTTAGATTGAAATCAAACGCAATTATAGCTGATTGAGAAAAGAAAAACGTAAATAAATGGTAGACACGTTTAAGGTGAAATAATGGCGATTAAATAAAAATGAAAATAAATAAATGATATGGATTTTTTCATCCATGCTACTTGAAAAGAGTCCATTCATATCTCCAATTATAGTTTTCTGGGGCTAATGTTAATTCAATAGTAAATAGATGTATACTGTTGTTAAAGTCCTACGCGGTCTCATAGAAAATTCATTGATCAACATGTCTGTGAAAGGTATGCTTGCCTTTATATCCTTCCCTTAAGGGTTTTTTTCGGAACTTTCGAGTTATAACAAGGGAGGTACCTTGAGCATTAACCCTACACATTACAGGTTGACATCGAACACCAACTTTGCGAATAAATATCTAACTAAACAGTTTGTTACGAAACAAAAAAACATTACAGTTCTTAATAGACAAATGTTGAATGAAACGTAGAAATGATATAGCCCTTCTTTGTTTTGAGTAACTATTATATTGTACAAAGTTCATTTTGACCAAATCCATTACACATTTCGAGAGTTATAATCCGTACCAGCCATGGATCTTTTAAAGAATTTTTTCTTCAAAAATCCTAGATTTCTAAAGGACATTATTTTAATAATCGCGGATTTTTTAAAGAAAATATTTTTTTTAAAATTCTTGGATTTATTAAAAAATAATCTTTTTTAAAAATCGAGGATTTTTTAAAAAATATTTTTTTCAAAAATCTTGAATTTTTTAAAGAACATTTTTTCAAAAACCTTGGATTTTTTAAAGAATAATTTTCAAAAATCGTGGATGTTTAAAAGAATATTTTTCAAAAATCGTGGATTTTTTAAAGAATATTTTTCAAACATCGTGGATTTTTTAAAGAATATTTTTCAAAAATCGTGGATTTTTTAAAGAATATTTTTTCAAAAATCGTGGATTTTTTTAAGAATATTTTTTTTCAAACATCGTGGATTTTTTAAAGAATATTTTTTCAAAAATCGTGGATTTTTTTAAGAATATTTTTTTTTAAGAATATTTTTTCAAAAATCGTGGATTTTTTTAAGAATATTTTTTTTTTTTAAAAAATCGTGGATTTTTTAAGAATATTTTTTTTCAAAAATCTTATATTTTTTAGGTATTTTTTAAAAATTCGTGGATTTTTTTAAGAATATTTTTTTCAAAAATCGTGGATTTTTAAAGTATATTTTTCAAAATTCGTTAATTTTTAATTCATTTTTGAAAATTTTGGATTTTTAGAGATTATTTTTTGAAAAATCAGCATTTTTTAAAGAAGATTTTTTGTTAAACCGTGGATTTTTTAAATGGTTTTATTTAGCTCACCCCGTTTGTTTTTTTTTTATTTATTATTTATTCTTGGGTCAAATTTAGTAATTCAAATTTCACCCTCTTCCTGTCAACCGATTACTCTGAAATTTTGTATACAGTTTGGATTTTGGTGACAATACAATTATATTTATTCATTATCATTATAAATTCAAGATGGCGGCCGCTACAAAATGGCGGATAACGTAGGTTTTATCAATCCCATCAATATGGGTATCAAATGAAAGGGCTCAACAAGCTCAACAACAATATACAATAAAAAATTGAAATCCAAGATGGCGGCCGCTACAAAATGGCGGATAACTTAGGTTTTATCAATCCCATCAATATGGGTATCAAATGAAAGGGCTCAACAAGCAGAATACTATAAAAAATTGAAATCCAGGATGGCGGCCGCTACAAAATGGCGGATAACGTAGGTTTTATCAATCCCATCAATATGGGTGTCAAATGAAAGTGCTCAACCAGTAGAATACAATGTACTATATAAATTTAAAATCTAAGATGGCGGCCTCTACAAAATGGCGGATAACTTAGGTTTTATCAATCCCCTCAAAATGGGTATCAAATGAAAGGTCTCAACAAGTAGAATACAATTTACTATGTAAAATTGAAATCTAAGATGGCCGCCGCTACCAAAAGGCTGATAACAATTTTTTATCAATCCCACCAATATGGGTATCAAATAAAAGGGCTTGACAAGAAAAATACAGTGCACTATACAGTACATCTTATACACCCGAAAGCCATACAGTTTCCAGCTAAGTACAATTACGGGACGGCTGAAAGAAGCATGTTGCCTTTACTATCTATGGGCTTCTACTATACATAAAATGCAGGGCAGCACTGTGGATCACGCAGTCGTATACTTAGGTGCGAAACTGTTCGAAGAAGGTCAAGCCTACGTGGCTCTTAGTAGAGTAAGATCTACGTATAGAGGAGTTGGACTGCAATAAACTAACGGGCAAGAAACCTTGCAATAATGAAGCACTAAACGAATTAAACAGAATGCGAAATAAAAACTAAAAACTAGAATATAAAAATAGGTAAAAAAACTTTTTAAGTTAAACGGTTTTATGTTAAACATACATTGCAATGTTTAAGATAAATGTACTAAAAACCAAATAAAAATAGGTAAAAAACATTTTAAGTTAAACGGTTTTATGTTAAACATTATCTACAATCGTTGATTAAAATGTTTGTTTTGTAATGTTACACTATAATTAGGCAGTTGTTCAACCGACAACGATGGACGTGTGATAAGTAGGGCTAGAATGTGGAAACAAGCTAGCAAGCTCGATTATAAGCGAGTTTTAGGGTTTCATAGTGGTGAGCGAGTAGTACTTTGTCGATTAAAGACAAACTACGAGCAGTGAAACGATTCCTCGCCAGCCAGCAGTGTGAATGTCCAACGATAAACTAGTTGAAACATCTCTTTTATTTACATGGAGTGTATGGAATTTCCATGAGCAAGAAAATAGTAAGTAATTTCCTTACCGTCTGCGGGCCAACTGCTTAACGACGAATTAAACGATTCTCCTATCACACATTAAGTCGATAATTTGTAGACAATTGACGTGCCCCACGGTTTTATTTTAGTCTAGTCTATGCATATGTTTATAATTCCCACGACTGTATCTATTTTATTATTTTTTGGTTTTTAGTACATTTATCTTAAACATTGCAATGTATGTTTAACATAAAACCGTTTAACTTAAAAAGTTTTTTTACCTATTTTTATTAAAAAATATTGTTTTCAAAAATCTTGGATTTTTTAAAGAATATTTTTTTCAAAAATCGTGGATTTTTTAAAGAATTTTTTTTCAAAAATCGTGTATTTTTTAAAGAATTTTTTTCAAAAATCTTTTATTTTTTTAAGAATATTTTTCGAAAAATTGTGGATTATTTAAGGGATATTATTTTTCAAAAATCGTAGACTTTTTAGGAATATTTTTGTTAAAAATCGTGGATTTTTTAAGAATATTTCTTCAAAGATTTTTTAAGATTGTTTTTCAAAAATCGTAGATTTTTTAAAGAATGCTTTTTCAAACATCGTGCGTGGCTTGTTACAAGAATATTTTTTCAAACAGGGTTGATTTTTTTAAAGAATATTGTTTTCAAAAATTTTAGATTTTTTAAGAATAATTGTTTTCAAAAATCTTGGATTTTTTAAAGAATTTTTTTTCAAAAATCGTAAATTTTTTAAACAATTTTTTTTTCAAAAATCGTGGATTTTTTATAGATTTTTTTTTCAAAAATCTTTTCTTTTTTTAAGAATATTTTTCGAAAAATTGTGGATTATTTAAAGGATATTATTTTTCAAAAATCGTAGATTTTTTAGGAATATTTTTGTTAAAAATCGTGGATTTTTTTAAGAATATTTCTTCAAAGATTTTTTAAAGAATGTTTTTCAAAAATCGTAATTTTTTTAAAGAATGCTTTTTCAAACATCGTGCTTGGGTTGTTAAAAGAATATTTTTTCAAACATGGTTGATTTTTTTAAAGAATGTTGTTTTCAAAAATTTTAGATTTTTTAAGAATAACTATTCAAAAATTTTTATTTTTTAATAATATTTTTTAAACAATTTTGGATTTTGTGAAGATTTTTTATTCAAAAATCGTGGAGTTTTAAAGAATATTTTTTCGAAAATGGTGAATTTGTTAAAGATATTTTTTTTAAAAATCGTGGATTTTTAAAGCATGTTTTTTTTCAATATCGTGGATCTTTTAAAGAATATTTTTTTTTTGTAAATCGTGGATTTTTAAAGAATGTTTTTTTTTTCAATATCGTGGATCTTTTAAAGAATATTTTTTTTTTTTGTAAATCGTGGATTTTTAAAGAACATTTTTTTTAAATATCATGGATTTTTTAAAGAATATTTTTAAAAAATCGCGAATTTTCTAAAGAATATATTTTCAAATATCATTCGTTTTTAAAGATTTTTTTTAATATTGTGAATTTTTAAAAATCATGAATTTTTTAAAGTTTTCTGTTTAAATATCGTGGATTGTTTAAGAAATATTTTGTTCAAAATTCATGGATTTTTTAACGATTATTCTTTTAAAATATCGTATATATGTATATATTTTGTATATTTTTTCAAAAATCATGAATTTTTTAAAGTTTTTTTAAATATCGTGGATTGTTTAAGAAATATTTTGTTCAAAAATCATGGATTTTTTAACGATTATTCTTTTCTAATATCGTGGATATTTAAAAATATTTTTTAACAAATATTTTTTTCAAAAATCATGGAATATTTTCTTTCAAAAGTCGTGGATTTGTTAAAGAAAATCTGTAGAAAAAATCGTGAACCTTTAAACAATACTTTTTAAAAAATCGCGAATTTTTTATGATTCTTTTTTTCAAAAATAGACGATTTTTAAAACAATATGTTTTTTAATTCCGAATTTTTAAAGCAATATTTTATAAAAAAATTTCTTTTTCAAAAATCATGGATTTTTTAAACGAAATTCTTTTTTCAAAAGTCATGGATTCTTTTCTTTTTCGAAGACCATGAATTTTTTAAAGAATATTATTTTTAAAATCGAGGATTTTTTAAAGAATATTTTTTCGAAAATCGTGGAGTTTTTACATAATATATTTTCGAAAATCGTGGAGTTTTTAAAGAAGATTTGTTTCAAAAATGGTGGGTTTTATAAAAACAAAAAACTTAAAAATCTTGGATTTTTAAACAAAATTTTTTACAAATATCGTGGGTGTTTTTAAGAAAAGTTAAAGTTTTAGATTTTTTTAAGAATATTTTTCAAAAGTCGTGGATTTTTTAAAGAATTTTTTAAACATCGTGAATTTTTTAAAGATCTTTTT
Organism: Musca autumnalis; assembly: GCF_047663935.1. NCBI lineage: Eukaryota > Metazoa > Arthropoda > Insecta > Diptera > Muscidae > Musca > Musca autumnalis. Next base: position 70,273,437 of record NW_027412088.1, on the reverse strand, counting down.
TAAACATCGTGGATTTTTTAAAGAATTTTTTTTAAACATCGTGGATTTTTTAAAGAATTTTTTTAAACATCGTGGATTTTTTAAAGAATTTTTTTTAAACATCGTGGATTTTTTAAAGAATTTTTTTAAACATCGTGGATTTTTTAAAGAATTTTTTTAAACATCGTGGATTTTTTTTTTTTGAGGAATTGTTTTTAAAAAATCGAAGATCTTTAAAGAATATTTTTTCAAAAATCGTGAATTTTTTAATAATTTGTCAAAAACTGTGGATTTTTAGAAAAACTATTTTCAAAAATCGTGGAGCATATATTACAGCATATACATATTTTCAAAAATCTAGGATTTTTGAAAAAATATTTTTCCAAAATCGGGATTTGTTTAAAAGAATATTTCTTCAAGAATCATGATATTTTTCTCGGAAATAGAGCATATTTTTTTCAAAAAATTTTACATTCTTTTAAGGAATATTTTTCCAAAAATCAAGGATTTTTAAAGAATACTTTTTTTCAAAAAATCTTTGATTTTTAAATAACATTTTTTTTTTTCAAAAATCGTGGATTTTAATTTTTTTTTGATCGTAAATTTTTTAAAGAAATTTTATTTTTAAAAAAAATAGTGAATTTTCATATAAATCGGATTTTTTATAGAATATTTTTTTTTTCAAAAATTGAGGATTTTTGAATAATATTTTTGTAGAAAGCGTGGATTTTTAAGGATTTTAAGAATTTTTTTGAAGAATGAATACTTTTCTGCAAATCCTGGATTTTTATAGAATCCTGGATTTTTAAAAAAAGCATTTTTTTTTTAATTGTGGATTTTTTAAAGATTTTTTCCAAAAATCGTCGATTTTAAAAGAATTTTTTTTCAAAAATTTTCGATTTTTTAAAGAATATTTTTTCAAAAATCATGGATTTTTAAAGAATTTTTTTTTTCAAAAATGCCGGTTTAAAAAAATGTACTCCTAGATATTTTAGAGAATAAGCATGTTCTTTTAAAAATATCATGATCTTTTAAAGAATATTTTTTTTAATCGCAAATTTTATAGAGCATATTTGTAAAAAATCGTGGTCGCCCTAACTGATCAACCCATTTGGTCAAAAGACTTTGTTCGAAGATGTATCGTCTACACCTTTGAGTGATTCCATGGGAAGGATACTGTTATTGTACCGAAATAACCTTATAGCTAGGGGTGGGTGGGTATACTCAAATTACCTCAGGACTCTAGGTCAAATGTCATTTAACAAAATTTCTTAAATTACCTATGTTTCCTCTTTTTACTAAAGCATTTAATATACAGTGTTTCCTTTAACAACTTCTCAATTCTTTGTTGTTTTATACTTTCAAATATTTATTTTATGTTTTATTTCGTTGTAATTCACAAAATGAATTTAAGGCTTGCAATTTATTTGAAATTTATTACAAATAAGTAAAAAAAAGTATGGCAACACTTTAGAACGCAATTGCAGCAATAGAGCAACAGTTGTCTTGCGGTGCACCGAGAGAAAAACACCCGTAAAGTTTTTTCTTCTTTTGCAATTTTTTTTCTTTTGGCTAGTGGTTAGTTGGCTGTTGCTTTGCTCTTTGTTATTTGTTTAATGCGTTGATGAGAATATTTATACTGCTCTTCTTTGTGTTTTGAATTATTTTCTTCACACATTGGGGGTGTGCACAACCAACACGCACAAAAAACAGAAAAAAAAAACTTTTGACGAAAACACCACAGCTTGCAAAAATAAACCAAAGAAATGAAAAAACGAAACAAACAAAAACAATCACAGAATCAGCAAAATCAACAATTCGTAATAACAGAGAAGAAGGCACACTGTGTGGTTGTTTGTACGCGGTCACATTCGTGGTACGACTAATGTGAAAAGGTAATCAAAATTGCACGAGTACACTTAATTATTGAGTGCATTGCTGCATACCATTCACCAGCCAGCCAGCAGTAGTAAAACATCAACGTTGACCACCACCACAACGACAGCACCATCGACATCCAGCCATTCAAACAAACATCAACGGCATCACAACAACACTATCATCATGCATTGGTTGCCCGTCATACAAATCTCACATACATATGACAATATATCACACACCGTAAAGCCACAGCAGAGTAGTAGCCTCATAGACTAGATTCTAGCTCTACACGACGTCTGGGGCCTACCTCTCCTTCATCACCAACAAATCCACTGACAGCATTAATGCAACACACATACAATGATAGATCAAAGCATGGCATTTTACCACCCCTCACCTCACCAAGTTGTTGATTCCACACAAATATCTTGGGGCTACAACTTGTGGCTGTGTTTCTAACATCGTTGATAACAACAAAAACAACAACACCACCAACAAGTTGTAATTTTTTGCAAAAAATAAAAATAAAAACAACAACAACAAACTTCATCACAAACAGCAGGCAGCAAGTGGAGCTGTAGCAGCAATTGTATATCGACAGCGTCATCATAGCCAGTCGTGGTATACCTTCACATTTTTCGTGATGATGTTTAGAGTGTATTTGCTTGTGAAAAGCTTTTGGCAAATATTTCACTCGAAAGCTAGAGAAAAAAGTTCACTCATTCGCAAGAGATTATTCTCTTTTACTCAAAAGTGGTTCTGCAATTTTTTTCTACTCATTTTAATATATAATTACTCATCTCTCCATAGAAATGAGTAGACTCTACTTCTCTGCAGACTCTCCCTCTTATTCTCATTTATATTTCATCTCTTTTTTTTAATGCTATTATGACGTATATTGGGTGTTTTTTTTGTAGCCCCCCAAATCAATTGCTGCTGCTGTTGCCATTATTAGTTGCTTTTCTGTTTTGTTTTTCAAAATTATCATTGAATTTTTGCTATTTGCAATTTCGTATTATTTAGCAAAATACTACTGTATGCTTCCACTGTTATTACTGTTGTTGTTGTTTACACATTGTGAACAGTGGTCTGATGTTGATGTTTTCCTAGATTTTTCTAAGCTGTTCGTAGCATGGGGTAAGAAATTTCTGGAAAAATAAAGCAGTTTTTGGCTAGGCACTTTATTGGTCATAGGATAGGTTATGCCCATTAATAAGAATTTTATTTGCTTATATGTGATCTCATCTTTAATATTAGGTCATAAGCCAATGTTGATCACAAAAAGTCCTTCAATTCCATGGCGGCGTTTACATGGATACCGGATTGAACCGGAACCACACAACACTCGTCTTCCGTCCAGCGGCTGCCACCTCAGTATACACATGTTTATATCTCTATCGGTTTTATGTCTTTCAAAAATCGTGGATTTTTGAAAATGTGTTAAAAATAAGTGTTTTTTTAATTGAGGATTTCTAAAATGCAAATTTTTCATAAATTACGGATGTTTTTGCAGAATATTTTTTTCATAAATCGTGGATATCTTTACACAATATTTTTTCAAAAATTGTGGACTTTTAAGAAAATTTTTCTTAAATCGACAATTTTATAAATAAAAGGTGGATTTGTTTAAAGAATATGTCTTCAAAGAATATGTCTTTTTAAGAAATATTTTTTTTTCATATATCGTGGATTTTTAAAGAATATTTTTTCAAATATCGTGTATTTTTAAAGAAAAAAAAATCGTGTGTTTTTTAAAGAATATTTTTCAAACACCGTGGATTTTTAAAGGTTACTTCTTCAAAAATCGTGGATTTTTTTAAAGAATATTTTTTTTCAAAATCGTTGAGTTTTTAAAGAATATATTTTTCAAAATCGTTGATTTTTAAGGAATATTTTTTGTTCAAAATCGTAGATCTTTTAAAATTTTTTTTTCAAAATCGTGGATTTTTAAAAGAATATTTTTTTTTTCAAATCGTGGATTTTTTAAAGAATATTTTTTTTCAAAATCGTGGATTTTTTAAAGAAGATTTTTTTTCAAAATCGTGGATTTTTTTGAAGAATGATTTTCAAAATCGTGGATTTTTTGAAGAATGATTTTCAAAATCGTGGATTTTTTTAAAGAATATTTTTTTAAAATCGTGGATTTTTTAATAATAATTTTTTAAAATCGAGGATTTTTTAATGAATATTTTTTCAAAATTGTACATTTTTTAAAGAATATTTTTTCAAAATCGTGGATTTTTTAAAGAATGGTTTTTCCGAATTTTACATTTTTTAAAGAATATTTTTTCAAAATCGTGGATTTTTTAAAGAATGATTTTTCCGAATTTTACATTTTTTAAAGAATATTTTTTCAAAATCGTGGATTTTTTAAAGAATAGTTTTTCAAAATCTTGAATTTTTTAAAGAATATTTTTTCAAAATTTTACATTTTTTAAAGATTATTTTTTCAAAATCGTGAATTTTTTAAAGAATATTTATTTCGAAATTGAATTGTAGAATGGTGGATTTTTAAAGAATGTCTTTTTTCAAAATCATGGATTTTTTAAAGAATATTTTTTTAAAAATCGTGGATATTTTAAAGAATATTTTGTCAAAAATCGTGGATATTTTAATGAATATTTTTTTCAAAAATCGTGTATATTTTAATGAATATTTTTTCAAAAATCGTGGATATTTTAAAGAATATCTTTTTCAAAATCGTGGATTTTTCAAAGAATAGTTCTGAAAATCTTGGATTTTGTTTAAATCGTGGATTATTTAAATATTTTTTTCAAAATCGTGGATTTTTTAAAGAACAAAATTCGTGGTTTTTTAAAGAATATTTTTGCAAAAGTCGTGGATTTTTTAAAGTATGTTTTTTTAAATCGTGGATTTTTTAAAGAATGTTTTTTTTTAGATCGTGGATTTTTTAAAGAATGTTTTTTTTAAATCTTGGATTTTTTAAAGAATATTTTTTGTCAAACTTCGTGGATTTTTTAAAGAATATTTTTTGTCAAACTTCGTGGATTTTTTAAAAAATATTTTGGCAAACATTTTAAATTTTTTAAATCTTTTTTAAAAATTTTTCACATCAGCATTCACCACCTTCAACCTTCGGTGAGATGCAATAGACGTCGTCCATGCGAGGGACTACGACAGCCAACTGCAGCCCAATACACAGCACTTAACTCAAGCAGTTATTGTCCCAATCCCTGAAAATGCATCCTTTATGCAATTTAATTGCAATGTACTCCGAGGTAAGATCGATGAAATTGTGGACTGCGGATTTGTAATGGTTACAACGTACTGAAGAAGGATCGCACCAGAAGTGAATGTTGAGGATTAGCTTTCCTATTACAACAGTCCTATCTCGCTTGAACCTGTCTTTAATTACACGGGTGGTATCGACCGACAGAGTTGCTGAACGCGCTAGAGTTGCTGAACGTATACATCCCACTGAAAAATAGCCGCCCTCCAGATTATAGGCCCAACATTAGACCGCTTTTGGAAGCTCGTAACCGTCTGATTTTGGGGAACTTAAATGTTCATCATGAAATGTGGCATTTGGTCCTCGGAAACGACCAGAGGGGTATAGTGCTGGCTGAGCAGATTAAAAGATTTATGTTTCCCACGATCAATGAAGACGCCCCGGTCAATGAAGACACCAGATTGATAGATCTATATTTAGCACGGTCAATGAGGACATTCCCACCAGAATTTGCGGATAGTGTCACTGTTTGCTAGACATAACCTGGCAACCCGTCGTTTCTCTTGGCTCATAATTGTCTCCATCAGCAGTCCACCTGATTTCATCACCTCTGAACGCCGCTAATTGGCCTAGTTTCAGAGTGTTCGTTACCCAACCCTTCTGAGATTCGGCTAGCATAAAGGACGTTCCGAGGTATCACCACTGCTGCAGCCGCTCGCTATATACCTGCTGGTCGAATACCCAAAGTGAGACCAAGTTTTCCCAGCAAAGGCGACGGGATTAGCAAATGAGCGAGACGAGCTTCGTCATGGCAACCTCAGTGAAACCAGAGTCAGGGATCTTGCACCGGTAGTTAACAGTTTGGTCGGCGAGCATAAGCGGAAAAAGTGGCTAAATCACCTGAAGAGTTACAACATTGGAGCCGGAACAAATGAATTTTGGATAAGGGTTAAGTCACTCTCAAACCCTGGAAAGAAAGGAGATAGGACCCCGGTTACATTTGGCGACGTTACGCTTACATATCCGAAGAGACGCGCCAGTTTTTTAAATCGACAGTTTGTTGAGCATATCGGGAGTGTCTGCAAGAAGATAAGAGTACTGCGTCGCATTGCACCTCTCCTTGCCGAGAAGGAATCACCACAAATTTACAATGGATGATGTTGCGAATGTAATCAGGAACGCTAAATCATAAGATCATTCCATGGCAATGCTGAAACAACTGGGTGAGCCCGGATTCGAGTATTTCATCAATGGTTGGATGCCAGCAAAGGTTAATCGTACAGACTCAATTAGTCACTTCTCCCCAGCGTCAGAAATAGCAATCCAGTTGCCGATTATAAGCATTGGTTCCGTAAGCAGCACAGTACGACAACAGCGCTGCATGCCACATCCACAATATTAGTCGAGGACCCAACCAGAGCGAGCCGTACGATTGGACTTTGCTGGTTGCGCTCGATTTATCAAAAGCCTTTGATACTGTCGAACTCTCCACGCTGTTTGAGGACATGTCAGTCGTAACATCAGTTTGAAACGTAAGTAATATTCAGGGAAAAAGTGTCCAAGCCCCATAGAGTGAAATAGGAAGTTATCAAAGAAGTAGTGATATGTCCTGAACTATTTAATCTTTACGCCTGCTGTATTCCACACCCTACAGATGGCATTGAGATCGTAACGTATGCGGATTATTGTACGATCTTGGCGTCGGGTACACTCCTAGATATAATTTCTAAAAGGCTAAACTCTTATAAGACTGATCTGACAACCTATTTCCACGCGAGGAATATGCAAATATCCGCAACTAAATCTACGGCCATTATTTTCACCACATGGATTGCAGAGGGGAACACTGAGTTGATAGGCCGGTCTGTGGTAAGCTATTCGGCCTTATATAAGTGCAACGCAATGGCAACATATTTAAATATGCCAGAATGCCGCCCTGAGAACTACGTCAGTGTGCCTCCTCATGTCTTCGGTGGACCATCTACATGAGGAGACAAATTATCTTCCAGTACAGCAACACAATTGGTGGATAGGAGTCCCCCACCTAGGCTTGTCAGGAGGGATCTTCATAAACTGGAAAGATAGGTCCAACCTTACAAGAGAAAACCCCTAGATCAGCAAGCCTGTGAAGAAGGTTTGAATAGCATTCACACATAAGCAGTAGCAGATTCGATGAGAAACTGCCCTGTGAATGCATTCTTCGGAAAACATCCCTCATCTAACGCAGCTTAGAAGCAGCATCTGTCACGACCAACCAGAGTAATTTTGGCCCAACCACCTTCGGGATGATGCAGCGATCTAAATTCATATGGGGAAAGAATCGTTGACAACGTGTAAAAGGATTTTAATTGCCACTTTTTTCAACCTAACCTACGTTAAATATTATCTTCAATCAAAGTTCTACATTTTAAGCTCCCAGTGGTTACCAGGTGGTCTTTACGCAGAGAAATTAAAACTCAATCTTCTTACATTTATCGTTATAAAATCAATTTACGAAGTGACCTATCAAACCCCGGATATTTTCGTCTTCCATTGTGTCCAACAAAACCGAATTGATACATCATAACCCTTGCATAATTTTGCTGTACCACAGTGCTATTTAACTTTTCAAATCACAGTGCATATTTGTAATCGTTCTAGCTCATTGACAAGTTTTGGTTTAGATTACGCCGCCGCCAGATGGGATGGTAGGTAGCACCACTTGCTCACTGGCAGCATTTGCTGGCGATTGACTTTTTCTCGTGTTATCATTTCACTGTCAACAGTTGCTATGGTGGTGGCATTTCTGATAAAGCTAAAAGAAGAAGCTTTCTTTTTTGTGTCTGCTTGCATTTATGGCAAATTTACGCCGCAATATGTACTCGTAAGTGTAGTTGTAAGGCTACATACAAATGTACACATTTATTTGTTATTGTTGCTTTTATGAATTTTTATACCAAATGCTATAATTTTCTTTTAATTAATTAAGTAGTGTTGTTTTCTTCTGCCTACAAATAAATAAACTCACATATGATTATACGTGTATCTCTTTTTAAAATTTCTCTCGTTTTCCCTAGTAGATATCTGAGAGATAATTTAATAAAATTGATCATTTACTTTGCTTTCTCTGATCTTGATTTGACTCTCTAAAAAGGTTTTCTCTTTCTCCAATTCATTTTTTTACTTTTCTTATTATACTTGTTTTCCGCTAAAGAAGAAAGAGCATGTCGCTCAAAATGCTTTCTTTTGTGTTTTGTGTACACATTGCCATTTTTTTTATTTTAGACTTGCCCAATTTTTTGTACCGGCATTTGGAAGTAGAATACAACTAAACAACAACAACAAACGTAAAAACACAAATGAAAACGAAAGTTATTTTTTTCAGTTTGATATGCCTTTTTTGGAAGACAAGATGACTCTTCCGGTTGTGTGTATGGAATGTGGTAATTTGTCTGGAATTGCTTAGTGTGTTTGTGGTTTGTTGTGTCGGCATGATGACAACTAAAATTGCAACACATATGTATGTATGTATGTAGGTAGCTTTGTATATGCACAGGTTCTGTGGCTATATTTTTTGGTGGAAATGTGGGTGATTTTATTATATGGAAAATCGAAATTTACTACTAACCTTCGGCGGATAGACACCACACCCATTGAAAATACACAATTTGAAAGTAGCGTATGTATTCGTGTACTTTATGTTCTATTTATTTATCTGGTAAGAGAGGTCAAGGGCCGTTAAGATTGGAAAATTCAAATTCAATTGAGGTGCAAAACATTAATGACTATTTAACAATTTGGACCGTTTAAGATCATTAACTCTGAAATAGGCAAATTCCTTATAAGAATGCAAATTAAAGTAACGTAGTCTCTTCAATATACTCTTCTATAAAAATAACAGCAATTCCACAATATCTTCTTATGGAAGACTATAAGAAGATATTGTGAAATTGCTGGTCACATAAGAAGACTTTCTTATGTTCGTGTGGTCCTCTATATAAAATCTTTATAAGGAGACCTTGTTGTTCTCCATAAGAAAAGTTTGTGATCTTTTATAGGAAGACCGTGTGGTTTTATAAGGGGACCTTGTGATCTTCTGTTGGAAAACCTTGAGGTCATTTATATGAATATTTTGTGGTCTTTTTTACGAAGACCTTCCTCTATAAGGAAACATTGGTATCTTATATAAGAAAACCTCTTGGCTTTTTCTATGAAGACCTTGTGGTCTTCTCTAAGAAGACCACGTAATCTTCCCTGAGAAGACCTTGTGATCTTCCCTGAGAAGACCTTGTGATCTTCCCTAAGAAGACCTTTTGGCATTCTATAAGAAAACCTTGTGGTCTTCAATAAGAATTCATTGTGGTCTTCTATAAGAAGACATTGTGGTTTGTAAGACGACAAAAGGACATTGTGATCTTTTATCTTCTTTAAGGAGACCGTGTAATCTTATATATATAGATCTTGTGGTCCTCTAAAAGAAGACATTGTGGTTTTCTATAAGATTTTGTGATCTATAAGAAGGTCTTATGGACTTCTATAAAAATATTTTATTGTCTTCTATTAGAAGACTATCTGATCTCCAAACATCTTCTATAAGAGGACATTGTTGTCTTCTATAAAATGACCTTTTGGTCTTCTATGTGATCTTCAAAGGAATACCTTTTGATCTTCTATAAGAAGAACTTGTGGTCCTTTAGAAGATGACATTGTGATCTTCTATAAGAAGATCGTGTGGTCTTCTTTATTATTGTTGTCTTCTATTAGAAGATTATGTGGTCTCCAAAGGTCTTCTATAAGAAGATTTTGTGGCCTCTTTAAGAAGGCCTTGTGGTCTTTTATAAGAAGACCTCGTGATCTTCTCTAAGAAGACCTTCTATTAGAAGGTTTAGTGATCTCTAAAGGAAGTCCTTGTAGTCTTGTATAAGACGACCTTGTAGCACTCAATAAAAAGACCTTGTGATCTTTTATAAGGCGTCCTTGTGGTCTTCTATAAGAAGACGTTGTGGTATTCTTCAAGAAGACCTTGTAATCTCCTATAGGAAGATCATGTGGTCTTCAAAAGAAGACCTTTTGCTTTTATATAAGAAGGCTTGGTGCTCCTCTGTAAGATGAACCTGTGGTCTTCTATAAAATGTCCTTGTGCTCTTCTATAAGAAGACCCTTTGGCCTTCTATAAAAAGACCTTTTACTTTTATATAAGAAGACTATGTGCTCCTGTATAAGAAGACCTCATGGTCTTCTATAAGACGGCCTTGCGGTCTTCTGTAAATAGACCTTGTACTCTTCTGTAAGTAGAACTTGTGCTCTTCTTAGTAGTCTTCTGTACTCTTCTTTAAGAATAGCTTGTGGTATTCTTTAGGACGACTTGTGGTCTTCTAAAAGATAATTTGGAGCCTGTCCGGCTGGCTGGATCACACGATAACTCTTGAACTCGGAAAACCCTCTAAATACATAATTTTTGGGGAAAATGATTTTGGTTGTGTTAGCGGTATTCTATCTGTCCATAGATTAAAGTTTCAATTCACAAAAGCTGAGGGTATATCCCTATCGGCAAAGCCGCCTTTGTTTAGTTAGAACTACCCACAAAATTGTTTAACTATTGACGCATTTAACTAAATATTGTATATTAATCAATTGCATTATCAAATATCATGTTTCATTTGTTGTTATTGATTTTTAAAAATGTTTATAAACAATGCAAGTATTTTCCACGATCAATGAATCATAATCAATAAATTAACTTTAACACAAGTTAAAAGCAATTGAACTTTCGCCCACTGCACTCATTTATATTTAATAAAACTAACAAAACGAAAATCATGTTAACATCATAAAACCAATCTGCACTTACTTGATTTTAAATATACGCATTAATATTAAAAGGATGGACATTTGTTGGTAACTCACCTGAAAATAGAAGAAAAAACAATATTGAAGTTTATCATAAATATTAATACATACATAAATAAAAAACAAGTTAAGAAATATTTTATACAACCATCGAAGGCTAAATACAAAATTACAGCTATTGGACATTGCGTTTATAGCTCAGTCAACAGCGACCTTCATACCAAATTTCAGAATGGTACCAAAGTTAGTACTTTTCGTAGCCCTGGGCATAAATTTCAAAAATTACTCCTTATATCAACCTTATAACCAACCGTGATTCTCATTGTCAGAGCTATCTGTTCCACCACCAATTCTTAACACCAACAGTGGCTCTACTTTTAGAATTCGAGTACTTTTCATATACCGACGCTACACACCAACACTCACCCTAAAACCAAATAAAAATTGAGTACCATTTACTTTTAGATCACTCTCAAATAATCGACTAACCGAAAATCGAGTTTTAAGTTTTTCACGAAAACCGAATAATCGAAAAACCGATTATTGCATTTCAATGCGTATCCCTAATACTTATGGTACGTAGTACCATTTTGTACTTTTCGTATCCATAAGTACGCATTTCCAAAACTATCTCAATTCTATACTCCAACAGCAATATTAATTTAAAATTTCAGGATTCCAGCTCTATCCCTTCATTTAGTAATTTTCCTATTCCAGCTCAATCTGTTTGCCCAAGTCCTAATTGTACCAAATTTGGTACCATTTAGTACTTTTTGTACCCACAAGTACGAACTTTTAAAACTATTTCCATTCTACACTCCAACAGTAAACTTTAATCAAATTTTTCTTCACCCAAATACAAATTGTACCAAATTAAGTAGCATTTAGTACTTTTCGTACCCATAAGTACGAACATCTAGAACTACCCCAATCCTGTACTCCAACAGCAATCTTAAATCCAAATTTCTGGATACCAGCTCTATCCGTTCGCCCAAATCGTAATTGTACCATTTAGACACATATATACCCCTTTCCAAAACCACCTCTTTATTTCAACCTTACTTTTTATACCCTCAGCATTTATGCTAACGAGGGTATGTATATACACTTTCATACGGCCAAAATGTGCCTCATAGAAATAATGGTTTAGACCCAAAGTATGTTTGGACGAAATGTGTTTCAGACAATTTGTCCGTCTGTCTGTCTGACTGGCTAGTTCGCAAGATAACTCTCGAACGGATCAATCGATTCTGTCCAAAATTTGTTCAAAGTTCGAAGATGGGTTATATCGATCCACTCCTTACGGTACCTCCCCCAAAAAAGTTCGGAAGTGATCGGAAAATTTGTGCGCACGATAACTCTTGAAGGAAGTAACCGATTTGGTCTCTACTTTGCACATCGTGAAATTTCTACCATACTTAGATGAGGTTCCAATATGGACTCAATCGGTCCACTCCTTCAGGTACCTCCCACACAAATTTTCGGAAAAGTTCAGTTTAGGACCTGCTCTCGAATCGCTTTGATTTTGGTTTTAACAACTTGTATTCACTGCCACCCCATATGACGGTACAAGTTTCATCAAGAGAAAGTCCATACTACCTGAGAAAACAGCCTGAAAGTTGCAAAGAAACCCTATGACACCGTGTGCAGTGGTTGGAGCGCAACATAACTCTTTTAGGGATCTGCCGATTCGGTCTAAAATATAGTCTTCGTAATATTTTGTGCAAACTTAGTTTAAGTTCGAAGATAAGCCATATCGGTTCACTCCTTCAGGTACCTCCCCCACAAAAGTTCAAAAATGTTCGGAAAAATCGTTCGCACGATAACTCTTGATGGGAGTGACCGATTTAGTCCATACCTTACACATTCTAATATATCTACCAGATATAGATCAGGTTCGAATATGGACTATATTTGTCCACTCCTTAGGGTATCTCCCACACAAAATTTTGTATAAATTCACTTTAAAACCAGCTCTCGAATCACTTTCATTTTTGTTGAAGCAACTTGCATTCACTGCCTCAATTACGACAGTAAAAGTTTTTTCAGAGGCAAGTCTATACTTCTTGAGAAAACAGCCCGAAAATTGTAAAAAAAAACCTCTTTGGCGCAATAGGTAGTGGTTGGAGAGCTCGAATACTGCATTCGTCTACACTTTGGATATCGTAATATTTCTTGGAATATTAGATGGAATTCGATGGTGGTGCTTATAGGTCCACTCCTTCCGGTACTTCCCTATCTATCGGAATCTCCGCAAATGTTTAAGCTTAATCCTGCCCATATTTTTGTCGGTTTTTTATTGGCAAAAAAGCCTTGACTAATTTGAAATGGAAGGTGCTTACACCTGGGAAGTTATTGCAGATTCTGAAACTACAATGCTCATAGATGGGAAATATCAAGACACAAAAAAAAAATCGCCGGAGGGATTTCAAATAAATCGCGATTCAAGTTCACATTTTTAGGGGTTCTTTAGGTTTTCACCATTTTGCATAGAAACCGCGAGTCCTATGTAATGGGCCTAAAGAAAATGTTGTAGCTGTGAAAATTCTCCACAAGATTGACCTGCATGATATTTTCGTAGGTTTTATCGTTTTTGAGATATAGAAGTTCAAATTGAGACAATGCACTGACTGTTTCGCTGCTTATAAAACAATGTCATTACTGCAATTTCCCAAATTAAACTTATATATATTGAAAATGGTACAACCTAGAAAAAAATAAATAATACAATCTTGTAGAGAATTTTCACAGCTTGAACATTTTCTTTAGTCCCATTTTGATATGACTTGCGGCTTCCAAGCAAAATCTTGAAGACTTAAGATGAAAACCTAAAAATTTTAACTGAACCTTTATATATTAAAAATGGTAAAACCTACGAAAAACCTAAAGGTCAGTCTTGTAAAGAATTTGCACAGCTACAACATTTTCTGTAGACTCATTTCGCTACGACTTGCGGTTTCCAAGCAAAATAGTGAAAACCTAAAAAACCCTGAAATTGTGAATTTTGATCGCGATTTATTTAAAAATCCCTCTGGCGACTTTTTCTGTATCTTTTATTTTTGTTATCTATGAACATTGCGGTTTCAGAATCCGCGAAATCTTTCCATGTGTAAGCGGTTTTCATCAAAAGTTAGTTAAGGCGCACTGAGCATGATATTGTTTTATAAGGAGCCGATACAGCCAGTGCATTGTCTAAAGTTAAACTTCTATATCTCAAAAACGGTAAAACCTACGAAAATATCATAAATCAATCTTGTGGAGAATTTTCAGAGCTACAACATTTTCTTTATGCCCATTTATACAGGACTCGCGGTTTCCAAGCAAAATCGTGAAAACCTAAAGAACCCCTAAAAATGTGAACTTAAATCGCGATTTATTTGAAAATCCTTCCGGCGATTTTTTTCATTTCATGATATTTCACATCTATGAGCATTGTAGTCTCAGAATCTGCAAAAACTTTCCAGGTGTAAGCACCTTCCATTTAAATTTGGTTAAGGCACACCGTGCTATTTCTATCCACACAGGCTGAGGGTCTATCTTTGACTGATACTTTTTTACTTGTTAACCTTGAATCTCACGCTAAATTTCAACCTTTAACCTTTATCTTCACAAAATACGAATATACACACTATCAGTAAACCTCATTCTAAATTTCGGAACTCTAGCTCTAACGGTCCGCCAAATACAAATGGTACCGTAAAATTCAACAAAGCAGACTAAATATTATATTATTAAGGACCACGACCAAATCGTGCATCTTAGGACACATATGTTATCTATATAGCCGTAGACCCCTAACGCATTTTCATATACAATATAAGGTACCCTTGATTTATCCTGTTTACGTAATTTCAATTTTACAAAGTACGATCAGGGTTTTCCATATTTTACAAATACATATGCACCATTAATATCAAAAAGCCTTCTTAAATGAAGCACGCAACTTCTTCGGGACATATTCGTGACGAAAAACATCGATAAAATATTTTTGGTGTTCAATAATAACGACAATCTGGATAAAAATCGTAAAATATGACCTTAAAGTACATACCAAAAACAAGTAAAAAAGTATCAGTCGGCTTTGCCGACAGAGATATACCCTCAGCCTGTGAAAATTGAAACACTATTATCACAAAAAACTTATGTATTTAGGGGGTTTCAAAATTTTGGTCGTATGAACCGACAAAAATGTTGATTAGGATTAAAGTTCAAAAATGTTGCGGAAAACTTACTTAAAGGAATGGACCGACATAGACCATGGGGGTGCCATAGGGGGTTTTTACACCCTTCGGGCTGTTTTCTCAAGAAGTATGGACTTGCCCCTGAAACAACTATTGCCATCGTAATTGAGGCAGCGAATGTAAGTTGCTTCAACAAAAATCAAAGTGATTCAATAGCAGGTCTTAAAGTGAACTTATCCAAAATTTTGTGTGGGAGGTACGGGATGGAGTGGACAAATATAGTCCATATTCGAACCTGATCTATATCTGGTAGATATTATGAGAATGTGTAAAGTATGGACCAAATCGGTCACTCCCATCAAGAGTTATCGTGCCCACTATTTTTCTGAGTTTTCTGATTTTTCGGAGTGGACCGATATTGCTTATCTACGAACTTAAACTAAGTTTGGAAACAATATTACGAAGGCCAAATTTTGGACGGAATCGGCATATCCGTTCGAGAATTATCTTGCGCTTCCACCCATAAACATGGTGTCATAGGGTTTGTTTTTCAACTTTCAGGCTATTTTTTCAGGAAGTATGGTCTTGCCCCTGAGGAAACTTGTACCTTCGTATAGAGGACAGTGAATACAAGATGCTACAACAAAAACCAAGGCGATTCGAGAGCAGGTCCTAAACTGAACTTTTCCGAAATTTTGTGTGGGAGGTACTCGAAGGAGTTTACCGATTAAGTCCATATTGGAACCTCATCTAAGACTGGTAGAAATTTCATAATGTGCAAAGTATGGACCAAATCGGTTACTCCCTTCAAGAGTTATCGTACGCACAAATTTTCCGAACATTTTCGAACTTTTGTGGGGGAGGTACCGGAAGGAGTGGACTGATGTAATCCATCTTTGAACTTGAACTAAGTTTGGACAAAATATTACGAAAGCCAAATTTTGGACCGAATCGGCATTTCCGTTCGAGAGTTATCTTGCGCGCCAACCACTACACACGGTGTCATAGGGGTTTTTGTAACTTTCAGGCTATTTTCTCAGGAAAGCGATTCGAGACCAGGTCCTAAACTGAACTTTTCCGAAATTTTGTGTCTGAGGTACCAGAAGGAGTGGACCGATTGAGTCCATATTGGAATCTCATCTAAGTTTGGTAGAAATTACCAGGGTTTCGGAGTCGAGCTATTTTTCCTTCGACTCCGACTCCGACTCCAGGCCAGTTTTTTTTCACGACTCCGACTCCGGAGTCGACTCCGAGGGTAATTTCCTATACCTATTTCCTATATAAGAACAACAACAGCAGAAAGAATTTAGAAAGTTTCAGTAGATTTTGCCGAAATATATGTACGAGTATACCCTCAGATTATCAATTTAAAACAAAAACAAGTAAAAAAGTGTCAGTCGGGGTAGGGGTTTTTAAAATATTGAGAATTTGAATCGACAAAAATGTTCATTAGGATTAGAGATCAAAAGTTTTGCGGGGGAGATACTAAAAGGAATCTATCTACATTGACCATTATGGAAGTGGATTTCCAGCCACTACATATGGTGCCATAGGGGGCTTTTACACCGTTCGGGATGTTTGCTCAAGAAGTATGGACTTGCCCCTGAAAAAGCGTTTACGATCGTAATTGAGGCAGCGAATGCAAGTTGCTTCAACTAAAATCAAAGTAATTCGATAGCAGGTCTTAAAGTGAACTTATCCGAAATTTTGTGTGGGAGGTACCGGATGGAGGGGACAAATATAGTTTTGAACTTGATCTATATCTAGTAGATACATTAGGATGCGTAAAGTATGGACCAATTCGGCCACCCCCTTCAAGAGTTACCGTAGGAACAAATTTTCCAAACATTTTTGAACTTTTGTGGGGGAGGTACCTGAAGGAGTGGACCAATATGGCTTATCTTCAAACGTAAACTATCTTTGCACAAAATGTTACAAACGCCAAATTTTGGACCGAATCGGCAGATCCGTTCTAGAGTTATCTTGCGCTCCAACCGCCTCACACAGTGTCATACTCGTTTTTTGCACATTTCAGACGATATTCTCAGGAAGTATGGACATGCCCCTAATAAAACTTGAACCGTCGTATGGAGGGCGGTGAATACAAGCTGCCAAAATAAAAATCAGAGTGATTCGAGAGATGGCCCTAAACTGAACTTTTCCCAAATTTTGTGTGGGAGGTACCCTAAGGAGTAGGCCGATTGAGTCCATATTGAAACATTATCTAAGTCTGGTGCATACTTTACGATGGGCAAAGTATGGACCAAATTGGTTACTCCCTTCAAGGGTTATCGTGCGCACAAATTTTCCGAACATTTTCGAACTTTTGTGGGGAGGTACCGGAAGGAGTGGACCGATATAGCCCATCTTCTAACTTAAACTAAGTTTGGGCAAAATATTACGAAAGCCAAAATTTGAACCGAATCGGTCCATCCGTTCGAGAGTTATCGTGCGCTCCAGCCAGCCAGACAGACAGACGGACGGACATTGCTGAATCGACTCCAAACTGTCTGAAACACATTTGGTCCAAACATACTTGGGGTCTAAAACCATTATTTCGATGAGGCACATTTTGCCCGTATGAAAGTGTATATACCCTCGTTGGAATAAATGCTGAGGGCATAACAAGTAGAACTGACGAGTTTGATTTTTTTTTTTTTTTTTTTTTTTTTGAACGTCACCGTCACATATCTTTTTCGTTTTATTTTGTCAAAATATGAAGATGGGTATGCCAACAGTAATTTGTTACTTATAGATTTTACTAAAGCGAAAATTTTTTGCTAACTAATTTTAAAGTACATGTAGAATAGAATATGTCGAACGGATAAAAATTAGCTGAGATATGAGCGTTACAAAGAGAAAATTCATTGTGATTTGTATGTAACATCGAAGTTTGAAACACGGTTTTCTCAAAATAGCATTTTGGGATTATTATACGTATAAAAAGATTGTACTTAAGCAAGAGACATTTTAAAAAAATGTTGACGGATTTATGGCGAAAAAACTCTCAACTTTTTTAGGTAAAATCGAAATTTTGACTTCTACAGTTCACATTTTTCTTAAATGCATATTTTTTAATTCGTTTCGCTTAAGTACACGATTATTATGTTCTTAATGATCCCACAAAAACATATGCTGATCGATTTATTCGTTTTCGAGCTACAGTGGTCACCGCAAACTGCTTTAGTAAAAACAGTGTTTCGTAGGTGGCCATTTGTCAGAAAACTGTGCAACATTTTTTAACAAAACAAAAAAAAAAAATCTGAAAGTAGCTCAAGGTATTATAAATCAGATGAAAACAATATCTTTTGGAAAAAATTGGTAGATTACTTGTAAAAATTCATGAAAAATTTAATTTTTCGTGCGTGACCATAACCCCTTAATTGTGGACAAAATAAACTTATAATACTTTTTCCACATTATATTGTGAAGTATAAATATGTGAGATCAAAACTAGTATTCCAGAGTGTATATAAGTTTTGTCATAAATGTGATGGTATATTAAGAAATCAATTCATATTGAAAGATGCAATTATAATTCTATTGTCATGGAACATTATTAAATATAATAAATCCTTTGCTTACAAGTTTACTCATAGATTTCCTATAAAATGAATAAACGATTTATCAAAATTTTAATAAAGTTAATCTCTCTATCATAAAAAATAAAAACTCTTTTGATAAATGTAGAAAAAAGAATTTTGCCCGGAGTCGGAGTCGAGCTTATTTTCACGACTCCAGACTCCGACTCCGGCATAATTTGCTAGACTCCGACTCCAGACTCCGACTCCGACTCCGAAGCCCTGGAAATTACACGATGTGCAAAGTATGGACCAAATCGGTTATTCCCTACAAGAGTTATCGTGCGAACAAGTTTTGCGACAATTTTTGAACATATATGTACCTATAATCTTTAATACTAAAAGTAAGTGTAGACAAATCACCAAAAATGCATAACAATAATAACACACATTCCTTTTAGTTTTAGTTTCGAACGCAAAACAAATTATTGCAAAATAACTAGATAAGGATAAAACTGGTCTCATATTGTAGTACAATTTCCGAAAGGAAACGTTTCTTTTTTGTCCGTGTGGAATAAAAATATAATGGTCAACAGTTAAATGCATTCTTATGAAAAAAAAAGAAACCAAACGAAACGAAAAAAACAACATCAACAATTTCAAGCTAGTTTAGTTAACAGTTGTTTAGCTTTTCTAGTGCGTGTTGTGCCAAATCGTATGTGTTTGTTAATGAATTAATTTACGTTTTAATGGCCATTTGCTGTTGACGTTTTTCTTATGGATTTGTTTTGCTTTTTATTATTATTTTCTTTGCTAGCAGCCAGTTTGTTTAGTTTTCAATTTTGTTAGTTTTTGGACAACAACGCCTAATGTCAATAAGACAACATTTAATGCTGGTACACCACTTTTCGTCCGCAATTCTTCCCCCAATCCTCATCAGCATCATCGAACGTCTTTGTGCTCTATGATATTGTGATGGTGATTTTGCTCTCCTTTTTTTCATTTTGGTGGTACTGGTGATTTCTTCATCAGTGACTGACGAACTGGCTGCCAGACTAACAAACCAACAGCCAACCAGCTAACCACATACATATGTGGTCATTGGTCGCTATTGGTCACTAGACTTTGGTTGGCCAAAAAGACTTGTTTGATCGATTTAACCAAAATAAGATACAGAGATTTACTTTTGCTTGTCACACTGCGTTGCTCTTGTTCCAGAGCTGTGTAGTACATATTGATTTTAATGACGACGACGACGACGAAAAAGACAAGAGCAGCACCAGCAATGATTGTGGCGTGTTGGAGTTGCTGTTAAAGGCAGTGTGTTTGTGTATATGTTGCCGGTTTTGGTTGACCATTTTGAGCTTCCACCAAACAGGCCATAAAACCAATCAAAAACTTTTGACCAAAGTCTGCAAGACCAAACAACTATTCATTGATTTAGAGGTGGTTGTGATGTCAAACGTTGATCGGTTTTTAGAATTTTTTTCTAGTTTTCGGTTGCGTTTTTTTTTTGTGCAGTTAAAATGACTTTAGTTGCTGTTATTTACCAATATAAGGATTTATTAATGGCTGCCAAATGCCAAGTTAAAAGCGAAGTTGTTTTGTAGCTTAATTTTTTTTCTCCATTTAGTAACACAAAATATGTTCCAATTTCCTTTTTTCAAAACGGCTTTATCAATAACATTAAAAATGAAGTTAAAATGAGGTGGGTATAGGCGGTTGTTACACCTCAAACTTTTAAAAGGTTTCCTATATAGAAGGGTTTTAAAATGACATTAAGGTTTTCTATTGGCAGAATGTCTTCTATTTAAAGGATACCTTTAGGAGGTCTTCATACTCAGGGCACTTCTGTAAATAGAAAATACATAACACCTTGAAGAGGTTCTCTATGTATATAAGGCCTTTAGAAGTTCTTCGGTGAATAGAAGAACTTTAGAAGGACTTCTGTGTTTCGAAAATCTATTGAATGTATCGCCACCTTATAAAACAATGCCATGACTGCAATTGTCCAACATAAACTTATATATCTCAAAAATGGTACAACCTAGTAAAAAATTACAAATACCAATCTTGTAGAGAATTTGCACAGCAATACGATTTGCTCTAGTCCCATTTAAATAAGACTTGTCGTTTTCAAGCAAAATCGTGAAAACCTACCAAAGAACACCTAAAAATGTGACCTGAATATCTATATCTCAAAAATGGTAAAACCTAGGGACAAATCGTAAAGGTCTATCCTACACCAGCTACACCATTTTCCTAGGCCCCATTTTGGTAGAACTTGCCGTTCAAGCAAAATGGTGAAAACCCAAAAAAAAAATTCTAAACCTTGGACCGCGATTTATTTAAAAATCCCTCCAGTCACTGCATTGTCCAAATTTGAACTTCTGTATCTCAGAAACGGTAAAACTTACGAAGACGTCACACAGGTCAATCTTGTAGAGAATGTTCACTGCTACATAGTTTTCTTTAGTACTATTTTGATAGGATTTGCGGTTTACAAAAAAAAAATCGTGAAAACCTAAAAAATTAATGAAAATTAATGGCCGCGATTTATTTAAAAAGCCCTCCGGCGATTTATTTTTGATTTTTCTCGTCTATGAACATTGTAGTTTCAGAATCGGCAAAAACTGTCCAGGTGTAAGGACCTTTCATATAAATGTAGCTCAGACGTAACGTGTCCTATTCACAGGAAAGAAGCTCTGCTATCTGCAGACCCTCATTTCGATGCAGACCCAATTTTCGATGATTTAAGTTTGAAAAAAAAAAAAAACAATACGATGTGGAAAGTTCGGACCAAATAGGTTGATCTGTTACAGAGTTAACGTGCGCACCAGCCGGACCGACGGAAATATATGGAGTGATGAAAAAATATTCTTTAAAAAATCCAAAATTTTTTAATTTTGAAAATGTCCCTTTTAAAAAATCGTAGATTTTGTAAACAATATTTTTTCAAAAATCGTGGATTTTTTAAAGAATATTTCTTTTTTCAAAAATCCTAGATTTTTTAAAAATCGTAGATTTTTTAAAGAATATTTTTTTCAAAAATCGTGGCTATTTTAAAAAATATTTTTTAAAAATCGTAGATTTTTTAAAGAATATTTTTTTCAAAAATCGTGGATATTTTAAAGAATATTTTTTCAAAAATCGTGGAT
Organism: Musca autumnalis; assembly: GCF_047663935.1. Taxonomy (NCBI): domain Eukaryota; kingdom Metazoa; phylum Arthropoda; class Insecta; order Diptera; family Muscidae; genus Musca; species Musca autumnalis. The sequence goes on along the minus strand of NW_027412088.1, from coordinate 70,251,698 downwards.
TTTTTAAAGAATATTTTTTTTCAAAAACCGTGGATTTTTTAAAGAATCTTTTTTTCAAAAGCCGTGGATTTTTTTTTTTTAAAAACCGTGGATTTTTTAAAGAATGTTTTTTTCAAAAACCGTTGATTTTTTAAAGAATGTTTTTTTTTTTTTTTTGAAAAACCGTGGATTTTTTAAAGAATGTTTTTTTTTTTAAACCGTGGATTTTTTAAAGAATGTTTTTTTTTTTTTTTAATAAAAAGAGATCGTTGATTTTATAAAGAATATTTTTCTTTTCAAAAATCGTAGGTTTTTTAAAGAATTTTTTTCAAAAATCGTGAATTTCTTAAAGTATATTTTTTCAAAAATCGTGGATTTTTTAAAGAATATTTTTTCAAAAACCAAGGATTTTTAAAGATTATTATTTTTTTTTTTCAAAAATCGTTGATTTTTTAAAGAATATTTTTTCAAAAACCAAGGATTTTTAAAGATTATTTTTTTTTTTTCAAAAATCGTGGATTTTTTAAGAATGATTTTTCAAAAATCGTGGATTTTTTAAAGAATGATTTTTCAAAAATCTAGGATTTTTTCAAGAATGATTTTTCAAAAATCGTGGATTTTTTAAAGAATATTTTTTTCAAAAATCGTGGATATTTTAAAGAATATTTTTTTCAAAAATCGTGGATTTTTTTAAGAATATTTTTTTTCAAAAATCGTGGATTTTTTAAAGAATATTTTTTTCAAAATAAAGATTATTTTTTAAAAAAATCGTGGATTTTTTAAAGAATGTTTTTTTTAAAAACCGTGGATTTTTTAAAGAATGTTTTTTTCAAAAATCGTGGATTTTTTAAAGAATTTTTTTTTTCAAAAATCGTGGGTTTTTTAAAGATTATTTTTTTTCAAAAATCGTGCATTTTTTTAAGAATGATTTTTCAAAAATCGTGGATTTTTTAAAGAATGATTTTTCAAAAATCTAGGATTTTTTCAATAATGATTTTTCAAAAATCGTGGATTTTTAAAGAATATTTTTTTCAAAAATCGTGGATTTTTTAAAGAATTTTTTTTTTTTTTTCAAAAATCGTGGATTTTTTTAAAGAATATTTTTTTCAAAAATCGTGGATTTTTTAAAGAATATTTTTTTCAAAAATCGTGGATTTTTTAAAGAATATTTTTTTCAAAAATCGTGGATTTTTTTAAGAATATTTTTTTCAAAAATCGTTGATTTTTTAAAGAATCGTTGATTTTTTAAAGAATATTTTTTTTCAAAAATCTAGCATTTTTTAAAGAATCGTAGATTTTTTAAAGAATATTTTTTTCAAAAATCTAGCATTTTTTAAAGAATCGTGGATTTTTTAAATATTATTTTTTTCAAAAGTCGTGGATTTTTTTAAAGAATATTTTTTCAAAAATCTTGGAATTTTAAAGAATATGTTTTCAAAACTTTTTTTTAAATCGTGGATTTTTTGAAGAATATTTTTTTTAAAACCTTGGTTTTTTTAAAGAATATTTTTTCAAAAACCTTGGATGTTTTAAAGAACATTTTTCAAAAATTGTGAACTTTTTAAGGAATATTTTTCAGAAATTGTGGATTTTTTAAGAACACTTTTTCAAAAATCTTGGATTTTTTAAGGAACACTTTTTCAAAAATCTTGGATTTTTTAAGAGTTTTTTTAAATCGTTGATTTTTTAAAGAAAGTTTTTTTAAAAGGAAACTTTTTCAAAAATCGTGAATTTTTTAAAGAATATTTTTTTTTTTCAAAAATCGTGGCTTTTTTAAAGAATATTTTTTTCAAAAAACGTGGATTTTTTAAAGAATATTTTGAAAACATCTTCGATTTTTTAAAAAATATTTTTGGAAACATATTCGACTTTTTAAAGAATATTTTTTTCAAAAATCGTAGATTTTTTAAAGAATATTTGTTCAAAATGCGAGATTTTTTAAACTATTTATTTTAAAAAACGTGTTTTTTCATAGATCTTTTTATTCGAAAAGAAAGTAAAAGATTTTTTTTAAAGATTTTCAATAAAGTGCATATTTTAAGTTTTTTTAAGTGGGGACTTTTATTAAGTTTTTTCAAAAATAGTGGACTTTTTACAGTGTTTTATTTAAGTTGCGTCTGTTGTCTGTCTGTTTAGTTCAAATCTAGTAACTCATTTTTAACACAGTTGCAGTTGACCAATCAAACTAAAACTTTGCACACTTTTCATATTTGGATGACAATACATGAATATGAAAACAAAATCAATATGGGTCCATTTTTTCCTATAGCCCCCATATAGCGGTACTATCCGAATTGGTTGTAACTTGGCATTTGTAGTACCCACTAGTACAGAAACTTCCCAACCAAAAATTGTGAACATGGGTCAAGGTTTTAGTATATCACCCATATAGCGGTACCACCCGATTTCAGGCAATTTAAAGTTTGTATCTACATTTTTGGCCTTTAATGTGGTTATTGGACTCTCAGTGTTGAAAAATTTATTTACAAACTAGAAAATAATTTTTCGCTTAGCCTTCTTCTTCCTCGTAATGGATACAATTGAAAAATTATTTTCTAGTTTGTAGTGCATTTATAAATAAAACACTAAAACTTAATTTTTTTAATTGTTTTTACATTAAGTTTTTTAAAAATCGTAGATTTTTTCAAGATTTTTCAAAATTCACTGTTTTTGAAAAAATATTATTTAAAAATCCTCAATTTTTAAACAAATATTCCTTAAAAAATCCACGAGTTTTTAAAAAAATTTCTTTAAAAAGTCCAGGATGTTTTAAAAAATATTCTTTAAAAAAATCCAAGCTTTTTGAATAACCATTCATTAAAAAATTCACGATTTTTGAAGAAATATTTTTAAAAAACACCTTTTAAAAAAATCTACGACCTTTTTAAATATATTCTTAAAAAATCAACCCCGCTTGAATATAAAAAGAACGTCTTAAGGTCTCTTGAAAAAAGTCTGCAAGATCTTAATAATGCTTTCTTTCTTCTGAACTTACCTGGAATTGGAATTTTTGTTAAATTGCGAATTACAATTTTATTGATTATAGCAAGTATATATTCTAAAAAGCCAACTACATATTTTCAAGTTTTGTTGTTTGGCATTTTCTATTAAATTTTTTTTCTGTTTTGTTTTCTGTTTATATTGTTGTTGCTGGTTATTGCTTTTTCTATTTTAATTTGTTTATATTTTTTGTTGTTGTTCTCAACTTCTTGTAGCTTCAGCAAACGGCAAAACTGTGAATGTAGATTTGAAAATCGAAAGCAAGGTCTTTTTGTGTTGTTTTTCTGATATGCCACTTTTTTAGCAAAGACGCAAAAGTCGAAGAAGCCTAAAGAATAAAAATAATAAAAAGAAAAAAAAAACACACACCAAAAACAAGTGGCGTTTAAATGTTCATATACCGTCTCCATATTTTAGTATCAACACTTTTGGAGTCATAGTAAGAAAAAGTAAAGTGCTTTTTATATGTGGAGAAGGAGTTGCCGCAGCTCTCTCTAAGCACTATTAAGGGTAGGCTCGTGGATTTTTTAAAGAATATTTTTAAGCAATAAACAGGGCTATGCTTGTAATTTTTTAAAGAATAATTTTTAAGCACAATCAAGGCTATGCTCTTGGTTTTTTAAAGAATATTTTAAAATTCTTTTAAAAACCCAAGAAGTTTGAAAAAATATTCCTTAAAAAATACGCGATTTAAAAAATAAAAAAACCACGATTTTGAAAAAAAAATCTTTAAAAAACGATTTCTGAAAAAAATGTTCTTTAAAAAATCCAAGATAACATTTTTGAAAAAATATTCTTTAAAATCCAAGATTTTTGAATAAATATCCTTAAATCATCCAATATTTTTCAAAAAATAATCTTTAACAAGTAAGAAAAGTGTTAAGTTCGGTCGGGCCGAACTTTTTATACCCTCCATCACAATTTTCAGTCATTTCGGTGGATTAATGTGGCCACAACCTTCAAAATACCAATACCGAAATTCGGAAGGTACCGTTCTATGGGGGCTATATGATGGCGTGGACCTATACCTACAAATTTCTGGGGGAAAGTTGTATACGCCTAAAGAAGACATCTCGTTGTGATAATGAGGCTAAAACGTTCAAAATATCGAAAATCGGGAGATATTGTATTATGGGGGCTATATCAACACGTGGACCTATATAAACATTTTATGGTAGAAATGTTTCTTAGCCTTTGGAAACACAAAATACAAAGTTACAACCGATTCTTTGGTCAAATGGGTCTAATACATTCAAAATATATTAAAATGACGCGTACTTTATAAGGGGCCTTATGTGGGGGTTATACCAAAACGTGGACCTATATAACCCGACTTTGGTAGGAATGTTTTCTGGCCTCTGAAGACACAGAATACCAAATTACAACCAATCCTGTGGTCAAATAGGTCTAATACATTCAAAATATATTAAAACAAGTGAGCCAAGGCTATGGTCGGGTCGGGGCCGACTATGTGATACCCTACACCACTTCCCCTGTGCATAAGCTTTTGACTGGTAAAATTCAAAATATTAAAATTGGGATAGCTTAGCGCCTTTGCTCTGAATGTCTTCTTTAATACAGGTCAATTTTATTGAAACGCGTTTAAGTGCATCGTCAGAATAACTCAAATAAAAAAAATGGAAAAGTGGGATGTATGCCAACCATCAACTATCACATTCCGACCCCTGCATAATATCCGACCATTACCAAAATCAATAGGTTTATTCCTCTGTGAGACCCCCATTAACACCCAAAATTTCGTGACGATCCGATCAAAATTGCGACCTGTAGCGTGATTACAAAGAAATTGAAAAATGGGATGTATTAACTGCTATTGCGATATCTCCGTTATTTGGTCACCTACGCCAATCTACTTTGCATCATTGTAAAGATGAATCCATGATTTTTAAAAACTAAATTAAATCATCCAAGATTTTTCAAAAAATTATCCTTAAAAAAATTAAAGATAATTGAAAAAATATTTTTTAAAAAATTCAAGATTTTCGAAAAAATACAAGATTAAAAAAATATTTTTCATAAATCCAAGATTTTTGAAAAAAATATTCTATAAAAAATCCATGATTTCTGAAAAATTATCCTTTAAAAAATCTATGATTTTTGACAAAATATTCTTTAAAAACATCTAAGATTTTTTAAAGATATTCTATAAAAAACCCATTATTTAAAAAAAATATTCTTTAAAAAATTCATGATTTTTTAAAAAATATTATTTTAAAAATCCAAGATTATTGAAATATATTCTTCTAAAAATCCACTATTGTTGGAAAAAAATATTCTTTAAAAAATCCACTATTGTTGGAAAAAAATATTCTTCAAAAAATCCACGATTTTTGAAAAAATATTCTTTAAAAATCCACGATTTAAAAAAAATATATTCATTAAAAAATCCACGATTTTAAAAAAAATATTCTTTAAAAAAAAACACGATTTTTAAAAAAATGGGACAAGGGGGATTTCTCTCATATCAATGAGTGCACCTCGATTCATATTAGCTCAATGATAATGGGACCTACAGTTTATCGCCGAGTCCGAACGGCGTGTCTTAAGACACCTCTTGTAGAGAAGTTTTACATGACTGAAAATACTCAGGAAATGTCGCCAACATTACTGAGGGGTATTTTTCCACCGTTGAAAATTGCTTGATGTTCAGCGTGCAAGGCGGGTGTGATTACCATTGCACCCAATTGTTGAAAAAATATTATATAATCCAAGATGTTTGAAAAAATATTCTTTTAAAATTCAAGATTTTTTAAAAAATATTCTTTGAAAAATGCGAGATTTAAAAAAAAAAATCTTAAAAAAAATCAACGATTTTTGATAAATATTCTTTAAAAATCCAAAATTTTAAAAAAAATCTTTGAAAAATGCAAGATTTTTGAAAAAATATTCTTTAAAAATCCACGATTTTGGAAAAAATAATCCTTAAAAAATCCACAATTTAAAAAAAATATTAATTTAAAAATGCAAGATTTTTGAAAAAAAATCCTAAAAAATCCACGATTTGAAAAAAAATCGTAAAAAAATCCACGATTTTTGAAGAAAATATTCTTTAAAAAATCCACGATTTTTGAAAAAAATATTCTTTACAAAATCCACGATTTTTGAAAAAAACTATTTTTGAAATAATATTCTATAAAAAATTCACGATTTTGCAAAAAAAAAATATTCTTTAAAAAATACAGTATTTTTGAAAAAAATCTTCTTAAAAAAATCCAACATATTTGAGAAAATGTTCTTAAAAAATACACGATTAAAAAAAAAATCTTAAAAAAGGCCACGATTTTTGAAAAAATATTCTTTGAAAAATCCACGATTTTTGAAAAAATAATATTTAAAAAATCCACGATTTAAAAAAAAATTTTCCCTAAAAAGTCCACAATTTTTGAAAAAATTCGCGGTTTATGAAAACGATATCATTACAATTCCACAATTTTTGAAAAAAAATATTTTTGAAAAAAATCTTCTTAAAAAAATCCAACATTTTTGAGAAAATGTTCTTAAAAAATACACGATTTTTTAAAAAAAAATCTTAAAAAAGTCCACGATTTTTGAAAAAATATTATTTAACGTATTTTTTTAAAAAATCCACGATTTTTTAAAAAAAATCTTTAAAAAGTCCACGATTTTTGAAAAAATATTATTTAACGTATTTTTTAAAAAATCCACGATTTTTGAAAAAAATATTCTTTAAATAATCCACGATTTTTGAAAAAAAATATTTTGTAAAAAATTCACGATTCTTGAAAAAAAAATTCTTTAAAAAATCCACGATTTTTAAATAAAAATATTCTATAAAAAATTCACGATTTTTGAAAAAAAGTTCTTAAACAAATCCACGATTTTTGAAAAAAATGTACTTTAAAAAATCCACGATTTTTGAAAAACTGTACTTTAAAAAATCCACGATTTTTGCGTTTTATGAAAACAATATCATTACAATTTCACGATTTTTAAAAAATATTCTTGAAAAAATCTAAGATTTTTGAAAAAATATTTTTTAACAAATCCAAGATTTTTAAAAAATATTCTTTAAAATATCCACGATTTTTCAAAACTATGCTTTAAAAAATCCAAGATTTTTGAAAAAATATCCTTTAAAAAATCCACGATTTTTGAAAAAGTATCCTTAAACGAATCCAATATTTTTCAAAAATAAACATTCCTTAAAATTAAAGGTTTTTGGAAATAATGTTCTTTAAAAATCCAAGATTTTTGAAAAAATATTCTTTAACAAGTCCATGATTTATGAAAAAATATTCTTTAAAAAACATGATTTTTGAAAAATATTCTTTAAAAATATTCCTTTAAAAAATACTGCTTAAAAAATCCACAATGTTTGAGAAAATATTCTTTAAAAACCACGATTTTTGAAAAAGTGTTCTTAAAAAATCCACGATTTTTTAAAAAAAAATATTCTTTCAAAAAACAATGATTTCTTTAAAAATCCAAGATTTTCAAAAAAAATTATTACAACATTTTACGTTTTTTGAAAAAAAAAATCTTTAAAAACATACAATTTAAAAAAAAGTCGAAAATTTAAAAAAAAAATCTTAAAAAATCCACGATTTTTTAAAAAATATTGTTTAAAATTAAATATTTTTAAATATATTTTCTCCGTATGGCTAGGTTCGTGTATTTTTTAAAGTATATTATATAAGCACTATAATTTGAGATACCTGAGCATTCTATCATATAGGCTTTGCAACGTCCTTGCAGGGCCTTTTATCCTCATTTATAGATATTTTTAAAATATTATACAAATCTTATCTTCTTTCATATTGTTTAGAACAGACAGAAATGTCTATAATTGTATTTAAAGGAAATTGCAAAATTATTATCAACCCAGAGATACCAGTCATAAAACACTTTGCAAAAACCTCCGAACAATAACAAAAAGAAGCACACAGTTTATAACATGAAGATAATTATTTGCGCAAAACAAAAAACCAATCTATGAAATTATATCATTTGCTGCTACGGTTTGGTTTGAATGAAAAAAAAAACAAGTAAGAACAGACTATAGTCGGACGGGGCCGACCATGTGATACCCTATACCACTATCCCTGTGCACTAGCTTTCCGGGCTAGCTTTTGATAAATGATAACTTTTATTTAAATGTATACACAAAAGTTTTGATCAATTTAACCCGCTAAATATTATCCGATCATACCGTTGACTTGCACGCTACTTCTTCATCTCAAACCAAAACTACGTTTAAAATTTCGCGCCGATCGGACTATTATTGCGACCTACAGAGCGGCTACAAAATCGAGCAAAAATTTTGTTTTTGGTCCATTTCATCCCTTTAACATTTCACGATCATCGCCAAAAACTAATCAGTTCTATTCTGGTCCAAACCCGACCTCCATACTAAATTTCGTGACAATCGGTCCATAATTGCGGCCTCTAGCTTGATTACAATTTTTAATGGACGGACAGACGGACGGACGGACGGACGGACACACATCGCTAAATCGCTTTATCTCGTCGAGATATGAAGTTTGGTATACCACATGAGGGGTCTACGACGAATATTTCGCGGCGTTACATGAATTTTTGGGAAAACAAACTTATTATACCCTTTTCCACATTGTGGTATAGGGTATAAATACCGAATAAAAAAGTGCAAACTGCCAATCAAGAAATTATAACACAAACACTGCTCCACACGCGCCTTATACTGACAACTGTTGATAATTTGAAGCAATTTTTTTTTAAATTGCACTCGATAGGCAACCACTTCTCGAATTAGATTAAAAAATTGAACCTTATTATTCTAACTATACTGCTGTATTATCCTACAGTCGCTATACACTATTCTTGTCTTCATTCTGACAAGACTGTAAATATTCAATACCATTTCTTGGTTCTGTGGCTTAGAAAAGTGTCCAAGCTATGTATGACCTTAGAACTATTTTCATTTCTGCAGGATGATGTGCCAAAACCAATGTATGGAATGGATAGCACTGTGTCATTTCATCATTTGAATTCAGAATTATCACCTTCTTCCCTTTCTACTGTGCAAAAGATGGCCTTGAAAAAATTATATGTATTTTTTCAGTATTCAATTTGTCGTCATAGAGGAATTTCAAAATTTTGTGTATTTTTCTGAAAAAAAAATTTTTATTATTTGAAGCCCGTTTATGCTGTTCCTCTCCGAGTTTCGTGAAGATTTAGCTGAAAAAGGTGAGGACAATATTCCAGCCAGCAAGATGGCTCAATTGGCAGGCGAAGATTGGCGTAATATGTCGGCCAAGGATAAGTTAACCTATCAAATATGGGCCGAAAAGAATAGAGAAGTTTCAGATGCCACGGCTGGAAGAAGGAGACGAAGAAGACGATCAAGTCGTAGCTCAGCAAGCCCATCGCCTGTGAGACGGACAAGGCGCCGTGCAGCCCGACCAACAACAACAAGAAGACGCAGAAGGAGACCAAGGAGCATGTAAAAAACTTCATTTAAATTAGATGTGATTTTGTTTCTTTCCTAAATGTCAAAAAATATAATAAATTAAATTGCATGTGTGTGTGTCTACAAATTCTTTGAGCTGTTTTATTTTTAACATAAAAGATTAGATGTTTGAAGGTTTTTTTTTAGTTCTTCAACAACATATTGGAGAATTGTTGGAAAGTCATAAGTAATAAAAAGGGAAATATAGGAATTGAACTTGGAAAATTTCACTTCATCACATCTCCCATGTCGAAACTAATAACATTTACATTTTCTGCAAAAGAAAAATATTTTAAACAATTGCAACTTCCGCAGCTTATAAAGGCTTGTTGGCTAAGTTAAAAAATAAAGAAAATTGCAAAATAAGGGTCGTCTCTTCCAATGATGTCAAGACTGCATGTGATGCCCTCAAAGCAGACACCATTTACCCAGCTGGACATTATTACTATTATTGTGAAAAATTATTGATAGTTTTGCGACAAATGGTCATCATATGACAATGACAGAAGATTTGCCATTATTTCTGTATTTTTTTTTTACAAAACATTGTTACAAAACTTTTTATTGTACTCCCACTTATCGTTAAATTATATTGCAGATGATGTGAAAAGCAATAAGGAAATAAAAGGGGATTTCAAACAACGGTGAAAAGGGATTCATTGGTAAACTAAACTGCACATATACAAAGATTTTCAAAGTAAATCATTATGACATGAAAGATGATAGGACCGATATGGACCGATATGGACCGATATGGACCATTTTAGAAGTTAAATTAAATTTTGACAAAATATTAGGAGATCCAAATTTTAGACCAAATTGGTTGCCCCATTCAAGTGATATCGTCCTAAACTTTTACCGTCGTAATGGAGGAAGCGAATGCAAATCGCTTCAAAAAATGAAAGTGAACTTATCCGAAATTGTGTGTCAGAGGTACCAGAAGGAGTAGACAAATATAGTCCATATTCGAACCTGATCTATATCTGGTAGATATATTAGGATGTGCAAAATATGGATTACATCGGTCACTCCCTTTAAGAGTTATCGTGCGCACAATTTTTCCGAACATTTTTGAACTTTTGTGGGGGAGGTACCTGAAGGAGTGGACCGATATGGCTTATCTTCGAACCCTAACTATGTTTGGACACAATATTACGGAGGCCAAAATTTGGACCGAATTGGCACATCCGTTCGAGAGTTATCTTGCGCTCCATCCACTACACACGGTGTTATAGGGGCTTTTTACATCTTTCAGGCTATTTTCTCAGGAAGAATGGACTTGCTCCTGATGAAACTTGTACCGCCGTATGGTGGGCAACGAATACAAGTTGTTGCAACAAAAATCAAAGCGATTCGAGAGCAGGTCCTAATCTGAACTTATCTGAAATTTTGTGTGGGAGGTATCCGAAGGAGTGGATCGATTGAGTCCATTTTGGAATTTCATCTAAGTTTAGTAGAAATTTCACGATGTGCTTGGATCAAATCGGTTACTTCCTTCAAGAGTTATCGTGGGCTCAAATTTTCCGAACATTTTCGAACTTTTGGGGGGAGGTACCGGAAGGAGTGGACCGATATAGCCCATCTTCGAACTTAAACTAAGTTTGGACAAAATATTACGAAAGCCAAATTTTGGACCGAATCGGCAGATCTGTTCGAGAGTTATCTTGCGCTTTAACCACTAACACGGTGTCATAGGGTTTTTTGTAACTTTTAGGCCCATTTGCTCAGGAAGTATGGACTTGCCCCTAATGAAACTTACAGCGTCGTATAGAGGACAGCGAATACAACTTGCGTAAACAAAAACAAAGCGATTCGAGGCCAGGTCCTAAACTGAACATTTCCGAAATTTTGTGTGGGAGGTACTCGAAGGAGTGGACCGATTGAGTCCATATTGGAACCTCATCTAAGTTTGGTAGTAATTACACGATGTGCAAAGTATGGACCAAATCGGTTATTCCCTACAAGAGTTATCGAGCGCACAAGTTTTGCGACAATTTTTGAACATTTGTGGGGGAGGTACCTGAAGGAGTGGACCTATATGGCCCATCTTCGAACTTAAATCGAATCTGGACAAAATATTTCGATACCCAAAATTTGAACCGAATTGATTTATCCGTTCGAGAGTTATCGTGCGCACCAGCCAGCGAGACAGACAGACGGACGGACATTGCTAGATCTACTCAAAATTGTCTGAAACGGATATCGTACAAACATACTTGGGGTCTAAAACCATTATTTCGATGAGGCACATTTTTGGTCGTATCAAATTGTAAATACCCTCTTTAGCCTAAAGGCTAAAAATGGTTAGAAGCACGTGGACTTTTAAAACAATTTTTCCAAGAACGTGGGTTAAAAGATGGGAGGATTTTTTAAAGATAATTGTCAAGTTTCAAACGTTTCAAGCCCACGGATATTTTTAAGGAGGAGATTTTTTTTTCAGGCACGTGTATTTAAAAAATATTTTTAAAGCAAATTGACTTTTTAAGATAACTTTCCCCAAAACGAGGTTTTAAAAAGGATTTCAAGCACGAGTTTTGTTGTAAATTTGTTTTTTTTTTAGGAAATTTTTGAAGCCCCTGGATTTTTAAGGAATTTGTGAAGAAAAATTTTCAAGCACGTGGATATTTTGCAAAAAGAAAACGTTTTCAAGCACGTGGACTTTTTAAGAAATTCTTCAGGCAGACTATTTTTCAAGCGTGTGCGTTTTTATAAGATTTTTTGTCAAGCTCTTGAATATTTTCAAAGGAAATTTGGGCAACCACGTGGATTTATTAACGAAAAATTTTTCAAGCACCTACAAGATTTTGAAAGAATATTTGATGAACAACGTGGATTTATTAATGAAAATTTGTTTCACGCACGAAGACTTTTAAATAACTTTTTTAAGCACGAAGATTTTTAAAGAACTTTTTAAGCACGTGGATTTTTTTAAAGAATTGTTTCAACCATGGGATTTATTAAAGAATTTTTTTAAGCACCTGGATTTTAAAGAATCTGTTTAGGCACGTGGACTTTTCAAGATTTTTTTACGAACGTGGATTTTTTTCAACCACTTGATTTTTGTTAAGATTTTTTTAAGCACGTGGCTCTTGAATATTTTCAAAGGAAATTTGTTCAACACGTGGATTTATTATGAACAAATTTTCAAGCACCTGCAAGATTTTGAAAGAATATTTGATACTATGGGATTTATTAATGACAATTTGTTTGAAGCACGAAGACTTTTAAATAACATTTTTAAGCACGAAGATTTTTAAAAAAACTTTTTTAAGCCATGTGGATTTTTTAAAGAATTGTTTCAACCATGGGATTTATTAAAGATTTTTTTTAAGCACATGGATTTTAAAGAATTTGTTTAGGCACGTTGACTTTTCAAGATTTTTTAGGAACATGGATTTTTTTCAACCACTTGATTTTTGTTAAGATTTTTTAAGCACGTGGATTTTTAAAGTTATTTCTTTTTTAAAAAGAACATGGATTAAAAAATGAAAGCAAGTGATTTTTTATGCATATGAATTAACAAAATCAATAATGCTGCAGTTCAAATTATACTTCAGTCACATGGATTTTTTAAAGAATTTTTCTTCAAATAAGTGGATTTTTTAAAGATTCTTCTTCAGTCACTTGCATTTTTTAAATGCATTTTTTATGACACCTGGATTTTGAAGAAAAATTTTCAAAGCACGAGAATTTTTAAATTAATTTTTTTCAAAGATGTGTAAATTTTAAAAGATATCCTTCAGCACGTGCATTTTTTAAAGAAAATGTTTGAAGCAAGAGAATTTTTAATGAAATGATTTCAAAAACGTGGATTTGAACAAATTTTCTTCAGGACGTGGATTTTTTAAAGACATTTTTTTAAGCACGTGGTTTTTTTGAAGAAATGTTTCAGGCACGGACATTTTTGAGGAAAAATTTTGAAAGCACGAGGATTTTTAAAGACGTTTTTTTTAAACACGAGTATCTTTAATTTTGTTAAAGAAAAATTGTATAGCACGATGGTATTTTAAAAAGGAAAATGGTTTCAAGCATGTGACTTCAAGTATGTGGATATAGTAGCAAGCACATTGACTCTTTAAGACAATATTTCCAAGCACGCGGATTTTGCAACAAAGTGGATCTAAAAAATGGATTACAGCACATGACTTTCCCAAGCACGTGGACTTAAAAATAAATTGTAAAGACATTTTTGAAGCACCTGGATTTTTTTGAAGAAAAATCAAACACGTGGACATTTTCATAAGGAAAATTTATTTCAAGCACGTGGACTTTATTCAAAGACGTGGATTTTTTAAAGAAATATTTCAAGCGGCCCGCTGATATTTTTAAAAGGTACGGAGATATTTTCAAAAGAAAAATTGTCAAGCACTTGGATATTTTCAAAAAGAAAATTTCCAACAAATTGCTATAAAAATTATTTCAAGCACGTGGCCTTTTCAAGACAATTTTTCTAAGCACGTGGATTTAAAAATAATTTTTAAATACATTTTTGAAGCAGTTGGATTTTTTTGAAGAAAAATCAAGCACGTGGATTCTTTCATAAGGAAAATTTGTTCAAGCAAGTGGATTTTTGAAGCACCTGCATTTTTTTGAAGAAAAATCACACACGTGGACATTTTCCTAGGAAAATTTTCAAGCACGTGGACTTTATTCAAAGACGTGGATTTTTTTATGAAACATTTCAAGCGGTCCGCTGATATTTTTAAAAGGTACGGAGATATTTTCAAAAGAAAAATTGTCAAGCCCGTGGATATTTTCAAAAAGAAAATTGCCAACAAATTGCTATAAAAAATTATTTCAAGCACGTGGCCTTTTTAAGACAATTTTTCTAAGCACGTGAATTTAAAAATAATTTTTAAAGATGTTTTTAAAGCACCTAGATTTTTTTTGAAGAAAAATCAAGCACTTGGATTCTTTCATAAGGAAATTTTGTTCAAGCAAGTGGATTTTTGAAGCACCTGGACTTTTTTGAAGAAAAATCTACATTTTCCTAAGAAAAATTTCAAGCACGGAGACTTTATTCAAAGACGTGGATTTTTTAAAGAAAAATTTCAAGCGGCCCGCTGATATTTTTAAAATGTACGGAGATATTTTCAAAAGAAAAATTTTCAAGCCCGTGGATATTTTCAAAAAGAAAATTGCCAACAAATTGCTATAAAAAATTATTTCAAGCACGTGACCTTTTAAAGACAATTTTTCTATGCACGTGAATTTAAAAATAATTTTTAAAGATATTTTTAAAGCACCTAGATTTTTTTTTTGAAGAAAAATCAAGCACGTGGTTTCTTTCATAAGGAAATTTTGTTCAAGCAAGTGGAATTAAAAAAAACAATTTCAAGCACGTGGACTTTTTAAGACAAAATTTTCAAGTACGTGGATTAAAAAAATGGTTTCAAGCACGAGTAATTTTTTCAAACAAATGTATTTTTTAAAGAAAAATTTCAAACAGTTTCAAGCCCGCGGATATTTTTAAAAGGAGATATGTTTCAGTCACATGGTTTAAAAAAAAAAAAAATGATTTGAAACACGTAGAGTTTTTAAGATAATTTTTCCAAGCACGTGGATTAAAAAAAATGGTTTCAAACACGAGGAACTTTTTCAAAAACGTGCATTTTTAAAGAAACTTTTTCAAGCGGTTTCGACCCGCTAATATTTTTAAAATAAGATATTTTTAATCTCGTGGATTTAAAAAAATGTTTTTCAAGAACATGCACAGCAGGTGGATTTAAAAAAATGTTTCAAGCTCTAGGAATTTGTTTTAAAAACGTTATATTTTTTTAATTTCAGGTACGACGATTTTTTTTCAAAAACATGTGTGCCTTAACCAAATTTAAATGGAAGGTGCTTACACCTGGGAAGTTTTTGCAGATTCTAAAACTACAATGCTCATAGATGAGAAATATCAAGAAACGAAAAAAATCACCGGAGGGATTTTCAAATAAATCGCGATTTAATTTCATATTTTTAGGGGTTCTTTAGGTTTTCACAATTTTGCATGTAAACCGCGAGTCCTAAGTAAATAAACCTAACGAAAATATTGTAGCTGTGAAAATTCTCCACAAGATTGACCTTTATGATGTTTTCGTAGGTTTTACCGTTTTTGAGATTTAGAAGTTCAAATTGAGACAATGCACTGACTGTATCCCCTCCTTATAAAACAATATCATGCCCAGTGCGCCTTAACTAACTTTTGATGAAAACCGCTTACACATGGGAGGATTTCGCGGATTCTTAAACAACAATGTTCATAGAAAAGAAAAATAAAAGAAACAGAAAAAAATCGACAAAGGGATTTTTAAATAAATCGCGATCAAAATTCACAACTTTAGCGATTTTTTAGGTTTTTACGATTTTGCTTAGAAACCGCAAGTCGTATCGAAATGAGTCTGAAGAAAATGTTGTAGCTGTGAAAATTTTCTACAAGACAGACCTTTAGGTTTTTTCGTAGGTTTAACCATTTTTGAGATATAGATGTTCAGTTAAAATTTTTAGGTTTTTATCTTAAGTCTTCAAGATTTAGCTTGCAAACTGCAAGTCATATCAAAATGGGACTAAAGAAAATGTTGAAGCTGTGAAAATTCTCTACAAGATTGGATGGATGTATCTTTTTTTCCTAGGTTGTACCATTATCAAGATATATAGGTTTAATTTTGGAAATTGCAGTAATGACATTGTTTTATATGGAGACGATACAATCAGTGCATTGTCTCAATTTGAACTTCTATATCTCAAAAACGATAAATCCAACGAAAATATCATAAAGATCAATCTTGTGGAGAATTTTTATAGCTACAACATTTTCTTTAGACATATTTACATAGGACTCGCGGTTTCTAAGCAAAATCGTGAAAACCTAAAGAACCCCTAAAATTATGAACTTAAATCGCGATTTATTTTAAAATCCCTGCAGTGATTTTTTTTGTTTGTTTGTTTCCATCTGTGAGCATTGTAGTTTCAGACTTCCCAGGTGTAAGCACCTTCCATTTAAAATTAATTAAGGCACACCGTGTGGACATTTTAAGAAATTTTTCAGGCACTCGATTTTGTCAAACACCTGCATTTTTTAAGATTTTGTTTAAGCTCTCTAATATTCTCAAGAAAAATTTGTTCAACCACGTAGATTTACTAAGGAAAAATTTTTCAAGCACGAAAATTTTAAAGAATATTTGTTGAACAATGTAGATTATTAATGAAAATTGGTTTCAAGCACGAAGATTTTTAAAGAACATTTTTAAGCACGTGGATTTTTTAAAGAATTTTTTCAACCATTGGATTTTTTTTAAGGAAAAATTTTTTAGTATTTTTTGGGCACGTGTACTTTTCAAGTCTTTTTAAGAAGATTGGCAGAATAATAAATATGAATATGTACTTGTGCATTAACTGCTACAACAGCATCAAAATGTGCACCACAATGACTCCAATTAATATTTACTGTCAAAAAGTTTGATTCATCAGTGGGTGGAAACTGAAACAATACAAAGCCAACAGAAATATTGACAAATGAAAAATTACTGTTTAGATTTTTTGCGCAGATTATTTCACAATATTGAAAATAGCTCATTAATATTTTTGAGTTTAAACGCTGTAAAAAAATGAACGCATAAAAGACCGCAAATAAAATCAACGTGACAAAGAAAATCAAAAAAGGGGTATTTTTTACTTTCAAAATTGTTGTTGTAAATACAAGAATTTTTTGCTATTTTTTCTTTCAATTTAGTTTTTTCACCACAGTCTCAAACAGTTTCAAATTGGTTCATGGCAGTTTTTGAGAATCTACAAAAACTAACAACTTGTGCTGCCTTTGGACCATGTGTTAGTTATATAAGAGTTAGTGTTGTAAGTTTAGATATTTTTACGTTTAGATATGTAATTTAAGGCGAAAAATTAAATAAAATGTACAGTAATACAAAATATTTCATAATATTTTACAAAAAACGTTTTACATAAAACGTTTATACGTTTTGTTACAAAACGAGTTTACCCTACGCATGATTAATATTAAATGTTCTGTATATCATACGCCACCGTAAGCTTTTTACATTCTTTGAGCATGTTACTATAAAAGGAAATACAAATTCAGGAAATACTTGTTGACAACAAATCCGCTAGTCCCCACCCATAATGTGACTCCCTCGAATCGTTTTCGCATTAAAATAAAATCAGTAATAGGAATTCTAGCATGAAGACCTTTCCGAAAAAACCCCCCACATTCCCTAATCAATGTTTTGCCTCTTCCCCCACTTATTCAATAGAACACCAACACTGTAACCAAAATCTGTCTAACAAATCCTCAAATGTAGCCTATGTTGATTTTTTGTTCATTTTTTCTGTTGCCTTTTGACATTGATTGGCAACCCCAAAAAAAAATTGTAGCCAACCACCAACACCACATCAGCAACATTGTAATCTTGCCTTTTGCCCATGCTACACAATCAATGTCATCGCTTAAAACTCTGTAACCGATTAATTATCTGGGCAAAATTTCCATGACAGCTTTCAATTTTTTATGCTAGTGAACTTCACTCAACCACTGATTGCTGCTGTTGCGATTGAACGCAGAAAATTATTGGGCTTGAAAAATACCCGATTTAGCCTTTAAACAAGATTAACCTTACCAATGACCACAACATTGAAGATGACGACGTCATTTTTAATTAGAATTTACAAGTTTTGCAAAAATTTTAATTGCCAATGGATTACTTCGATAACATGATTTGAGTTTTTGTGTTTGGTGTATGTTTTTTTTATTAAATGAAATAGAAGTTTACAATTAATTATTATAATTTGGCATAGTTTGAACAACTAGTTTGAAATCGACGATATGTAAAATTTAAGAAAAAATAAATTAATTAAATTGAAGAAAAAGGTACACGAACTTAATTACAACGGAAATGTTCATGGCCAACAATCGATCTATCAAGTTTTTCTTTCACTTTTCTCTTGCAAATTTTCAATCGAATAATTTTTCTATAAAAATATTGTTTGTATAGACAAGGTGGTTATCGAATAATTTTTGGCGTTTTTTTCTTCCAATTGTTGTTATCGAGAATAATGTTTTTTTTATAGAAAATGTTGTTATGAACCAACCTTTCCACGGAAATGTTATTATCGGTCTACCTTTTCATAGAAAATGTTGTTATCGAATAAGTTTTCTATAGAAAATGCTGTTTCGATCAATCTGTCTGTAGAAACTGTTGTTATCGAACAACTTTTCGATTTGTTTAATGTTGTTATCGAACAAATCTTGTTATCGATCATCCTTTTACCAGAAAGGATATTGTTATTGATGGACCTTCCTATAGCAAATGTTGTTATCGCACAACTTTTCTATAGAAAATTTTGTTATGGAACGAATTTTCTATGGAAAATGTTGTTATAGAACAACTTTTCTAAAGAACTTTTCTTCAGCAAAAAATGTTTTCATGGAACAACTTTTCTATAGAAAATGTTGTTATCGAACTACTTTTCTATAGAAATGTTGTTATCGAACAACGCTTCTACAGAAAATATTGCTATCGAACAACTTTTCTTCAGTAAATGTTGTTATCGAACAATTTTTACACAGAAAATACTGTTATCGATATACTTTTCTGCAGAAAATGTTACTATCGAACAACTTTTCCATAGAAATTGTTGTTATCGAACAACCTTTCTATAGAAAATGTTGTTATCAAACAAATTTTCTATAGAAAATGTTCTTGTCAAAAAACTTTTGTAGGGAAAATGTTGTTATTCAATTACTTTTCTATAGAAAATGTTGTTATCGAATTACTTTTCTATAGAAAATGTTGTTATCGAACAACTTTTTTACAGAAAATGTTTTCAAACAACTTTTCTACAAAAAATGAGGTTTTTGAAAAAGTTTTCAAGAGAAAATGTTGTTATCGAACAATTTTTCTATAAAAAATGTTGTTATCGAACAGCTCTGCTTAGACAAATGTTGTTATCGAACAGCTTTTCTACAAAAGATGTTGCTATCGAAGAACTTTTCTACAGAAAATGTTACTATCCAACAACTTTTCCATAGAAAATGTTGTTATCGAACAACTTTTCCATGGTAAAAGTTGTTATCGAACAACTTTTCTATAGAAAATTTTGTTATCGAACAACTTTTCTACAGACAATGTTGGTAACAAACAACTTTTTTACAGAAAATCTTTTCGAACAACTTTTCTACAGAAAATGACGTTATCGAACAATTTTTCTACAGAAAATTTTGTTCCCGAACAACTTTTCTTTAGAAAATGTTGTTACCGAACAACTTTTCTATAGAAAATGTTGTTACCGAACACCTTTTCTATAGAAAATAATGTTATCGAACAACTTTTCTATAGAAAATGTTGTTATCGAACAACGCTTCTACAGAAAATATTGCTATCGAACAACTTTTCTTCAGTAAATGTTGTTATCGAACAATTTTTACACAGAAAATACTGTTATCGATATACTTTTCTGCAGAAAATGTTACTATCGAACAACTTTTCCATAGAAATTGTTGTTATCGAACAACCTTTCTATAGAAAATGTTGTTATCGAACAAATTTTCTATAGAAAATGTTCTTGTCAAAAAACTTTTGTAGGGAAAATGTTGTTATTCAATTACTTTTCTATAGAAAATGTTGTTATCGAATTACTTTTCTATAGAAAATGTTGTTATCGAACAACTTTTTTACAGAAAATGTTTTCAAACAACTTTTCTACAAAAAATGACGTTTTTGAAAAAGTTTTCAAGAGAAAATGTTGTTATCGAACAATTTTTCTATAAAAAATTTTGTTATCGAACAGCTCTGCTTAGACAAATGTTGTTATCGAACAGCTTTTCTACAAAAGATGTTGCTATCGAAGAACTTTTCTACAGAAAATGTTACTATCCAACAACTTTTCCATAGAAAATGTTGTTATCGAACAACTTTTCCATGGTAAAAGTTGTTATCGAACAACTTTTCTATAGAAAATTTTGTTATCGAACAACTTTTCTACAGACAATGTTGGTAACAAACAACTTTTTTACAGAAAATCTTTTCGAACAACTTTTCTACAGAAAATGACGTTATCGAAAAAGTTTTCAACAGAAAATGTTGTTATCGAACAATTTTTCTACAGAAAATTTTGTTCCCGAACAACTTTTCTTTAGAAAATGTTGTTACCGAACAACTTTTCTATAGAAAATGTTGTTACCGAACAACTTTTCTATAGAAAATAATGTTATCGAACAACTTTTCTATAGAAAATGTTGTTATCGAACAACTTTTCTATAGAAAATGTTGTTATCGAACAACTTTTCTATAGAAAATGTTGTTATCGAACAACTTTTCTATAGAAAATGTTGTTATCGAACAACTTTTCTATAAAAAATGTTGTTATCGAACAACTTTTCTATAGAAAATGCTGTTATCGAACAACTTTTCTATAGAAAATGTTGCTATCGAACAACTTTCCTATAGCAAATGTTTTTATCGAACTACTTTTCTATAGCAAATGTTGTTATCGAACAACTTTTCTCTAGATAATGTTATCTAATTACTTTTCTATAGAAAATGTTGTTATCGAACAACTTTTCTACAGAAAATGTTATCGAACAATTTTCTACAGAAAATGTTATTATCATACAACTTTTCTATAAAAAATTTTGTTATCGAACAACTGTGCTTAGACAAATGTTGTTATCGAACAACTTTTCCATAGAAAACGTTGTTGTTGAGCAACTTTTCCATAGAAAATGTTGCTATCGAACAAATTTTCTATAGAAAATGTTGTTATCGAATTACTTTTCTATAAAAATTTTGTTTTCCAACAACCTTTCTACAGAAAATGTCACTATCGAACAACTTTTCCATAGAAAATTTTGTTATTGAGCAACTTTTCCATAGAAAATGTTATCAAACACTTTTTCTATAGAAAATGTTGTTATCGAACAACTTTTCTATAGAAAATTGTTGTTATCGAACAACTTTTCTATAGAAAATGTTGTTATTGTTATCGAACTTTTCTACAGAAAATGTTGTTATCAAACAACTTTTCTATAAAAAATGTTGTTATCGAACAACTCTGCTTAGACAAATGTTGTTATCGAACAACTTTTCCATAGACAACGTTGTTATTGAGCAACTTTTCCATAAAAAATGTTGCTATCGAACAAATTTTCTATGGAAAATGTTGTTATCGAATTACTTTTCTATAAAAAAGGTTGTTATCGAACAACCTTTCTGCAGAAAATGTCACTATCGAACAACTTTTCCATAGAAAACGTTGTTATTAGGCAACTTTTCCATAGAAAATGTTGTTGTCGAACAACTTTTCAATAGAAAATGTTGTTATCGAACAACTTTTCTATAGAAAATTTTGCTATCGAACAACTTTTCTATAGAAAATGTTGTTATCGAACAACTTTTCTATAGAAAATGTTGTTATCGAACTACTTTTCTATAGAAAATGTTGTTATCGAACAACTTTTCTATAGAAAATGTTGTTATCGAAAAACTTTCCTATAGCAAATGTTGTTATCGAACAACTTTTCAATAGAAAATGTTGTTATCGAACAACTTTTCAATAGAAAATGCTGTTATCGAACAATTTTCTATAGAAAATTTAGTTATCGAACAACTTTTCTATAGAAAATGTTGTTATCGAACAACTTTTCTATAGAAAATTTTGTTATCGAACAACTTTTCTATAGAAAATTTTGTTATCGGAAAACTTTTCAATAGAAAATGTTGTTATCGAACAACTTTTCAATAGAAAATGTTGTTATCGAACAAATTTTCTATAGAAAATGTTGTTTTCGAACAACCTTTCTACAGAAGATGTCACTATCGAACAACTTTTCCAAAGAAAATGTTGTTATCGAACAACAGAAAACGTTGTTATTAGGCAACTTTTCCATAGAAAATGTTGTTGTCGAACAACTTTTCAAAAGAAAAATGTTGTCATCGAACAACTTTTTTCCAGAAAATGTTTTTATCAAACAACCTTTCCATAGAAAATGTTGTTATCGAACAAGTTTTCTATAGAAAATGCTGTTATCGAACAACTATTCCACAGAAAATTTTGTTATCGAACAACTTTTCTATAGAAAATGTTGTTATCGTACGAATTTTCTATAGAAAACGATGTTATCGAACAACTTTTCTATAGAAAATGTTGTTATCGAACAACTTTTCTGTAGAAAACGATGTTATCGAACAACTTTTCTATAGAAAATGTTGTTATCGAACAACTTTTCTGTAGAAAATGTTGTTATCGAACAACGTTTCTATAGAAAATGCTGTTATCGAAGAACTTTTCTAGTGAAAATGTTATTATCGAACAACTTTTCTACAGAAAATGTTGTTATCGATCATCTTTTTATAGAAAATATAGTCAACGATCAAATTTCCTATAGAAAATTCTGTCATCGAACAACTTTTCCATAAAAAAAAGTTTTCATCTAATCATATTTCTTCCTCTTTCTTCCTAACCAATGTTTTACACAACCTCCAACCTTTTCTACGCATCATAGCTTCGCTTTAACATTTACCAATCTTAAGATTATTATTGAGATAAATGGTAGGGAAAAGAACAACGCAAAAAAGGGAAATGAGTAGGGTCGTCTCTGTCGACAACGACGACACAGTAAAACAACACAAGAGAAGGACAAAAGTCCTAATGACGCCAAAGAAATTAATACAACATATGGAGAAATGCGCATGAAAAAAATACAAGCATTAAATAAAACAGCCTCTTTTTGATGGGAAACATGGAAAACCACAATATGGTTAGTGTCTGCCTGTTGGAGGACACATGAACAATACATAAAGACTGTTACCATATATATGCACAATTGACTTTTCTATTAACACCGTGAACTGTAATAGACCTTATGGTGGACTTGTTGACTCTTTGTTGTACGGTAAGGTTATATGGTTATGAATAGTTAAAACCCCCCTTTTTTCGAACCAGAAAAACAAAAACAAAAGTGGAATACATATGTAATAGTAGAATAGTAATCTGGGCAAGACATTTATTTTTATCTACTCGTTCCAACTCTCGTTTCTCGTTAATGTTAGCAGAAAGGCGCCACTAAAGTGACGACAACTTTGTTGGAGCTCAATAATAATTGGCTTTGGCTTTTCTTCACATTTCCCACTACAAAAAAACCAAATGTTGGGAAATGGGAAAAGTGTGCTGGAGATAAGCTTTTGTCGTCGCCCCATGTTAATTCTGTAATATTAACCTACAACAAATATCAAAGTTGTTGGTATTATTCGACATGAAGATCTGAAATAACCACATGTTGCCTTGTACAACAACCATTTGATGCCACGAGGAACCCTCAAATACATCCTCAATAACTGTTGTTTGAGAGTGTGATGGCGTTATGGAAATGTGGGTGGGTTTCCGATGACCTTAAAAACGTGTCGTATTCTGATGATGAAATCCGTAAAATATTGAGAATTTGTGTATCTGGTGCAAATATTTTTGGTTTTGGGTGTTACCATTTAATATTTTTGGCTCTTTTTCTTCCCTCCTTTCGACACTCAGCTCATGTAAAAAGTGAGTGGGACAAATAGGATGTGAGTAGAATGCCAAACTACATCTGTTTACGTAGGATGTTTCATTTTCATTGTGATGAGAGTTGCTTTTTGTTTCCCTCTTTCACTTCTGTTCTTTATGGTTTTACAAGTTTCAATTTGTTTCGTCTGTCTATGTTAGATTTTTTTCCTTTTTGTTAGCAAAATGAAAAAAAGCATGTAGGTGGCAAAGCTCTTCTTGCTTCTGGCTGATTTGCCGGCATATTTTGAATGAAATTCTATTTTTAGAAATTTTGCTTCAATATCGGCTTTTTGTGTGTGGAATATTATCGCAAACAGAAGTAATGTATTCCTTCTTGATAAAAAAAAACCAACAAACTTATTTGAATAACACGAACAAATTTTGACAGACCCCTTCGATACACTCTTCGCCAAATAAAGTTTCAGGATATAAGAGTTCTGTGCGACCTGCTCTATTCGAAAATTTCATATGTGAAGTTGACACAAATAGTCGATCATTGTGAGCTGTCATAGCAAGATGTTCAGGCAACTAGGTCCAACCGTGAAAGTTGAAAATGTTGTTATCGAACAAGTATTCCATAAAAATGTTGTTATTGAACAATTTTTCGAAAACAATGTTGTCATCGATGCTGTTTTCGAACAAAGTCTTATGCCAGACTTTGAAAATTTTTATTAGAAAATTCTTTGTCATTCTCTTTTGAATTTTGATTGACGTCCACACACATATATGAAATCATATGAAAATGTTGATATTTTCATTGATTTGCATTGGTTTAAGAGTTACGAATTTAAACACAAAGAATAATTTCAGATTACCGAACCTTGTGTACAGAGTTTCACCCCCTTCACACCTCTTACCTATAAACTAATTTTCATGTTAATGAAAACTTTCATAGTCTGGAATAAGACAAAAATGTTGTTATTGAAAGTTATTTCAATAAACAATGTTGTTTTAGAACATTTCTATAGAAAATGTTGTTATCCAACAACATTTCTATAGAAATTGTTGTTATCGGACAACTTTTCTATAGAAAATGTTGTTATCAAACATTGTTGTTATCGGACAACTTTTCTATAGAAAATGTTGTTATCAAACAACATTTCTATAGAAATTGTTGTTATCGAACAACTTTTCTATAGAAAATGTTGCTATCGAACAATTTTTCTATAGAAAATTTTGTTATCGTAAAATTTTTCTATAGAAAATGTTGTTACAGAACAAGCTTTCTATAGAAAATGTTGTTATCGAACAACTTTTCTATAGAAAATGTTGTTATCGAACAACTTTTCTATAGAAAATGTTGTTATCGAACAACTTTTCTATAGAAAATGTTGTTATCTAAATTTTTTTCTACAATATTGTCATCGAACAACTTTTCTATAGAAAATATTGTTATCGAAACACTTTACTATAGAAAATGTTGTTATCGAAGAACTTTTCCATAGAAAATGTTTTTATCGGACAACTTTTCTATTGGAAATTATGTTATCGAACAACTTTTCTATTGAAAATGTTGTTATCGAACAACTTTTCTATAGAAAATGTTGTTATCGAACCACTTTTCTATAGAAAATGTTCTTATCGAACAACTTTTCTATAGAAAATATTGTTATCGAAACACTTTACTATAGAAAATGTTGTTATCGAAGAACTTTTCCAAAGAAAATGTTGTTATCGGACAACTTTTCTATTGGAAATGATGTTATTGAACAACTTTTCTATAGAAAATGTTGTTATCGAACCACTTTTCTATAGAAAATGTTGTTATCGAACCACTTTTCTATAGAAAATGTTGTTATCGAACAACTTTTCTAGAGAAAATATTGTTATCGAACGATTTTTCTACTTTTCTGTTGAAAATGTTGTTATCGAACAAATTTTCTGTAGGAAATGTTGTATCGAAAAACTTTTATATAGAAAATGTTGTTATCTAAAATTTTTCCTACAATATTGTTATCGAACAACTTTTATATAGAAAATGTTGTAATCGAACAACTTTTCTATAGAAAATATTGTTATCGAAACACTTTACTATAGAAAATGTTGTTATCGAAGAACTTTTCTATAGAAAATGTTGTTATCCGACAACTTTCCTATTGGAAATGATGTTATCGAACAACTTTTCTATAGAAAATGTTGTTATCGAAACACTTTTCTATAGAAAATGTTGTTATCGAACAGGTTTTCTAGAGAAAATATTGTCATCGAACGATTTTTCTACTTTTCTGTTGAAAATGTTGTTATCGAACAACTTTTCTATAGAAAATGTTGTTATCGAACAATTTTTCTATAAAAAATATTGTTATACGATGATTTTTCTATAGAAAATGTTATCTAACAACTTTACTGTTGAAAATGTTGTTATCGACCAATTTTTTGTAGAAAATTTTGTTATCGAAGAACTTGTTTTTAGGAAATGTTGTTATCGAACAACTTTTATATAGAAAATGTTGTAATCGAACAACTTTTCTGTAGAAAATGTTGTTATCGGTCAACTTTTCTATAGAAAATATTGTTACACAAAGTATAGTACACATTGACAAGCAAAACTGACAGTCATCGAGGTCTATTTCGTGAATATCAAAGGCTAACTGAAAAATTTCTTTTGTAATCTCTAAATAATACCGTAAATATTGTATTTCAAACGCTTTTAGCTAAATAAAAGTTGTTATTTGCCGGAAAATTGTACGTTGACTGTCAGTTTTGAATGATAATGTGTACTCCCCTTAACAACTTTTCTATAGAAAATGTTGCTATCGAAAAACATTTCTATAGAAAATGTTGTTATCGAACAACTTTTCTATAAAAAATATTGTTATAGAACGATTTTTCTATAGAAAATGTTGTTATCGAACCACTTTTCTATAGAAAATGTTGTTATCGAACGATTTTTCTACTTTTCTGTTGAAAATGTTGTTATCGAACAAATTTTCTGTAGGAAATGTTGTATCGAAAAACTTTTATATAGAAAATGTTTTTATCGAAGAACTTTTCTATAGAAAATGTTGTTATCTAAAATTGTTTCTACAATATTGTTATCAAACCATTTTTATATAGAAAATGTTGTTATCGAACTACTTTTCTATAGAAAATATTATTATCGAAACACTTTACTATAGAAAATGTTGTTATCGAAGAACTTTTCCATAGAAAATGTTGTTATCGGACAACTTTTCTATAGGAAATGATGTTATCGAACAACTTTTCTATAGAAAATGTTGTTATCGAACCACTTTTCTATAGAAAATTTTGTTATCGAACAACTTTTCTACAGAAAATATTGTTATAGAACGATGTTTCTACCTTTCTGTTGAAAATGTTGTTATCGAACAAATTTTCTGTAGAAAATGTTGTATCGAAAAACTTTTATATAGAAAATGTTGTTATCGAACAACTTTTCTATAGAAAATATTGTTATCGAAACACTTTACTATAGACAATGTTGTTATCGCAGAACTTTTCCATAGAAAATGTTGTTACCATGTTTTTTTTTTTTTTTTTGAAAATTTTGTTATCGAAGAACTTTTCTACAGAAAATATTGTTATCGAACGATTTTCTACCTTTCTGTTGAAAATGTTGTTATCGAACAACTCTTATATAGAAAATGTTGTAATCGAACAACTTTTCTATAGAAATTGTTGTTATCGAACAACTTTTCTATACAAAATGTTGATATTGAACAGCATTTCTATCGAAAATGATATCGAAGAAGATTTCAATAAAAAATTTTGTTACCGAAGAACATCTATACAGAAAATGTTACTTTCGAACAACTTTTCTGTAACAAACGTTTCTATCGAAAATGTTGTTATCGAACAACTTTTCTATAGAAAACGTTTCTATAGAAAATGTTGTTATCGAACAACTTTTCTGTAGAAAATGTTGTTATCGAACAACTTTTCTGTAGAAAATGTTGTTATCGAACAACTTTTCTGTAGAAAATGTTGTTATCGAACAACTTTTCTGTAGAAAATGTTGTTATCAAACAACTTTTCTATAGAAAATGTTGTTATCGAACAACTTTTCTGTAGAAAATGTTGTTATCGAACACCTTTTCTATAGAAAATGTGGTTATCGAACAACTTTTCTATATAAAATGTTATTGAGCAGCATTTCTATCGAAAATGGTATCGAACAAGTTTTCATTAAAAATTTTTTCTGTAAAAAACGTTTCTATAGAAGATGTTGTTATCGAACAACTTTTCTATAGAAAATGTTGTTATCGAACAACTTTTCTTTTAAAAAAAATGTTTTTATCGAACAGCATTTCTATCGAAAATGTAATCGAACAGGATTTCATTAAAAAATGTTATTATCGAACAACTTTTCTAAGAAAAATGTTGTTATCGGAGCAAATTTTCTATAGAATATGTTGTTATCGAACTATTTTATAATATTGACTAAAAGACCCGGCGAACTTCGTCTCGCAGACACGCATGGAAGTTTAAACATACATATATTCTTTTAGATAACTATCTCATGAACATGGGAATCGATTCTTTGTTTTTAAATATTTAAGACGATGTAGAATGTACTGAACCCTACGAAATGAAAGCAATTATAAATAGAAATTATGGTCAGAACATCTGTGATGGGGTACTTTTTCTTTAAGGTGAAATTATTAAAAAAATTAGGAAGGGAAAGAAATTTATACATTTGTTGAGGTTAAAAATGGGTTTATTTAACACTCTCCGTCCGTTATTTGAAACGAAAGTAAAGCTCGCATTGGGATATATAACTATCTTGCAAAAAAATACAGTATAGGTAAACATTTTATATACGTACAATAGAATGGAGGGTACCGTCATATTTTCGGTATTTGTTATACCCTACACTATAAATAAATTGCCATTTGGTTGGTAACACATCGAAATATTAGTCGGATATCATAAAATTGCATAGATAGAACTTTATAATTTGGTACGTTCGTTTTTTACTTGGGATTGAAAATTACTTATACCGGTTCACGTTTTGATATAGCCCTTTGTTATTTAATTTTCGTTGATGCTACAAAACCTTTCCCAAAAATGTGTCAGTGCAGGTACACGTTTTGATATAGCACCCATGGATTGGTACCTCCCGTTTTTCGATATTTTGAAGGTTTGAGCCTCATTATTACACCGAAATGACGGTTTAATCTTCGTGATTGCTACAAAACTTTCTTTCAGAAATTGGTCTGTACAGGTCACTTGTTAAAATAGACGCCAGATAATCGCTATAGAACGCTTTTCGGTATTTTTATGATTTTAGCTGCGTCAATCTACAGCAGTGGACACGATCCTTTATGTAGTCTTCGTTGGGGAAAAAATACACAATATTCCTGAAGACAGTTGTTAGTATAGGTCCGCGCCTTGCTATAGTCTCCATAGAACTGATTTTTGGTATTTTGAACATTTCACCAACATTATTATTACTTACCGCCATTTTAACTATTTTGGTGGTGGCCTCGCTATGCAAAGCAAACGGATATAATGCGATACATGATCTTCGGTAGAGGTAAAACCTTTCCTGCACGTTTCCATATAGAATAACAATGTCCGATATTTCATATTTTTGTGGATTAATGTACCAAAAATTCGTATTTGGGTTTCTTCTTTGTTTGCAGATTTTTATATTTTAATGCCCAAAATCTCGCCATTTGAACACTTCGAAAGAGTTTATTCGAATTGTGAAAAAATATCACAACTACATACATATTAAATGTATCTAGTATTTCAGATAATCCTCCAAAAATGATTGCACGCCACATCGCCAATAATTGTTTATAATTTAATTTTCGTATTTCTTTTAAAACAATTTCAATTCAAATCAAATTTATTGCAGTAAATAAAATAATTATTTAGAACTTTCAAATGTTGACAAAACTGAAATATGAAATGTCACATACAGTTTGCGCAAAGATGTAAATACATTAAGATTGGAAAACTCAATTTTTAACATTAGTCAATAGATGGAGTTAAGCTCTGTTGTTACGATATCATAACAACATTCTGTTGTGTAGTTAGCCATTTCAGGAGATTTTAACCGCTAAGTTCATACCCAATAAACTGGAAACTGCTATGGAATACAATCCTGAGTCCAACTTGTTGCTTTCCTACAATTTGTATAAGCCGAATTGCGCTTTAATGGGGGGTTTTATCATTAACATACCCCTGTTATTGGTAAAATGTTTATATACTTTGTTTACAGTTCTATGTCTTTGGTTTGTGCATATATAGGTATCGCTAAAAACTGACAAAAAGTGCAAAGACAAAGTAATCAACAATAACAGCTCCAAAGAAATGTATGGGAAATTTGAATTCTTTAAAATATTTTTTTTGAATTTTTTCGCAGATTTTCGCGATTTTTTTTAGGTTTTATCCTTTTCTGTCATGAGACGATTCCGAATAGGTGCTAATTGTCAAAATCTGTTTAGCCGTTCTTGAGTTATAAGCGTAGTAACTAACATCATCCTTTTTTATATATATAGATTGTTATCTGTAAACTTTTTTTGTATTCTTTAGAAATTTACTTCGGTAAGGTCGGTTGCACGAACGATCAATAATACTTACTTGAAAATTTCCAGCATTTAGCATAAAAACTGAGCTTACCTGTAAAAAATAAAGCGAACTATTAGTTAAGATATACATACATAGTTATTAGGTCAAATAGAAAATATTAGCTTAAATATTTTATAAACAAAGAAAACTTGCGATACTGGAATATCACAAAAGATTTATGAGACAAAATCATTTTCTCGTTAGTTTCATTTTTTATATATACATTTTATAATTATTGGTCTGGTCAAGTAGTGCAAGAAACTACTAATTTTTACTATTTTTCGTAGTAAAAAATTGTCCTTAACATCCCATCAATCTGGTTTACAATGGATTTACATTAAACCAAAATTTCGAATATTTCAATGATATCCCAAAGTGATGTTACTTTCCATATAAATCCATCACACATCCTTTCATATTAAATCTGTCTATCTCGAAAAAGCAGTCCAATATTCTTAATTTTTTCACTTTCCCACAAAAAAAAAATGTGTTATCCAACACCCACAAGCAAATTTTGGTCGCCCTCAGCTTCTTTCATTATTTCCCTTTGAATAACGCCACTTGTTGCCTGTTGTTGTTGCTGTTTGTTTTATGCGTAAGCTATTTTTATATATACTATGACTTTTTGACGTCACAGTAGTCAAAGATAATGAGCGACAACAACAAAAACACATACAACAAACACATTTCGCATTAAACCATATGGAACTTTTGGAGCTAAACCGATTGTGTGGGTGTGATGTGATCCACCATCATCATCATTATCATCGATGCCATCGTCCCCGTAGTACAAGCGAAAAAGGTCCAGTTTATAGAGTAAACAAGAACGACAACAACAACAATAACATAATAAAAAATGCCACTGTTTGCCATAAAGCTATCTACGTCATTCATTCACAAGTCGTTTCTGTGTGAGATGATACTAATGTGGACAACGGTGTTGGCTGGAGGATGTTATGGAGACCACAAGGGAGAGAGAGAGAGACAGAGATGTTGGCAATGGGGTGCATTTTTGTCATTCATTCATTCATTCATGAAATTTATTTATCTTTTTGGGGGGGTGTTGTGTAAATGCAGACTGTTTTTGTAGCTATTGCGGCGGTCGGTACTGTTGCTGTCGTTTGATGTTCTCTGACACTGGTTGCTCTTTTACAATTTACGAGTGTAAACAATACGGAAATATGACTCAATTTCACCGGAAACTTAACATAAACAAGTTGTTTTGTTTGTTGTTGTATTTGTCATAACAGAGATACATTTAATGCGGCATTTTTCTGTTGAGTATGAGAGTGTGGAAAGTTTTGTAGAAATAGCAAATCATAATAATTTGGAGAGTTAGTAAGAGATAAGAGAGCAAGAAAAGTGTCATGAGAGATTCTACAGGAGTTAATCTCATAGATGTTAACGAATGACGGAGAAATTGCACAATAATTTATGTATTTCTGTATTAATGTTTGTGAAGATTTTTTTCAATATGGAAAATAGAAAAAAAATCGGCAATATAGACCTTCATGACAATCCGAAAAGCCCTCCTAAACTGCTCTTGGGCCAACAATTTTGAACATTTGTGAACCTGATCTATTACGACTTGCAAAGTTTAGACCCAATCGTTTACTCCCATTTAGAGTAATCATGCGCATCATTTTGACGAAAAATTATCATCTTTTGTGGGGAAGGTACCGGAAGGAGTGGACCGATATGGTCCATTTTGGAACTTGATCTAAGTTTGGACAAAACATATCGAAGACCAAATTTTGGAGAGAAACGGTTGAAGATTTATCGTTATTTGAGAGTTATTCCCAAAATATCGGAGAACTGGAATATAAAATCTCCTCTTCAATCGCTTTGACTTTTTTGTCCATCAGGTTGCCATCGAAGGGCTTATTAAGAAGGTACAGGTTTTTTCACCAGAGCAAATCCATGCTTCCTGAGAAAATGGGCCGAAAGCTGTAAAAACCCTTGCGGTCATCGTTTGTAGTGGCTGGTGCACACCACAACTCTCGAATAGGGTACCGCGTTGGTCCAAACATTGCATATTTTATTTTTTTTCCTTCCATATTTAGAGAAGGCTCATATCGATCCACTTCTTAGGGTACTTTCATCATAAAAAATTAAAATTTATCTTTAAGTGTCGTTTAAGGTCTGTTCGAAGAGCCTTTGGATATTTTTACCGAAGGTACTGCTTGTGGTTATGTTTACCGAATTAGCTAAAATTTGACATTTAGGGTTCCTAGGGATCAACAAACTAAGTCCACATTAACATTAGGCAATTTTCCTTGCGGCAATTGTCAGTTTGTTGGTGAGAGAGGATGTTGAGAGGCAAAGGGTTACCATATGCCTCACCTCTCTCACCCTCAAACTGCCAATTGCCGCAAGGAAAATTGTCGAATGTAAATATGGACTAATATTCCAAAAAATATGGGCGTAGATGCATGTTTTGGTATTGCCCCCATATAATGGTACCTCCCGATTTACGGTTTTTTAAGGATTTTAGCTAAAATTTTTAACCGAACTAGCTGTAATTTGACATTTGAGGTTCCCAGTGGCCACGAAACTTCTCCACCAAAAATCGTAAACATAGGTCCAGTTTTGGTATAGCCCCCATAAAATGGTACCTCCCTATTTTTTGGCATTTTGAGGATTTTAGCTAAAATTTTTAACCGAAATAGCTGTAATTTGACATTTGAGGTTCACAGTGGTCACGAAACTTCTCCACCAAAAATCGTCAGCACAGGCTCTTGTTATGGTATAGTCCCCATATAACGGGACCTCCCGATTTTCGGTATTTTGAGGGTTTAAGCTACAATTTTAAACCGCACTAGCTGTAAGTTGACATTTGAGGTTCTCAGTGTCCACGAAACTTCCCCACCAAAAATCGTCGACATGGGTCCATGTTTTGGTATAGCCCCTATATAAATGAACCTCCAGATTTTCGGTATTTTGAGTGTTTTAGCTACAATTTTTAACCGAACTAGTTGTAATTTGACATTTGAGGTTATCTGTGGTCACGAAACTTCTCCACCAAAAATCGTAAACATAGGTCCATGTTTTGGTATAGCCCCAATATAAGGGAACCTCCCGATTTTCGGTATTTTGAGGATTTTAGCTACAATTTTTAACCACACTAGCTGTAAGTTGAAATTTGAGGTTCTCACTGGTCACGAAACTTCTCCACCAAAAATCGTTCTTGTTTTGGTATAGTCCCCATATAACGGTACCTTCCGATTTTTGCCATTTTGAGGACTTTAGATACAATTTTTAACCGAACCAGCTATAAATTGACACTTAAGGTTCTCACTGGCCGCGAAACTTCTCCACCAAAAATCGTGAACATGGGTCCATGTTTTGGTAAAGCCCCCATATAAGGGAACCTCCCGATTTTCGGTAGTTTGAGGATTTTAGCAACAATTTTTAACCGAACTAGCTGTAATTTAACATTTGAGGTTCTCAGTGGTCACGAAACTTCTCAACCAAAAATCGTCATTATAGGTCAATGTTTTGGTGTAGACCACATATAATGGTACCTCCCGATTTTCGGTAGTTTGAGGAGTTTAGCAACAATTTTTAACTGAACTAGCTGTAATTTGACATTTGAGGTTCTCAGTGGTCACGGAATTTCTCCACCAAAAATCGTTAACATTGGTCCATGTTTTGGTAAAACCCCCATATAAGGATACCTCCCGATTTTCGGTATTTTGAGGATTTTAGCAACAATTTTTAACCGAACTAGCTGTAATTTGACATTTGAGGTTCTCAGTGGCCCTGAAACTTCTCCACCAAAAATCGTCAACATCGGTCCATGATTTGGTATAA
The DNA here is from genome assembly GCF_047663935.1 of Musca autumnalis. NCBI lineage: Eukaryota > Metazoa > Arthropoda > Insecta > Diptera > Muscidae > Musca > Musca autumnalis. Next base: position 70,217,365 of record NW_027412088.1, on the reverse strand, counting down.
CCCCCATATTACGGTACCTCCGAATTTTCAGAATTTTGAGGATTCTTTCTAAAAATTTTAACCGAACTAGCTGTAATTTGACATTTGAGGTTCTCTGTGGTCACGAAACTTCTCCACCAAAAAACGTCAACATTGGTCAATGTTCTGATATAGGTCCCACACATGACGGTACCTCCCAATTTTCAGTATTTTGAGAATTTTAGCTAAAATTTTTACCGAACTAGCTGTAATTTTGCATTTGAAATTTTCAGTTGTCATGCAACTTTTTCACTATAAATCGCCTGTGTTGGTATAGCTCCGGTACCTCCCGATTTTCGGTATTTTGAGGGTCTTACCTACATTGTTTGATGGAACTACCCGTAATTTGACTTTAGAGATCCCCTGCAGTTATAAAACTTTTCCAGCGAAAATTCTAATCTAGGTCCACACTTTGATATAGCTCCGTAGGTGGTACCTTTTCCCTGGCTGAACACATTTGTATACCCTCCACCATAATATAGAGGGTATAATTAAGCTTGTCATTCCGTTTGTAACACATCGAAATATTCATCGGTATATATGTATTTCTGATAAGGGTAAAATTCTAAGTCGATATAACCATGTCCGACTGTCCGTCCGTCCGTTTGTTGAAATCAAGATACAACTCGCAATTTTTAAGATAGAGCTTTGTAATTTGGAATAGAAGTTTCTATTACTCCTAGGATGTTTGGTATTGCAAATGGGCTATATCGGTCCACGTTTGGTATTTAGTCTTCATTGGAGGTATAAAACTTTCCATATGAAATTTTTCGGTATAGGTCCACGCCCTCATATAGCCACACTAGAACGGTTCCTCCCGATTTTCCGTATTTTGAAAGTTGTGGCCTCAATACTCAACTGAAATGGCTGAAATTCGGTATTTAGTCTTCGTTGGACGTATACAATTTTCCCCCAGGAATTTGTCGGTATAGGTCCACGCCTTAATATAGCCCCCATAGAACGGTACCTCCCGATTTTCGGTTTTCAGAAGGTTATAGTCAAAATAATCTATCGAAATGGCTGAAATTTGGTATTTAGTCTTCATTGGAGGTATAAAACTTTCCATATGAAATTTTTCGGTATAGGTCCACGCCTTATATAGCCCCCCATAGAACGGTACCTCCCGATTTTCGGTATTTTGGGGGTTGTGGCCTCAATACTCAACCGAAATGGCTGAAATTTGGTATTTAGTCTTCGTTGGGGGTATACAACTTTCGCCCAAGAATTTGTCGGTATGGGTCCACGCCTTAATATAGCCCCCATAGAACGGTACCTCCCGATTTTCGGTATTTTGAAGGTTATAGCCAAAATAACCTATCGAAATGGCTGAAATTTGGTACTTAGTCTTCATTGCAGGTATAAAACTTTCCATATGAAATTTTTCGGTATATGTCCACGCCCTCATATAGCCCCCATAGAACGGTACCTCCCGATTTTCGGTATTTTGGGGGTTGTGGTCTCAATACTCAACAGAAATGGCTGAAATTTGGTATTTAGTCTTCGTTGGGGGTATACAACTTCCCCCAGGAATTTGTCGGTACAGGTCCACGCCTTAATAAAACCCCCATAGAACTGTACCTCCCGATTTTCGGTATTTTGAAGGTTATGGCAACAACATTCCACCGAAATAGCTGAAATTTGTTATTTAGTCTTCATTGGAGGTATACAACTTTCCATATGACATTTTTCGGTATACGTACACGCTCTCATATATCCCCTATAGAACGGTACCTCCCGATTTTCGGTATTTTGAAGGCTGTGGCCATTTCGGTGGAATATTGAGGCCATTGTGGGTACAAAACTTTCCACCATATGGTTGTGGATATAGGTCCACACCTTCAATATTCCACCGAAGTGGATGAAATTATTGGTGGTATACAATTTTCCCCCAGAAATTTGCCGTACAGGTTCACATATAGCCCTCATATAACGATACATCCCGATTTGGGTATTTTGAAGGGTAATTTGAAGGTTGTGGCCACAACAACCCACCGAAATGGCTGAAATTTGGTATTTTGTTTATGTTGGAGGTTAAAATCTTTCCGACTGAAACTCGTCGATATAGCCCCCATAGAACGGTACCCCCCAATTTTCGTAATTATGAACGTCAATAGCCCTCCGAAATGACTGAAATTTGTTATTTAGTCTTCCATGGGAATATTTTATTCCAGAAGGGAATTATCAGAATAGGTCCACGTCTTTCCCATATTTAGTCTTCTTTGAGTCTAAAAATTTAAAAAAAATTTGTGATATACTAGAGCGGTATCTTCCGAATTTCATTATTTTGAAGGTTAGCCACATTATTTGATCGAAATTTCTGAAATTTGGTATTCAGTCTTCTTCATATACGAAAGGAAATTAATTGTTCCGTTTTACTTCAAGACAACTCATGGTGGGGGGTATAACAAGTTCGGCCCAGCCGAATTTAACTCCTTCTTACTTGTTTAGATTAGATTAGATAATTTGGGAATTTGAAGTATCCGTTGTCGAACAATTTTTCCACCTAAAATAGTGGAAGGAAACTAATTATTCCATTTTAATTTAGATTATTTTATGGTGGCCAGTATAAAAAGTTCGGCCAGTATTCGTCGCAATTATGATTTTGATTATCATTTTTTTTAATTAATTATTTTTTTTTCTAAACAATTTTTTCGCATAAACTAAAAATGTCGTAAATCGACTTATGCTACTTTCTTAAAAACCACAGAAATGTACTCCGTAGCGGGTCACCAAAGGAACTAAACAAACCCAACCTTTGTTGCAGAAAATAACAAAATGTATAGGGAAATATCACAGTTGGTGTTATAACTATGAAGACCTTCAATGACCTTTAGAGATTAAGGTGATACCTATTTTGTTTATGAAATTGAAGTAAACACTTAAAACCCTTAAAGGATATACGACTCCATCTACATTATGTCGTTTGCTGTGATGATGCATTTATTTAGCAGGTGTTTCAACACTAACATATGTTACATTTTCCAAAATAATCGAGAATATTCTGTAAAAAAGAAACGTGATTTTTATTATTATGTCTCCATACGGACTAAAACATATTCTCAGTATAAGTTTTCTTTACTCTCCCAAAGGAACCACACTCATTTAGTGGCAAAAGCACAACATAAATTGAGTTCAGCTCAATAATGTAAAAAAGCTTTCAGCGTCTAACTTCATGGCTCTTTTGCTCAACGAATATGTCTGCAAAGACATGGCCAGAGAAATAGAGAGAAAAAATAGAGAATTATATGTCTATCCGATATAGCTTCTTCGTTACCATGGCTGTGTTGTTTTTTTTTTCTCAGAAAATGTGAAATAAGGTCCCTTTGCTTCCTTCTTTGAAAGCGTTAATGATAAGAGTTTTTTATAGAGGACTAACTTCCGTAATCTCGCTAATTTTCTGTTTTTTTTTTTTTTTGCCCACTCACTCAACAACTTTTTCTCTTGTATTTTGATTTTTGTCATGCTTGTGAGTCCTTTTAGGACAAATGACTCATACATATATTTTTATATAACAAACTTTGTATATAACGATGTATATACTTCCCTTGGTATACCTACACATATTTTGTGGAACAAAAAGTTGTCTGGAAAAATTACGTTTGTGTTTACGTGAATTGTTTTGATAACTTTCCGTACCATATGTTGCGCTATTTTTGTAGTTTTCCGCAAATCGACCTACCTCAAAATTAAAGAGAATTTGAATGATGAATGATGAAGTTTGCAGATTAAACCACAAATGAAATTCACACGAATTGTTGTGTATAAAAATGATAAGGTGTAAACAATCGGTATGTGGTTTAAAGGAATTCTTATAAGAGGTATTATTTTTATTAAATTAGAATGAAATTCTAGGTTGGCTAAAAATTAAATTGATTTTAAGGGAAATTGAATAAAAAACCATAACATATCATTTACTCAAAGAGTGGTATAACTTAAAAAAAAGTGTTTTTTCAGAGCTTATTCTTGCTTATTATGGCATGTTTCGCCGTTGGTAGAGCGGCTCATCAGTACACACAGTGAGGAGATATTGTTAGAACAATCATATTCTAAGAACAAAACAGTTTATTTTAAAAATCTGAAAATATATATTGTTGTTTCAACCATATATTTTTTGTTAGGAAACATGATGACACAAAATATATTGTTGAGCTGCGTGTATACAGCGGAATTTTATGCAACCCCTATTATTGATCCGATTCATGTAAAATTTTGGGACTGAGCATATTTTTGGCTTCTGATTAAACTGCAATCGAAACATATGACATTTGACATATGCCAAATTTTTGCATATGCAAAATGTATGCATTTTACATATTTTCTTATGCAACAAATATTTCAATAATAGGTACAAAAATGTTTGTATGTAAAATTTTTCTGTTTAAAATTCTTTTCAGACAAGTCAATTAAATATAGAAATGTATAACCACAGCCTCAACCTTCAAAATACCGGAAATCGGGAGGTACCGTACTATGGGGGCTATATGAAGACATGGACCTATAGCGACAAATTTCACATTAAATGTTTTATACCCTCAGGGAAGCCTTAATACCAAATTTCACCCATTTCGGAGGGATATTGAGGCCACAGTCTTCTAAATACCAGAAATCTGGAGGTACCGTTCTATGGGGTCTATATGAAGACGTGGACCTGTACCGAAAATTTTATATGGAACGTTTAATACCCCAAATTAAGACCAAATACCTGATTTCAGCCATTTCAGTGGATTACTGTGGCCACAACCTTCAAAATACCGAAAATCGGGGGGTACCGTTCTATGGGGGCTATATAAAGGCGTGGACCTGTACCGACTAATTTCTGGGGTAATGTTTCGTACCCCCAACGAACCCTTAATATCAAATTTCAGCAATTTCGGAGTAATATTAAGACCACAACCTTCAAAATACCGAAAATCGGGAGGTACCGTTCTATGGGAGCTATATGAAGGCGTGGACCCATACCAACAAAATTCTGGGGGAAAGTTTTATACCACCAACGAACACTTAATACCAAATTTCAGCTATTTCGGTGTGATAATGAAGCTAAAACCTTCAAAATATCGAAAATCGGGTTGTTGTTGTAACAGTGTTTTTATTATGTTTATATGTTCGTTCCTCTGTTCAATCTGGCTCTGGGTCTATCTCCAGTTCCAGAAAAATGGCTGCTTCGATGGGATGTAGCCACAGATCCACTGGAGTAAGATGGGTAGGATTGGCGGGGCAGTTAAAAAGGTGTTGTGTGTCGTGCGGGTCCATGCCGCATACTGGACATATGTCTTGCACGGTGCGATCGATTTCCGTCCAATACGAATTTAGGCGACTGCAATATCCCGAGCGTAGTTGAGGCAAAACTACTCTAGTTTGTCGTGGCAGCTGACGCTCCTCAGCTGCGATAGATGGAGGATGTACTCCGAGTACTTTATTCACACTATAATTGCTTAAGGCCTTGGCAACTGCGTCCGTGTGAATGCTATTCAATCCTGTTTGACATGCTTGTTGATCTAGGGGTTCTCTCCTGTATCGTTGGACCTCTCCCTCTAGAGCATGGATATCCTTCCTGATCTCCCTGAATGGGCCGGGCCTACCCACAAGATGGTGATTGGGATGGCTCACACGATAACATCCAAGCAGGTACTGCAACGAAAGCATCTCATTGTGTTGCTTTACAGGAAGAATTTTTGCCTCCTCATGTAGATGGTCCACTGAAGATTTGAGGAGGCACCCTGTCGCTGTTCTCAGGGCGGCATTCTGGCAAGTTTGAATCTTTTTTCAGTTCGAATCACACAATCTCGGGGACCAGACTGGAGCCGCATAGCTTACCACAGACCGACCTATCGGCCAACAAGGTTTCTTTATCTGCACCCCAAGTGCTGCCGGCAAGGGACTTGAGGACCGTGTTCCTACTTTTCAACTTGTCGCAGATAGCTGTGGCGTGTGCGCACGACGTGAATGTAGTGTCGAATGTGACCCCTAAAATTTTAGGGCAGATTGTGGTCGGAATTCTGCTACCGTCGACCACGACATTCAACTCACGTCCAAACTGCGCTGTCCATGTGGTGAACAGAGTGGCTGTAGATTTTGTGGCGGAAATCTGCATATTCCTCGAATGGAAAAAGGTGGTAAGATCGGTTAAATAGTTGTTCAGTCTCTCACAAATGTCATCAGGATAGGTACCCGACGCTAGGATCGTGCAATCATCCACATACGTCACGATCTCAATGCCGTCTGGAGGGGGTGGAATACAGGAGAGGTAGAGGTTAAACAGTTCCGGAGATATCACCCCACATTGGGGAACTCCCTGTTTCACTCTACGGGGTTTGGACTTCTTATTCCTGAATTCCACGTACGACTGGCGTCCACACATATAGTTGACTATCCAACGTTTCAAGCTTGGACGGAGGGTTGTCTTCTCAATGTCCTCAAACAGCGTGGAGTGCCTGACTGTATCAAAGGGCTTGATAAGTCAAGCGCCACCATCACTGTTCTATCGCACGGCCGTCTCTGGTTGAGTGCAGCGCTGTTGTCGTGCTGTGCTGATTACGGAATCCATGCTGATGATCAGCAACTTGATAGCTATTTCTGATACTGGGGAGGAGCAAGGCCTCAAGTGTCTTTGCTACGGGCGACAAAAGCGAAATCGGTCTGTACGATTCACTTTTGCTGGCATCCTTGCCTGGCTTTTGTAGTGGGACCACCCTGCCCATTTTCCAGACTTCGGGAACAACGAGGGTGGCTAGCGACAAGTTGAAGACTTTGGTGAGATACTCGACTCCCGGCTCATCCAGCTGCTTCAACATTACCATGGAGATTCCATCAGGGCCCAACGCTTTGGATGATTTAGCGTTCCTGATGGCAGTGGCAACATCATCCATTGTAAATTGTGGTGGTTCATCCTCGCCAGGAAGAGATCTGATGCGACGTAATACTCTTCTCTTCGCCCTGTCAGTCTCGGGATGCTTGACAAACTGTCGATTGAAATTACTTGCGCACCTCTTCGGGTCAGTCAACGTAACGTCGCCAAACGTGACTGAGGTCCTATCTTCCCTTCTTCCAGGGTTCGAGAGTGACTTAACCGTTGCCCACAATTCTCCTATACCGGCTCCAATGTTGCAGCTCTTCAGATGATTTAACCATTTGTTCCGCTTATGCTCGCCGACCAGCCTGTTAACTTCCAGTGTCAGCTCCCTGACTCTGGGGTCATCGACGAAGCTCATCACGCTCATTTGCTAATCCCGTCGCCTCTGCTGGGAAATTTGGTCTTACTTCGGGTATTCGACCAGCAGGGATATGGCGAGCGGCTGCAGCAGTCATGATGTCCCGGAACGTCCTTTCCGCTACCCGAACATCAGAAGGATTGGGCAATTCTCTGAAGCGGTGATTGGTGAACTCTCTGAAACTCGGCCAATCAGCTTTTTTATGATTGACGAACGTGCGGCGTTCAGAGGTGATGAAGTCGGGTGGTCTGCTAATGGAGACAATTATGGGGAGATGGTCTGATCCAAGGGAAATGACGGGTTGCCAGGTAACGTCATTTGTCAGACCAGGTGACACGATGGTTAAGTCAGGCGAACTGTGACACTCTCCTCTAATTCTGGTAGGGGCGTCCTCATTGACCGTGCAAAACGTAGAGCTATCAATCTGCTCAGCCAGCGCTGTACCTCTCTGGTCGTTTCCGAGGGCCGAATGCCACATCTCATGATGCGCATTAAAATCCCCCAGGACCAGACGATTATGAGCTTGCAAGAGCGGGCTAATGTCATGCCTATAATCAGGGATACAGCTATTTCTCGGCGGGATGTATACATTCAGCAACTCTATCTCGGCAGCTCCACACCTGACTGCTACCCCCATACATTCCATGTACGGGTCATTAGAGACAGGCTCAAGCGAGATAGGTCCGTATTGGACAGACTGGTGCAATAGGAAAGCCAATCCCCCACCTCCACTTCTGGTGCGATTTTTCCTCAGAACATTGTAACCATCACAATGCTCTAAGCTGTGGTTGTTGTTCAGCTTGGTTTCCTGCACCGCCGCGACCTTGATGTTCTTCCGACTCATAAAATCTACTATCTCCTCGATCTTACCTCGGAGTCCATTGCAATTCAATTGCAAAACGGCTGCATTTTCGGGGATTGGGACAACAACGGCTGGTGTTAAAGGTTGCGTGTGCGGTTGTTGTCGAGGGGACTGCGAGAGAGTTTCGCAATTAGGCGACGAGGGAGTCTCGTAATCCGACGACGACTCGCTGGGGACTGCGTTCACGCAGCATGCAGCAACATTGTCCCTGTCGTAGTCCCTCACGTGGACGAGTCCAGAGCAACCCCTTAGATGCACCCACTCCTGACGTCTATTGCATCTCACCGAAGGTTGGTTGTGGTTGAAGATGCGAATGTGACAAACTGAGCACAGATATATTGGTCCTGGGTTTTCCTCCGTCCCGGCTCGGACCAACATAATTCGGAGCAGACATTCCGGTATATACTGCTCCCAATACAGAAAAACGAAACAAATACAAACATGTACACACTGAGGTGGCAGCCGCTGGCCGGAACATCGGTTTTGTGTTGTTCCGGGTCAATCCGGTACGAAAGAACCCGCTGCCGTGGGAAAATGGGTGGTACCGTTCTATGGGGCTATATCAAAACGTGGACCGATGTAGCCCATTTGCAATACCAAACATTCTAGGAGTATAGAAACTTCTGTACCAAATTTTAAAGTTTTATCTTAAAAATTGCGAGCTGTATCTTGAATTCAACAGATGGACGGATGGATGGACGGACGGACATGGTTATATCGACTTAGAAATTTACCCTGATCAAGAATATATATGCTTTATAGGGTCTCCGATGAATATTTCGATGTGTTACAAACGGAATGACAAATTTAATTATACCCTCCATATTATGGTGCAGGGTATGAAAATGTGCTTTTTTCCATAGCTAGCAAATTAAATTTGTTCAACGATTTCTATTTTAAAATTTTTGCTTATTAGGGCATGTTTCGCCGTTGGTAGAGCGGCTCATCTGATATATCGGCTGTGGAGTGGCTTCTCTGTCGAAACATGCATGTCACATAGTGGTGGTTGTGTGGGTTCGAATCTTCGCCATTCCTTTTTCACTTGCAAAAATAAACGGTCATTAACATCGATTCCAACGAAAAATTAATTATTTTATCTTGTGTCAAATTTTCATGCTGATATCTCCAAAACTAAACTAGTTACAGCCCATTTACTACGGGTTTGGCATAATTCAACAAAATAGTTTTTTGAGTTTGTAAAGCACTAAAATGCTTCAAATAATGCTTGATCGTGCACAGAAATTTAACACTGACATCTGGCTAGCTGTTTGCACAATATTGTAAAAGTATTTTTTTTTTCGGTGTAATAATTTTTTTTAGTTTGGAAGTCAAATTTTAATCTCCAGTTTAAAACGCGCATTTTTCGAAATTGGATTTTTTTAACATGTCACTCTTTGAGTAAATGAGAGATGTGTATTCCATATCAAATATTTGATAAATATTTCTCATAAAAAATATTTAAAATATTTCTCATAAAAATATTTAAAATATTTCTCATAAAAAAATATTTAAAATATTTCTTCATATTTCCAAACATTGCAGACAAATTTTAAAACAACAAAAAATCAATAATAAACCGAAAGAAAATTAATAAAAAATTAAATACAAATCAAATTATTACTAAATTACGATAACTAGTCAAAAAACCCGTTGCCATTTGTCGTCCATGGTTTACAATCTTGAAAAACCAATAATTCATTTGAAATATTATTTGTAGAATTTTTTTTCTAATTTATTTGTTTAGTTTGTATTGGCTTATTGTTCAATTTGCAACATTGTTGCAAACAAGTTGTTCCAACTCAATAGTAATTCAAAAAAAAAATAAAATAAAATCAAAAGATTGCCGTTGTGGTCTCAGAACCAATACGAGTACCACCAACAATATTAATATTACGAGGACATAATGACATTTTAATGGCAAATGTTGCGGCTGCTGTATTTCGAAACAACAAAAGAAATTGTGTTTAATGTGGGAGATAAAATAAAAAAAACAAGCCGACCAAATAAATGTTCGAATGTGACAATAAAATCACTCAAAATGTTGTCAATTAACCCACTTAGCGCCGAAATTTTTTTCCTACTTTTTTTTTGCTAGAAAACTTAAAGTTTTACATGAAAATGATATTTTTGAGACGTTTTAAGCATATTTCTATGAAATAACTTATTTTCTGTAAATTCGTTTTTTCTTTTAAAAATTCCCAAAATTTTGTAATTTAATATACATAGGTGTATAATTTTCTCCACAACATTTCTAACAATTCCCTGAATTTAGTGGATTTAACATTTGCGATTAAATTTATATGACATATTTAAATTTTCAGCCTTGCTGAATTCAAGTTTCCATAGGAAATCTTTAATTCAGCCTTGCTGAATTCAAGTTTCCCTAAGAAAATCTGCAATTCAGCCTTGCTGAATTCAGTTTTCCATAGGAAATCTTCAATTCAGCCTTGCTGAATTCAAGTTTCCATACGAAATCTTTAACTCAGCCTTGCTGACTTCAAGTTTCCCTAGGAAATCTTCAATTCAGCCTTGCTGAATTCAAGTTTCCATAGGAAATCCTCAATTCAGCCTTGCTGAATTCGAGTTTCCCTAGGAAATCTTCAATTCAGCCTTGCAGAATTCATATTTCCATAGGAAATCTTCAATTCAGCCTTGCTGAATTCAAGTTTCCCTAGGAAATCTTCAATTCAGCCTTGCTGAATTCAAGTTTCCCTAGGAAATCTTTAACTCAGCCTTGCTGAATTCAAGTTTCCCTAGGAAAGCTTCAATTCAGCCTTGCTGAATTCAAGTTTCCATAGGAAATCTTCAATTCAGTCTTGCTGAATTCCAGTTTCCACAGGAAATATTCAATTCAGCCTTGCTGAATTCAAGTTTCCAGAGGAAATATCCAACTCAACCTTGCTGAATTCAAATTTCCATAGGAAATCTTCAATTCAACCTTCCTGATTTCAGTTCAATAGTTCAATTGAACGACCTAGTTCACCATATAGTTCAATGTTAGTTTGTAGTTTGTATGACGTTACTAATACGTTTTTGAACTAGGGAGGTGCACTATGTATTTCAATTGCCCAACTCTAAATTCAGCCTTTCTGAATTTATCTTTCCAAAGGAAATCTTCAGTTCAAGCTAACAGACTATAAGTTTCCATATGAAATCTTTTATTCAACATTGCTTAATTTACTTACTTACTTAGCTGGCCCATTACAGAACGTTAGTTCTATAGGCCGAACTAAAAAGAGATCTCCATTCCTCTCTATTTGTTGCTTCGCACTCTGGAATACCGCGCCTTTTCATCTCATTATCCACTTGTTTGCGCCATCTATTCCTTGGCCTGCCAATTCTGCGTGCACCGCCATGTGGCATGTATTCATACGCCTTTTTAGCGGGTTCATCACCGCTCATTCTTATGATATGGCCTAGCCAACGCAATCGCTGCATCTCGATACGTTTAACTATATTTATGTCGTTGCATAGCAGATACAGCTCGTGGTTCATGCGACGTCGATATTCACCGTCAACGCAGATTGGTCCGTAGATCTTTCGAAGAATTTTTCTCTCAAACACACGAAGCACTGCCATGTCTGCTTGCGCAAGTACCCAGGGTTCGGAGCCATACATCAGCACGGGTAGTATCAGTGTTTTGTAGAGCGTTATTTTTGTTTGACGAGATGTGACTTTGTTTTTAAACTGCTTACTTAAACCATAGTAGCATCTGTTGGCCAATACAATTCTTCTTTTTATTTCACAACTGATGTCGTTTGTTATGTTTACGGAGGTGCCGAGGTAGACGAAGTCTTTTACTACCTCAATATTATAGGAACCAACATCCACAGTCGGTCCGAGCTCAATGGACGCATTGCGCGTCGACACCATCAACTTGGTCTTCTCGCCGCTTACCGCCAGACCCACTTTAGCAGATCCTCCTTCGACCTTTATAAAGGTATCAGTTACTTCTTTTACTGATCGGCCCATGATGTCTATATCATCAGCATAAGCAAGTAACATGTGGCTATTGGTGTAGATTGTGCCCCTTCTTCTGACGTTTGCCTCTCGTATAACCTTTTCTAGCAGGAGGTTGAAGAGGTCACACGAACGGCTGTCTCCTTGTATGAAACCTCTTTTGGTACCAAACTCTTCGGAGACGTTCTTTCCTATTTTAACTGAGGACCTCGTGTCAGTTAAAGTCATTTTACAAAGCCGGATGAGCTTTGCGGGGATACCAAATTCAGACATGGCTTGGAATACCTTTGAACGCAGCTGGCTGTCGAAGGCTGCTTTATAATCGACAAAAAGGTGGTAGGTCTCGATCTGCATCTATTGGGTCTTCTCCAGGATTTGCCGCAGGGTAAATATCTGGTCAATGGTGGACTTGCCAGGTCTAAAGCCGCATTGGTATGGTCCATTTATCTCGTTGACCATAGGCTTTAGTCGTTCGCACAATATCCCTGACACGATCTTTTAGGCAATAGGGAGTAGACTTATGCCCCTATAGTAGAGCATACAGTCTTATCTCCCTTCTTGTGGACGGGGCACAGGATACTCAGGTTCCAATCGTAGTGGTTCTTCCTGCCAGATGGTGCTAACTAGCTGATGAATACTCCTTATCAGCGTGTCGCCTCCGGTTTTGAACAGCTCGGCTGGTAAGCCATCGGCCCCTGCTGCCTTATTATTCTTCAGCCGATTTATTGCTGTCTTTACCTCATCTTGGCTGGGCGGTATACATTCAATACCATCTTCTGGGATTGGGACTGTGGTATTTTCGTCGTCTTCGCTGCTATTGGATACCAACAGATTTGAAAAATGTTCTTTCCATATCCTGAGTACACTATTTGTATCAGTTACCAAATTACCTTGCTGGTCTCTACAGGAGGATGTGCCTGTTCCAAAGCCATCAGTTTGATGCTTGACTCTTTGGTATAATTTTCGGACTTCATTCTGGCTCCTGTACATCTCGATTTTTTCACACTCCCGCTTTTACATCTCTCTCTTTTTCCTGCGGAAAAGACGTTTCTCCTCTCTCCTTTTCTCCCTGTATCTCTCTCGTGCGCTACGCGTTGCTACGGTTGGAAAGTAGCCCTATATGCCCCGTTTTTCTCTTCGGTGGCAGCACGACACTCCTCATCATACCATGGATTCCTTGGTGGAGGCCTCTGGTATCCAAGTATGGATTTTGCGGCTGTTTGCATGGAGTGGGCAATGCTTTGCATTGCGCTGATATGTTATCGGGATGAGGAGTGCTTTGATTAAGCAATTGGGCTAGTTGAGTGGAATATGCTGTGGCTATCTGTTGTGATTGCAGCTTATCGATGTCTAACTTTCGTGTTGTGTCTGTTCGTACTTTGTTTGCTACGTTTAAGCGGGTGCGTACCTTTGCTGCAACAAGGTAGTGGTCCGAATCAATGTTTGCGCCTCGGAACGATCGTACATCCAACACGCTCGATGAATGTCTTCCATCTATCACAACATGATCAATTTGATTTCTTGTTTTCTGATCTGGAGACAGCCAGGTGCCCTTATGAATATCGAGATGATTAAATCTGGTACTGCTAACTACCATGTTTTTTGCAGCTGCAAAGTCTATCAGCCTCATACCATTGTCAGATGTTTCACTGTGGAGGCTGAATTTCCCGACTGTTGGGCCAAAGATATTCTCCTTTCCAATTTTGGCATTAAAATCGCCTAGAATGATTTTAATGTCATGGGCAGGGCAACAGTCAGATGTTTCTTCAAAGCGCTCGTAAAATATATCTTTGGTCTGTTCCTTCTTTTCTTCAGTGGGAGCATGAGCGCAAATAAAGCTGATGTTGAAGAATTTAGCTTTTATTCGAATTGCAGCAAGTCTTTCATTCACTGGAGTGAAGCTGGATACCAGATGTTTTAGTCTCCGACTAACTACAAATCCGCAACCAAACTCATGCTTTACGTCATGGCAGCTATAATACAGTGCGTCACCTTTAGGTGTTGTTGTGACGCCTTTCCCAATCCATCGTATTTCCAGTATGGCAGTAATATCGGTCTTGTACTTTTTAAGTACGTCTGCCAATGCTTAATTTAAGTATCCATAAAAAATCTTCAATTCAGTCATGCTGAATTCAGGTATCCACAGGAAATCTTTAATTCAGCCTTGCTGAATACAAGTATCCATAGGAAATCATCAAGTCATTCTCATTGAATACAGGTTTCCATAGGAAACTTTCAATTCAGTCCAGCTGAATTAACGTTTTCATATGAACTCAATTCAGCCCAGATGAAGTAAGGTTCCCGTAGGAAATCTTCAATTCAGCCCAGCTGAATTTAAGTTTTCATAGGATATCTTCAGCTGAATTTATATTTCCATAGGAAATCTTCAATTTAGCCCTGCTGAATTCAAGTTTCCAAAGGAAATCTTCACTTCAGCACTGCTGAATTCAAGTTTCCATGCTATATTTTCAACTCGGCATTGCTGAATACAATTTTCCATACGAATTTTTCAATACAACAACATTGCTGAATTCAAATTTCCACAAAAAAATTTCAATTCAGCCCAGTAATGGGCTGAAAACTGCAGTCATTCCGAGATTCTATTAAAAGCCAATGTATACTTTTCGCAAGCTTTTTATGTACTTTCACTAATATTTAATAAGCTTTTGCAAAAGCTTACATTCTGAATCGTAGTAAATATGTATGTGTGTATGTTTCACCATAGGTGTAGCATCAATTTAGTGCAAAACAGTTGCTACCATTCAATGTAATTGGTAAATGTCTGACTGAAATCGAATTGCAGCAACTTGTTTGGTGGGTTCGTTCTTAAGCTGGTGTTGCTGCAGAGGCTGTTGGCTGCTGCTATTCACTCGGTTCGACAGTTAGTCGCTTGTTGCTGTTGTTATTAAAAGCAGTTTGCGCTTGCTCAGAGTACATTGGCTTGGCATGGTTTTTGGTTGATTGCCTGGCATGTTGTTGTTGCTGTTGTTGTGGTTGTTGTTGTTATTACTTTTGTTTTTAAACTAAATCATTTAGATGCCATGCACTTTTGCATGCAACACGATGATGGCGGCGGCATTGCTGTTTAAGCCGAGAGTATTGGTGTTGGTATTTGGATTTATTTGCCTGTGAGAGTGTGTACGTGTGTGTGTGTGTAAATGTAAGATTTGCTTTTTTGAAAAGTGAATGTCCACCAAAAGTCCTTGAAACTTAAAACCAAACATACCTGTTTTATTTAGTTTTTATTTGTTTGTATGGATGTATGGATGATGTTTATATGTAGATATGTGGGTATTTGTTGTTATTAAATTTTGCTGGGGCAGTAGTATCATAATCCACCAAAGAGTGTTTCCACTTTTTTGGTTGTTTCGTTGTTGTTATTATTGCTGCTGCTGTTTTTGGTTGCAATTACAGTTGAATGTACCACAAACAACGGCCAGGCCACGCTTTAAAACCGACCGACCACCAAACAACCAACCAACCAACCAACACCGCAAAATATCACTTGATAACCAGCTATACAACCGAAAAAACAGAAAACTGAAAAAGTCGAACCAACCGTGAGACCGACTGACCGAAAAACCAAATGCCAGACAGTTGAAAAATAAAATTCGATAGTTGTTATATTACGTCTATAAATCGCGGCAGGAAACAGAAGAAGGAAGGGGTGGTTGTGGTGGTGATGGTGATGTTTGAAATGTTTGCTTATGCTGGGTTATCTTACAATTCCTTACACTTATGTACAAACATTTTTTTTCTTTTTGACTGGATCGCCAAAGAAGAACATTAGTGCAAACATCCAACCCGCCAAGAAACCTCTTTGGAGTTCTCCAATTGCTTCCACAAAAGCAAATGTTGCTGGCGTTGTACGACAGCAAGTGACTGTTGTTGCTGGGCCACCACATTCAAGAAGATTGGCCTCAAACAATCCAAAAAAAGGAATGTTGTTCGTCTCAAGTAAATGTCGTTTAGCGTTTTTCTTGTCGTTGTTGCTGTTGTGTCAAAAGTTACGTTAAAGAGCTTAACCATCCAACCCCTCACAAAAAAAAAACAAAAAATGTAATAAAATATGAATTAATAGGTGTTACTTATGACTCAAGCACCGCTGCTCTTATTTTAACCTGCGATTATGGTATACAATATGAAACTTCGATACACTTCAGCTATGTTAATTCCTTAAAAGATGTGGGTTATAAAACTGCGATTAAGGGTCGGATGTGTAGAGCAAGAAATATTTTTAACAAATCGATAGTTGAATGTCAGATTGCTTAGTGATGAGTGACTGACATATCAACGCTCAGGCCACTTTTAGGGCAGAAAGGAGGAAATAAGGCAGGGCTTTTTGGAAATTGGTGCTAGAAGAGTACTTAAAATACGAAAGAGCTACTAAAAATGTCAGACTGTCTTGCGAAAAAGTAGTCATAGAATACCAGAAATTTAACATAAGGGTCACTGATGGAGTTGAGGCTAAATTTACCAAAGGGTCTTTTTTTGGAAACTCGTACTAAAAATTACTAAATACCTTGCTGATGGAATAAACAAAAATAGAACAAATTAGGGTGACGTAGGGGATGGAAGATACCAAGATACCTGACCAGCTTAAACATGGTAAAGTCCAGGATTTATCTTGGTCCCTCTCTCATCTCAAGTGGACACTGACCTCCCCGTGGTGTCACCTGGGGAGCTGCCTTTAACACCCGTTAAATGTAGTGAGCTAACATGTGCCGGGCGTTCACCCATAAGAACGTTAAAAAACTGGGTTTGGGCGTCGGGCTAGTAACCAACACCCCCCCTCCCCCTCTAAAAAAAAACATCCTACTATGAAAAAACGAAAGAAAAGAAAAACAAACCCCTCTAAAGTTGACGAGCCCCGCAAACGTTTTAAGGACAATGATGTGCGAATCTGCACCTGGAATGTTCGCACTCTTTATAGAGAAGGTGCAGTTTACGCATTGACAGATGTACTTGAAAAGTATAAGGCCGACATTACTGCCATACAGGAAATACGATGGATTGGGAAAGGCGTCACAACAACACCTAAAGGTGACGCACTGTATTATAGCTACCATGACACAAAGCATGAGTTTGGTTGAGGATTTGTAGTTGGTCGAAGGTATAAACATCTGGTTTCCAGCTTCACCCCAGTGAATAAAAGACTCGCTGCAATTCGATTAAAAGCAAAATTCTTCAACATCAGCTTTATTTGCGTTCATGCTCCCACTGAAGACAAGGACGAACAGACCAAAGATACATTTTACGAGCGCTTAGAAGAAACTTATGACCGTTGCCCTGCCCATGACATTAAAATTATACTAGGCGATTTTAATGCCAAAATTGGATAGGAGAATATCTTTGGCCCAACAGTCGGGAAATTCAGTCTCCACAGTGAAACGTCTAACAATGGTATGAGGCTGATAGACTTAGGAGCTGCAAGAAACATGGCAATTAGCAGTATCAGACTTAAGCATCTCGATATTCATAAGGGCACCGGGCTGTCGCCAGATCAAAGAACAAGAAATCAAATTGAGCACGTTGTGATAGATGGAAGACATGCATCGAGCGTGTTGGATGTACGATCGTTCCGAGGTGCAAACATAGACTCGGACCACTACCGTGTTGCAGCAAAGGTACGTACCAGATTAAACGTAGCAAACAAAGTACGAACAGACACAACACGGAAGTTGGACATCGGTAAGCTGCAATCACAACAGATAGCCACAGCATATTCCACTCAACTGGCCCAACTGCTTAATCAAAGCACTCCTCGTCCCGATAACATATCAGGACAATGGCAAAACAATGCCCACTCCATGAAAACAGCCGCAAAATCAGTACTTGGATACCGGAGACCTCCACCAAGGAATCCATGGTATGACCAGGAGTGTCGTGCTGCTACCGAAGAGAAAAATGCGGCATATAGGGCTACTTTACAATCAGCAGCAACGCGTAGCGCACGAGAGAGGTATCGGGAGAAAAGGAGAGAGGAGAAACGTATTTTCGGCAGGAAAAAGAGAGAGACGGAAAAGCGGGAGTGTGGACATATCGAGATGTACAGGAGACAGAATAAAGTCCGAAAGTTCTACCAAAGAGTGAAACATCAAACTGATGGATTGGGTATAGCCACATCCTCCTGTAGAGGTCACCAAGGCAATTTGGTATCTGATACATATTTCCAAACTGTTGGTATCCAGTACGACGACGAAGATACCACAGATCCAATCCCAAGAAGATGGTATTGAATGTATACCACCCGGCCAAGATGAGGTGAAGACAGCAATAAACCGGCTGAAGAATAATAAGGCAGCAGGAGCTGGTGGCCTACCAGCCGACCTGTTTAAAACCGGAGGCGACACGCTGATAACGTGTATGCATCAGCTAGTTAGCTCCATCTGGCAGGAAAAACGCGTACGCGACGATTGGAACCTGAGCATCCTGGGTCCCGTCCATAAGAAAGGAGATAAGACTTTATGCTCCAACTATAGAGGCATAAGTCTTCTCCCTATCGCCTACAAGATAGTGTCTGGGATATTGTGCGAGCGACTAAAGCCCATGGTCAACGAAATAATTGGACCATAAAAATGCGGCTTTAGACCTGGCAAGTCCACCATTGACCAGATATTTACCCTGCGGCAAATCCTGGAGAATATCCAAGAAATGCAGATCGACACATATCACCCTTTCTCGATTATAAAGCAGCCTTCGACAGCCCGCTACGTTCAAAGGTATTCCAAGCCATGTCTGAATTTGGTATTCCCGCAAAGCTCATTCGGCTTTGTAAAATGACTCTAACTGACACAAGATCTGCAGTTAACCCAGATATGCCCAGCGTCCTATATATAGGACACACAAAATTCTTGCTAATTTGATATGTTATGTTTATCAAAGTACCGTTTATTTTGGTGATATACTCAGTACACATCTGTAGCTCTTAGGATATTATGTGATTCCATTATTTTGAGCTACTATTTTTGAGTTTTGAGGTCTAGTTCATCGAAGTTGCCACCGATCGCATAGTTTTTACAATGATTTGCGTTATGACCGATTAATTATTGGGTAATTTTATAACGAAAACATACACGATGTGGAGCCTACTACGAAAAAACGTTAACTAGATGCCGAAAAGGTGTCTTTGGACTATATGTCAAATGTTTTATGTCCCATAACTCCCAGTTATATGATAAAACCCTGTGTCCAAAAGTGGCCACAAAAACCACTTTTTTCAAAAAATTTTTAAAAAACATATAAACATACTGTTATTATTTCACATTTGCTTCTAAAATAATATAAAAATACTTTTAAAATGATCACGATCAAGCAATGGGCATATCTGGGTTAAAACAGGAAAGAACCTCTCCGAAGAGTTTTGTACCAAAAGAGGTTTCAGGCAAGGAGACAGCCTTTTGTGTGATCTTTTCAACATCCTGCTAGAAAAGGTTATACGAGATGCAAACGTCAAATGAAGTGGCACAATCTACACCCATAGCCACATGTTACTTGCTTATGCTCATGATATAGACATCATGGGACCACCAGTAAAAGAAGTAACCGATACCTTTATGAAGGTCGAAGGAGAATCTGCTAAAGTGGGTCTGGCGGTAAACGGCGAAAGGACCAAGTTGATGGTGTCGACGCGCAATGAGTCCAGTGAGATCGGACCAACTGTGGAAGTTGGTTCCTATAAATTTGAGGTAGTAAAATACTTCGTCTACCTCGGCACCGCCGTAAACACAACAAAGGACATCAGTTGTGAAATAAAAAGAAGAATTGTATTGGCCAACAGATGCTACTTTGGCTTATGTAAGCATTTCAAAAACAAAGCCACAACTCGTCAAACAAAAATAATGCTTTACAAAACAATGATACTACCCGCGCTGATGTATGGTTTCGAAGCATGGGTACTTGCGCAAGCAGATAAGGCAGTGCTTGGTGTGTTTGAGAGGAAAATTCTTCGAAAGATCTACGGGCCGATTTGCGTTGACGGTGAATATCGACGTCGTATGAACCACGAGCTATATAAGCTACACAAAGACATGAATATAGTTCAACGTATCGAGATGCAACGATTGCGTTGGCTAGGCCATATCATGAGAATGAGCGATGATGAACCCGCTAAAAAGGCGTATGAATACATGCCACATGGCGGTGCACGCAGGATCGGCAGGCCTAAGCTTAGATGGAGCATACAAGTGGATGAGGAAATGGAAAGGCGCGGTATTCTGTAAGTAAGTAAGTAAGTAATTTGAAATCCAATTTATCTTCACACACGTCGAAATCTTGACAGATATATACGATTTCTCCCGAGGTTTCGATCCTAAATCAATAACTTCATCCATATAACTTTCCTTCAGAATTCGTTCGTTTCAAAACGGACCGTTTTCTGTCTAATTTCATACATCTTGGAATTTTACTGAATGTTTTGTTTACTGAATGGTTTTGAACACCTTCCTGCAATTCCAAATCAAGGATATTCAGTTTAAAAAGAGTTCCATGCTAACAATTGTTTCCAAGCTGCCAACAGATTTTCAAAAATTGGAAACGTTAAAGTATTTTGTACAGTTTATCAATGACAACCAATTTGTTAATATTTTGTTAGTAATTCCTTTTTAAATCTCAATACTACTTTCAAATAACTAAAATTAATTTGGCCAATTAATATTAGCGATTAAAATCGCATTCGATTTTACTTTTTCTTTGCTGCAGCAAAAAGGGTGTCACAAACCATAATTTGCACTTGAGCAAAATTGCAAGCGAGCGAGAATGCCTTTTTGACAGCACTTTAACAAACAAACAGCCTTCAAAAAGGTGTTTTTATTTATTTTAAATTAAACCAACAAAAATGTTCTTTGGCCAGCAGTTTTTTGTTTGGCCAAAAATTCTTATAGAGAATGGTAAAAATTGTTATGGTTTGTGGTTCGGTTCGTTCGGATTGGTATTTGTTTTACTTGATCTTAAATCATTACAAGGTGTTTTCTGCAGTTCTTAACTGTCACAGAATACTGACCAACTAAAACAACAACAACAGCTAGCTCCTTTACTAACAAGCAGAACCACCACCATCACCACCACCAACACTCCACCCATTGCATTTTTAATAAAATAGTGAGTGACCAGGGCAATAGCCAACAATGACTTGGTACTGGCTGCTTGGCTGCCACTCGGTCATTCATTCATTCAGTTAGTTGTCCGTCAGTCAGTCATTTAAGTTCAGTTCTTTCTGTTCAAACACTTGTTGTAATCTGGTTTTTGTTTTAATCTGTCTCCTTTTGTGTCAACTTTTTTGAAGCCAATTTATTGTGGACATGCCGTGGCCAAAACCAACGCCCTACTTTCAAAATGTTGTTCTTGTATTTCGTAGAGTTTTTCTGTTTTCTTCTTTTTGTTTGTTTCTCATTGCTTGGTTATTTAGTTTTCTTGGTTAATATTTACATTCTATCTATGTGTGTTGTATATGGATTGTTGTTTTGGCCAATACTTTAAATTAATAATAAAATAGTTAAAAATATAGATTTTTTTCTTACTTTAAAAGTACAATTTATTTGGTGAGATATGTGGTGTACTTAGTAACTGAATGACTTGGCTGGATGGTTGGTTGGATGGATATCAGTCTGTCCAGTTTATTTATATTGTGATATACATAGATCAATTGCTTACAAAGTTTCGACAAGGTCGTTGCAGAACCCAAACAGATTTATATGAACCGATATGGAATTCTGCATAAACTGTTGAATGGCTGGCAGAATAAGTGGCGGCGGATAGCTGCTTGATTGGTTGGCTGGTTGGTTCGGCTGGCTGATAGTTGGTGGTTGCACAATACAAGAATAAAATCAACGGTTAAACAAAATACTAAAATGCTGCACCCCACACCCAAATTCAGTTTTGGTGTTGTTTATTAAGGAAAAAACAACTTTCACTTTTAATTTTAAGAAACCTTGCCTTGCTTCTAGTAGTGATGGCGGCGTTCATTTTTAAGAAAACAAATGAAAAACAGGGCAATGTTATCATGCCTTTAAGTTAAGTAGTTCTTAAATTAAAGTATTTTACCAAATATGAAGAAATACATATTTTTGAGAAGGACTTTTGAAAGTAAATTGTTCTAAATATGGTCTCCTGAATGTAGAGCTTGGATGGGTATAACATTTCAAAGAGACTCGAAAACAATGAAAGGACATTCAGTCGTGTAAGGCTGACAGAACTGTTGCTGGGGTTGAAAAACGAAACCTACAAAACTTTGTTAAAATCGGATCACATTTCGATATTTTTGTGGCATGCTGTACACGATACATTAAAGTGTCCCATATATCAGAATCAATCAATCAATCAGGGGCCATCACAACAACAATTACGTGTTTATACATTTTTCACCATGGGAACTGCAATATATTCCGGAATACCTGATCTTAGCTCTTTTGTTCCACGCTGGTATAGAAAAAATCCCGGGACATATATTTGTTCCTTTTGCCAGATCCCCATGCTCGGAGAATTCACCAATCAATGCTTCAGAGAGATGTCCATACCATTCCATCAGATCCTCGGGTAGCTGAGAGAATTTTTCGGGATATTGACTTACTCCGGGAAAAAATTTGTACAGCTGTATATAAGGCCGCTAGAACAACCTACTGAAAAAGAATCAAAACGATGCGCAAGGAGCTCTTAAACTTCACTTTTTCCGAATTTTGTGTGGGAGGTACCCGAAGGAGTGGACCCATATAGTCCTTATTTCAACCTGATCTATATCTAGATGAAATAATACGATGTGCAAAGTCTGCACCAATCAGAATCTCCCCGCGAGAGTAATCTTGAGGATTTGCCATTATAGTTGGTGCCGTCAGGATTTCTTGGAACTATTAGGCCATTACCTCAGGAAGTATGGAGCCAAAAAAAAATTTACCGTCATAAAGGGAGACAATCTACTGAAAAAAATGTCAAAACAATGCGAGAGGAGCTCTTAAACTTCACTTTATACGAATTTTGTGTGGGAGATACCCGAAGGTGTGGACCAATATAGTTCATATTCGAACATGATCTATATCACGAAGGAATAGTACGATGTGCATATTTTGGACCAAATCGATTGCTCTCTTCGAGAAGTGTTATCGTTTACACCATTTTACAGAAAAATTGTGAACTTTTGTGGGGGAGGTACCAGAAGGAGTGGACCGGTATGGCCCATCTTAGAACAAAATATTACGATACCCAAAATTTGGTTCGAATCGCTTAATCGTTCGAGAGTTATCGTGAGCACCAGCCAGACAGACGGAAGGGCAGATTGAGAGTGTCACAGTTCGTCAGACAACCATCGTGTCATCGGGTCTGATAAATTATGTTACCTAGCAGTCCGTAATTTCCTTGGATCAAACCATCTCCCCATAATTGTCTCCATAAGCAGACATTCCCATTTCATCACCTTTGAATGCCGCACATTCGTCAATGATAAGAATTACCGCTTCAGAGAACTGTCCAATTCTTCTGATGTTCGGGTAGCGGAAAGGACGTTCCAAGACATCTGGCACTAGCCAAACAGACGGACGGGCAGATTGAGAGTGTCACAGTTCGCCAGACAACCATCGGGTCTAATAAATGACGTTACCTAGCAGTCCGTAATTTCCCTTGGATCAAAACATCTCCCCATAATTGTCTCCATAAGCAGACATCCCCATTTCATCACCTTTGAATGCCGCACATTCGTCAATGGTAAGAAAGTTTCACCAATTACCGCTTCAGAGAACTGTCCAATCCCTCTGATGTTCGGGTAGCGGTAAGGACGTTCCAAGACATCATCAATGCTGCAGCCGCTCGCCATATACCTGCTGGTTGAATACCCGAAATCAGACCAAATTTCCCAACGATGAGCTTCACCGTACGAATCCTGAAGACCCAAGACGAACATAAGCGGAAAAAGTGAGTAGACCACCTGAATTGCGTTGTTTCACTGTTACAGGATTAAGGAACTTATGGGCAACGGATAAATCGCTCACGAATCTGGGAAAAAGGGTGATAAACTTGCAGTTATTTTCAAAGGCGTGACACTAACTGGCCCAAAGAGGTGAGCGGCAGTTTATAGAGCACCACGAAAGTGATAGGGCGAAGAGGAGTGTGGTACGCCGTATAAGAATAGTCCGAGGAAGTACCACAACAAATTACAATGGGATCATCCATGGGAACGTCGTCCAAAGCGTTGCGCCCACGAGGATTCTCAAAGGTAATGCTTAAGCAACTGGATGAACCCGGAGCTGAGTATTTAACAAGAATCCTCACCACACATATTGTTCCAGAAGACTGGAAAGATGGCATGGTGGTCCCGCTACTTCTGTCAGGCAAAGATGCAGCGGTGAATCGTATAAGCCGATCCCCTCTTATCACCAGTAGCAAAGATTTTAGATGCTCTACTCCTCCCCCGGAAAATGCACAGCACCACATCTTCATTACACGCGTTATTCACACATATCAGTTGAGAGCTAAACCAGAGCAGGCTGTGCGAACGAACCAGATAGGGTGACCTATCGATCCCCTCTTATCACCAGTAGCAAAGAATTTAGAGGCTCTACTCCTCCCCGTTGGCAAACATCAGCATGGATTCCGGAAAATGCACAGCACCACATCTTCATTACACGCGTTATTCACACATATCAGTTGAGGGCTAAACCAGAGCAGGCTGTGCGAACGAACCAGATAGGGTGACCTATCGATCCCCTCTTATCACCAGTAGCAAAGAATTTAGAGGCTCTACTCCTCCCCGTTGGCAAACATCAGCATGGATTCCGGAAAATGCACAGCACCACATCTTCATTACACGCGTTATTCACACATATCAGTTGAGGGCTAAACCAGAGCAGGCTGTGCGAACGAACCAGATAGGGTGACCTATCGAATATTGTCAACCATGTCAAGCTGTTCGAAGATATAGAAAAGACTTCCCTTAGATAATCAAAAGTCGTTTGTAGAATTCAGAAACAAGAAGTGCAAAGCCCTTGGTATGAAACAGGGACTTTCCCAAGGCGGGGCTATATCTTGGTAACTGCATAAACTCTACCATTCTGAAATCCCACACCCTGCAGACGTAATGTGCGGATGATAGTATGATCTTGGAGTCGGGTCCTATCGTCAATGGGATATGGGATATGTTAAATGTCTACATAGTTAACATAGTTCAGTTCTTCCATCTGAGGAATATGAAAACATCCGCCGCTAAATTCGTTAATGAGACTCTCATTGAACATATTGGTCGATGGTACCCTTATTCCGACTACTAACAACCCCCAAGAAATTGCGTGTAACGTTTGACAGCATGTTTCAGTCGTCCACGCAAGCCACAGCCCTTTGCGACAAGTTCAGAAATAGGAAGAAGGTTCTCAAGTCGCTGGACGGAAGTACTTGAGGTGCTGCCAAAGAAACCTTGTTGATCGCTTATCAAATAATAGTACGGTCTGTGGTAAGCTATGATGCAGCAGTGTGGTATGAAATTGTTAGCGCTATACAGTGGAAGAATATTCAAACCTGAATGCCGCCCTGAGTGCTGTAGCAGTGTGTCTCAATGATGATACCAGTGGACCATCTTCATCAGGAGACGAAGATCTCAACACAGCAAGATGTTGTCGATGCCACGACGTAGTGGACAGGCACCCAGGCACGACAGGAGAGATCTTCATGGTCTGAAGGGAGAGGTCCAAATGTACAGGCAGGCTTGAATATGACTGATGCCGATTTTTTTAATTGTGTATTTTTTATAGAATATTTTTTTCAAAAATACACAATTTTTTAAAGAATTTTTTGAAAGAACATTTTTTTCTAAATCTTTGATATTTAGTGTTTTTTTTACAAAACGTAGATTTTGGATTTTTAAAAAATACCGTACTTTAAACCCCGCCGATTTCTTAAAAAATATTTTTTCAAAAATCGTGAACTTTTTAAAGAATATTTTTTCCAAAATCGTTGATTTTGTAAATAGTTTTTTTTTTCAAAAATTGCAGATTTTTTAAACAAAATATGTTTTCACAAAATCGTGGATATTTTTAATGAATATTTTTTTTCAAAAATCGTGGATTTTATAAAATTTTTTTTTCAAAAATCGTGGATTTTTTAAATATTTTTTTTCAAAAATCGTGGATTTTTTAAAGACTATTATTTTCAAAAATCATGGATTTTTAAAGACTATTATTTTCAAAAATCGTGGATTTTTAAAGGCTATTATTTTCAAACATCGTGGATTTTTAACGACTTTATTTTCAAAAATCTTGGATTTTTTAAATATTTTTTTTCAAAAATCGTGGATTTTTTTAAATAATTTTTTTCAAAAATCGTGGATTTTTTTAAAGACTATTATTTTCAAAAATCGTGAATTTTTTAAAGACTATTATTTTAAAAAATCGTGTATTTTTTAAAGACTATTATTTTCAATAATCGTGGATTTTTTTTAAGGACTATTATTTTCAAAAATCGTGGATTTTTTAAAGACTATTATTTTCAAAAATCGTGGATTTTTAAAGACTATATTTTCAAAAATCGTGCATTTTTTAAAGACTATTATTTTCAAAAATCGTAGTTTTTTTAAGAATATCTTTTTCAAAAATCGTGGATTTTTTTAAGAATATCTTTTTCAAAAATCGTGGATTTTTTAAGAATATCTTTTTCAAAAATCTTGGATTTTTTTAAAATATATATTTTTTAAAAATCGTGGATTTTTTAAGAATATCTTTTTCAAAAATCGTGGATTTTTTACATAATTTTTTTTCAAAAATCGTGGATTTTTAAAAGAATATAATTTTCAAAAATCGTGGATTTTTAAAAGAATATAATTTTCAAAAATCGTGGATTTTTAAAAGAATATAATTTTCAAAAATCGTGGAGTTTTAAAAGAATATAATTTTCAAAAATCGTGGATGTTTTAAAAAAAAGCAGAATTTTAAACGCCGCCAATTTCTTAAAAAATGTTTTTTCAAAAATCGTGGACTTTTTAAAGAATATTTTTTTCAAAACTCGCCGATTTCTTAAAGAATAATTTTTTAAAAAATCGAGGACTTTTTAAAGAATATTTTTTCCAAAATCGTTGATTTTGTAAAGAGTATTTTTTTCAAAAATTGTAGATTTTTTAAACTAAATATTTTTTCACAAAATCGTGTATATTTTTAATGATTATTTTTTTTTTTTTTAAATCGTGGATTTTTAAATTTTTTTTTTCAAAAATCGTGGATTTTTAAAGACTATTATTTTCAAAAATCTTGGATTTTTTAAAGACTATTATTATCAAAAATCGTGGATTTTTTAATGACTATTATTTTCAAAAATCGTGGATTTTTTAAAGACTATTATTTTCAAAAATAAAGACTATTATTTTCAAAAATCTTGGATTTTTTAAATATTTTTTTTTCAAAAATCGTGGATTTTTTAAAGACTATTATTTTCAAAAATCGTGGATTTTTTAAATATTTTTTTTCCAAAGTCGTGGATTTTTTAAAGACTATTATTTTCAAAAATCGTGGATTTTTTAAAGACTATTATTTTCAAAAATCGTGCATTTTTTAAAGACTATTATTTTCAAAAATCGTGCATTTTTAAAGACTATTATTTTCAAAAATCGTGCATTTTTTAAAGACTATTATTTTCAAAAATCGTGCATTTTTTAAAGACTATTATTTTCAAAAATCGTGCATTTTTTAAAGACTATTATTATCAAAAATCGTGGATTTTTTAATGACTATTATTTTCAAAAATCGTGGATTTTTTAAGAATATCTTTTTCAAAAATCGTGGATTTTTTAAGAATATCTTTTTCAAAAATCGTGGATATTTTAAGAATATCTTTTTCAAAAATCATGGATTTTTTAAGAATATTTTTTTCAAAAATAGTGGATTTTTTACATATTTTTTTTTTTCAAAAATCGTGGATT
This sequence comes from Musca autumnalis, assembly GCF_047663935.1. Taxonomy (NCBI): domain Eukaryota; kingdom Metazoa; phylum Arthropoda; class Insecta; order Diptera; family Muscidae; genus Musca; species Musca autumnalis. The sequence goes on along the minus strand of NW_027412088.1, from coordinate 70,189,431 downwards.
TTTAAAAGAATATAATTTTCAAAAATAGCTGGTTTTTTAAAGTTTTTTTTTTTAAATTGTGGATTTTTTAAAGATTTTTTTTAAATTGTGGATTTATTAAAGGATATTATTTTCAAAAATGGCGGATTATTTTAAATATTTTTTTTTTTTTTTTGAATTGTGGATTTTTTTAAAGGATATTATTTTCAAAAATCGTGGATTTTTTTAAGAATATCTTTTTCAAAAATCGTCGATTATTAAAAAATATTTTTGTAAATCGTGGAATTTGTAAAAAAATATTTTTTTAAATGGTGGAAATATTTTTGTAAAAAATTAAATCGTGAATATTTAAAAAAACAATCGTGGAATTTGTGTATAATATTTTTATAATCGTGGATTTTTAAAAAACATTTTTCCAAAAAAAATTGTGGATTTTTAAAGAATATTTTTTTTAATGTCGTGGATTTTGTAAAAAATATTTTTTTACTTACTATTTGTATGTAAGTTAAGCTTAATATCATATTTGTTGTTTTCAAATTTAAAAACAACAAGTTTAAAGTGGGATGTAGTTAAAATTGATTACTTTAGGGGATGGCAGAGAAGACTAGTTTCGTCCAACGCCACTTGGACTCATCAGTTCTCTTAGTTCTTTGTATTGAAACAAAGATCCCTTCCCCAATTTTATGACGACTCGAGCTCAAGAATAAGTGTGACTGATGAATTCGTTTAAATGCGAATTCAATCGAATCACCAAACTATCGTAGTGGGAGTGGGAGTAATTAATTTGGATTACATATGCGGCAGTTTGTGTATATTTTTTTTCGTTTCAAAAAATTGTGGATTTTTAAAGAATGTTTTTGCAAAAAAAGTGGATTTTTGAAGAATATTTCTGCAAAAAAAAAAAATAATTTTGTAAAAAAATATTTTTTTTAAATCGTGGATTTTTTACATTTTTTTTTTTTTAAAAATCGTGGATATTTTAAGGAATATTTTTTTGCAAAAATTTGCTTTCCTAAAGAATGTGTTTGCAAAAATTTGTATTTTTAAAGAATATGTTTGCAAAAATTGTGGATTTTTTAAAGAATATTTGCAGAAATTAAGAATTTTTAAAAGAATATTTTTTGCAAGGATCGTGGAATTCTTTAATGCATATTTTGATACCTTCACTCATTTTTATAATGGTTTTGGACCCCAATATAATTTTCAAAAATCGTGGATTTTTAAAAGAATATAATTTTCAAAAATCGTGGATTTTTAAAAGAATATAATTTTCAAAAATCGTGGATTTTTAAAAGAATATAATTTTCAAAAATCGTGGATGTTTTAAAAAAAAGCAGTATTTTAAACGCCGCCAATTTCTTAAAAAATGTTTTTTCAAAAATCGTGGACTTTTTAAAGAATATTTTTTTCAAAACTCGCCGATTTCTTAAAGAATAATTTTTTAAAAAATCGAGGACTTTTTAAAGAATATTTTTTCCAAAATCGTTGATTTTGTAAAGAGTATTTTTTTCAAAAATTGTAGATTTTTTAAACTAAATATTTTTTCACAAAATCGTGTATATTTTTAATGATTATTTTTTTTTTTTTTTAAATCGTGGATTTTTAAATTTTTTTTTTCAAAAATCGTGGATTTTTAAAGACTATTATTTTCAAAAATCTTGGATTTTTTAAAGACTATTATTATCAAAAATCGTGGATTTTTTAATGACTATTATTTTCAAAAATCGTGGATTTTTTAAAGACTATTATTTTCAAAAATAAAGACTATTATTTTCAAAAATCTTGGATTTTTTAAATATTTTTTTTTCAAAAATCGTGGATTTTTTAAAGACTATTATTTTCAAAAATCGTGGATTTTTTAAATATTTTTTTTCCAAAGTCGTGGATTTTTTAAAGACTATTATTTTCAAAAATCGTGGATTTTTTAAAGACTATTATTTTCAAAAATCGTGCATTTTTTAAAGACTATTATTTTCAAAAATCGTGCATTTTTAAAGACTATTATTTTCAAAAATCGTGCATTTTTTAAAGACTATTATTTTCAAAAATCGTGCATTTTTTAAAGACTATTATTTTCAAAAATCGTGCATTTTTTAAAGACTATTATTATCAAAAATCGTGGATTTTTTAATGACTATTATTTTCAAAAATTGTGGATTTTTTAAGAATATCTTTTTCAAAAATCGTGGATTTTTTAAGAATATCTTTTTCAAAAATCGTGGATATTTTAAGAATATCTTTTTCAAAAATCATGGATTTTTTAAGAATATTTTTTTCAAAAATAGTGGATTTTTTACATATTTTTTTTTTTCAAAAATCGTGGATTTTTAAAAGAATATAATTTTCAAAAATAGCTGGTTTTTTAAAGTTTTTTTTTTTAAATTGTGGATTTTTTAAAGATTTTTTTTAAATTGTGGATTTATTAAAGGATATTATTTTCAAAAATGGCGGATTATTTTAAATATTTTTTTTTTTTTTTTGAATTGTGGATTTTTTTAAAGGATATTATTTTCAAAAATCGTGGATTTTTTTAAGAATATCTTTTTCAAAAATCGTCGATTATTAAAAAATATTTTTGTAAATCGTGGAATTTGTAAAAAAATATTTTTTTAAATGGTGGAAATATTTTTGTAAAAAATTAAATCGTGAATATTTAAAAAAACAATCGTGGAATTTGTGTATAATATTTTTATAATCGTGGATTTTTAAAAAACATTTTTCCAAAAAAAATTGTGGATTTTTAAAGAATATTTTTTTTAATGTCGTGGATTTTGTAAAAAATATTTTTTTACTTACTATTTGTATGTAAGTTAAGCTTAATATCATATTTGTTGTTTTCAAATTTAAAAACAACAAGTTTAAAGTGGGATGTAGTTAAAATTGATTACTTTAGGGGATGGCAGAGAAGACTAGTTTCGTCCAACGCCACTTGGACTCATCAGTTCTCTTAGTTCTTTGTATTGAAACAAAGATCCCTTCCCCAATTTTATGACGACTCGAGCTCAAGAATAAGTGTGACTGATGAATTCGTTTAAATGCGAATTCAATCGAATCACCAAACTATCGTAGTGGGAGTGGGAGTAATTAATTTGGATTACATATGCGGCAGTTTGTGTATATTTTTTTTCGTTTCAAAAAATTGTGGATTTTTAAAGAATGTTTTTGCAAAAAAAGTGGATTTTTGAAGAATATTTCTGCAAAAAAAAAAATAATTTTGTAAAAAAATATTTTTTTTAAATCGTGGATTTTTTACATTTTTTTTTTTTTAAAAATCGTGGATATTTTAAGGAATATTTTTTTGCAAAAATTTGCTTTCCTAAAGAATGTGTTTGCAAAAATTTGTATTTTTAAAGAATATGTTTGCAAAAATTGTGGATTTTTTAAAGAATATTTGCAGAAATTAAGAATTTTTAAAAGAATATTTTTTGCAAGGATCGTGGAATTCTTTAATGCATATTTTGATACCTTCACTCATTTTTATAATGGTTTTGGACCCCAAGTATGTTTGAACATTTTGTCTGTCTGTCATTCTGGAGCGCATTATAACTATATAAACGGATCAACCGATTTGGTCCAAACTCTGAATGTCACAAAATTTTATGAAAACTGAGTTAAAGTTCGAAGATGAACACAGGGACAGTGTGAATGCCGTACTCGGAGACCATCCCCATCCATTGCAGCAAAAGAACACCTGCTGCCAAGTTTTAGCGAAGTTGGTCCCGAATGGCACGATACTCAACATAAGTTCCACATGTGGATTGGCACCACACAATACGCTGCATTTGTATAGCTGCCCAGCAAACCTACCCGTCTCCTTATTCTTTATGAACGCAGACACTCCAGGTTGCAGCATTTTTGAATCTGGATACAGAGGAACCAGATAACTTAATAAAATATACCAACAAATATATTTGCTTTGCTGCAACAACATATATCGAAATGAATCAAATCAACTTTGAAACAACCTGTCATTCAACATTCGCACAATAACCTCTGTTATGACTTAAAAAGGATACGGAAATGAAAGTACAAATCAAGGATTTTTTTTTTTTTTGAGTCATCAAGGTCGCATCAACATAATTAGCGCTTGTTGAAACAAGATGATAACAAGAAACCGCACTTAAGCCAATTACTTTGCAGGTTTTCAAGTTGTGTGTAAGCTTCTTCGTATTTTGTTTAGTTGCTTGTTGATGTTTTGCAATTTTTGCGGTTAAAAATAAAGTGAAGGTACATCCCAGCTTAAATATATTGCAGCAATACTTTATTTCATACCAAACACAAATACATACATTAGGTTGGGCGATTTGTATGGAAGGAAAAAAACTTTATTTGGCCCTTCGCGTTTCTGATTCCTGGATTTGTACTTACTTACTTAGTTGGCCCATTACAGAACATTTGTTCCATAGACCGAACTAAGAAAAGATCTCCATTCCTCTCTGTTTTTCGCTTGACTTTTTGGAATACCGCGCCTTTTCATTTCTTCATCCACTTGCATGCTCCATCGAAGCTTAGGCCTGCCGATTCTGCGTGCACCGCCATGTGGCATGTATTCATACGCCTTTTTAGCGGGTTCATCATCGCTCATTCTCATGACATGGTCTAGCCAACGCAATCGTTGCATCTCGATACGTTTAACTATATTCATGTCTTTGTATAGCTGATATAGCTCGTGGTTCATACGACGTCGATATTCACCGTCAACGCAAATCGGCCCGTAGATCTTTCGAAGAATTTTCCTCTCAAACACACCAAGCACTGCCTTATCTGCTTGCGCAAGTACCCATGCTTCGGAGCCATACATTAGCACGGGTAGTATCAGCGTTTTGTATAGTGTTATTTTTGTTTGACGAGATGTGGCTTTGTTTTTAAATTGCTTACTTAGACCATAGTAGCATCTGTTGGCCAATACAATTCTTCTTCTTATTTCACAACTGATGTTGTTTGTTGTGTTTATGGCAGTGCCGAGGTAGAAGAAGTCTTTAACTACCTCAAAATTATAGGTACCAACTTCAACAGTTGGTCCGAGCTCTATGGACGCTTTGCGCGTCGACACCATCAATTTGGTCTTTTCGCCGTTTACCGCCAGACCCACTTTCGGAGATTCTGCTTCGACCTTCCTAAAGGTATCAGTTACATCCTTTACTGATCGTCCCATGATGTCTATGTCATCAGCATAGGCAAGTAACATGTGGCTATTGGTGTAAATTGTGCCATTTCTTTTGACATTTGCATCTCGTATTACCTTTTCCAGCAAAATGTTGAAAAGATCACACGAAAGGCTGTGTCCTTGTCTGAAACCTCTTTTGGTACAAAATTCTTCGGAGAGGTTCTTTTCAATTTTAACTGAGGACCTAGTATCAGTTAATGTCATCTTACAAAGCCGGATGAGCTTTGCGGGGATACCAAATTCAGACATTGCATGGAATACCTTTGATCGGAGGGGACTGTCGAATGCTGCTTTATAATCGACAAAAAGGTGAAATGTGTCGATCTGCATCTCTTAGGTCTTCTCAAGGATTTGCCTCAGGGTAAATATCTGGTCAATGGTGGACTTGCCAGGTCTAAAGCCACATTGGTATGGTCCAATTATTTCGTTGACCATTGGCTTTAGTCGTTCGCAAAATATCCCTGACACTATCTTATAGGCAATAGGGAGAAGACTTATGCCCCTATAGTTTGGGCATACAGTCTTATCTCCTTTCTTGTGGACGGGGCATAGGATGCTCAGGTTCCAATCGTCGGGTACACGTTCTTCCTGCCAGATGGTGCTAACTAGCTGATGCATACACCTTATCAGCGCGTCGCCTCCGGTTTTAAACAGCTCGGCTGGTAAGCCATCGGCTCATGCTGCTTTATTATTCTTCAGAAATGTTCATTCCATATCCTGAGCACGCTATTTGTATCAGTTACCAGATTACCTTGCTGGTCTCTACAGGAGGATGTGCTTGTACCAAAGCCATCTGTTTGATGCTTCACTCTTTGGTAGAATTTTCGGACTTCATTCTGGCTCCTGTACATCTCGATTTTTTCACACTCCCGCTTTTCCATTTCTCTCTTTTTCTTGCGGAAAAGCCGTTTCTCTTCTCTCCTTTTCTCCCGATATCTCTCTCGTGAGCTACGCGTTGCTACTGATTGTAAAGTAGCTCTATATGCCGCATTTTTCTCTTCGGTAGCAGCACGACACTCCTGGTCATACCATGAATTCCTTTGTGGAGGTCTCTGGAATCCAAGTATGGATTTTGCGGCTGTTTGCATGGAGTGGGCAATATGTTGCCATTGTGTTGTTATGTTATCGGGACAAGGAGTGCTCGCGTTAAGCAATTGGGCTAGTTGAGTGGAATATGCTGTGGCTATCTGTTGTGTTTGCAGCCTATCGATGTCCAACTTCCGCGTTGTGTCTGTTCGTGCTTTATTTGCAAGGTTTAGACGGGTACGTACCTTTGCTGCAACAAGGTAGTGGTCCGAGTCTATGTTTGCACCTCGGAACGATCGTACATCCAACACGCTAGATGCATGTCTTCCATCTATCACAACGTGATCAATTTGATTTTTTGTTCTTTGATCTGGCGACAGCCAGGTGCCCTTATGAATATCGAGATGCTTAAATCTGGTACTGCTAACTACCATGTTTCTTGCAGCTGCAAAGTCTATCAGCCTCATACCATTGTCAGATGTTTCACTGTGGAGACTGAATTTCCCGACTGTTGGGTCAAAGATATTCCCCTTTCCAATTTTGGCTTTAAAATCGCCTAGTATAATTTTAATGCCATGGGCAGGGCAACGGTCATAAGTTTCTTCTTAGCGCTCGTAAAATATATCTTTGGTCTGTGCGTCCTTGTCTTCAGTGGGAGCATGAGCGCAAATAAAGCTGATGTTGAATAATTTTGCTTTTAATCAAATTGCAGCGAGTCTTTCATTCACTGGGGTGAAGCTGGAGACCAGATGTTTGAACCTCCGACCAACTACAAATCCACAACAAAACTCATGCTTTGTGTCATGGCAGCTATAATACAATGCGTCACCTTTAGGTGTTGTTGTGACGCCTTTCCCAATCCATCGTATTTCCTGTATGGCAGTAATATCGGCCTTGTACTTTTCAAGTACCTCTGCCAATGCGAAGACTGCACCTTCTCTATAAAGAATGCGAACATTCCAGGTGCAGATTCGCAGATCATGGTCCTTAAAACGTTTGCGGGGTTCGTCAACTTTAGAGGGGTTTGTTTTTCTTTTCTTTCGTTTTTTCATAGTAGGATGTTTTTTCTAGGGGAGGGTTACTAACCCGACTCCCAAACCCAAGTTTTTAACGTTCTTATGGGTGAACGCGCGGCACATGTTAGCTCACTACCTTTAACGGGTGTTAAAGGCAGTTCCCCAGGTGACACCACGGGGAGGTCAGTGTCCACTTGAGATGAAAGAGGGACCAAGATAAATCCTGGGCTTGTCCATGTTAAAGCCGGTCAAGACCGTTGCTTGGTATCATTCATCCCCTACTTCACATATGGCCTTGTGGGCTTTTTTGCCCAGTACAATCCCAGGAATCAAAAACGCAAAGGGCCCAATAAGGTGTTTAAATCGCCCCACCCTAATACACATACAAAGAGTTAAAAGAGGTCTGTTAAACAACAGACAGATCTATTGTTTTAAAGGATCGCATTAAAATTCAATAGAATAAATGATATATTTTTAAGCTACTTTTTTAAATGATGACAACTGGATGGAACTTCTTGGCAAAGTTTCCAATTACAAATTTGCAAATTTACATATTAACTTGATGGAAAAACAACAACAAAACAGCACAAAACTACAACTCCAACAAATGACTACTGAAATTTAAGACTGCTAATGTGAGTAGCAACATTTTGTTTGATGTTGTCTGAAACTCCTCTTTGTGCCATCATCATAAAATGTTTTATGGATGCATCTGCTTGTTTTTTATTTTTTTATAAAAAAAACTCCAGTTTTATTTTTTAATTTTATTTTATTAGATTGTATATCAGTTTCCTACGATTTTGAAATATTTGTCAAAAAGACAAAGAAGTATCAACCAGCCAAGAATAGCACCCATGGTGAAGGTGTCCGCTTTAAAAAAATATAATAAAATTAAAGCAATAAAAAGACGGCAAACCGATACCTTACACCTACACCTACCTTAGGGAAGAAATTAGATTGCTAGGTAATATATTTTCCTTCAATCGAATAGAAGATCTTGTGAAAAGTTTTCTATCAAATCGAATACCTTGTGAGGGGCCTTTTCTGGAATAGAATAACTTGTAAGATACCTTGTACGATGTCTTCTATCCAATAAAAATCTTCTTGAGAGGTCTACTGTCGAATAAAAGTCAGTCTGAGATCTCTTTATCGAATAAAAAACCTTGTGTATGTATTTTATTTAATAGAAGAACAGAACAGAAGAACGAACAGGAGAAATGAAGAGAGTTCTATGGAATAGTTTTTGTCAGAGGTGTCCTACCGAATAGAATATATCGTGAGATCTCTTCTATCACTATTCTCGATAAAATGAATATACCGATTATATGTACCAATTAACCGGTTTTTAAAAATTGTAATATTTTCAATATTCTTTAAAAATTGTCTGGGCCCTAAAACTGAATCAAACCAAACACGTTACAGATAATGGTGTAAAATCTCATGGTAGGGTACACAAATTAACTGTCAACAAAATTTCAATGATGATCTAAAACAAAACCTAGAATTCTCCAGCCAGACATCCGAACGACAATCGTGACAAACATTTCAAATGAAGACACTCAGGGATGTGCAAATGACATATTCTTAAACCCCCAGCTAAAGGCTTCGTGAACTGTAACTGCTAAAGCCTTGTGCATTGTTTGATAAGTTATAAATTTTGAAAGTAAAACTGTTTTTTGTGAATTAATTGTCTTCTTGTTTCGTTTTTTTTTTTTTGTGCACAATTCTTGTAAAGCGCCTGCGCAGACGCCTGCCAAACTAATTGTCAGTCATCAAGCTGAGATATCATACATTTATTCATCCACCTATTCATCCATCCATCCATCCATCCATTTAGCGAGCAGTAATCAAAGATCAGTTATGTATATTTGTTGTTTTATTTTTATTGTTGTTGGAACAGACAAACGAGGCCTTTCAAATTAAAAATCCCCAAAAGAAGAATAAAAACGTCAAATTACACACAGAATCAAAAGTCGGCGTTTTATTAATTCCAATCATTTGCTGGTTGTCTATTTTGCACCGCTTGTGACGGCAGTGTGAGCGAGCGTGTGTAGGTAGAGGTAGGCTGGCTGACTGTCGGGTAGGCTTTGGTGACACAAACGTATCGATTTCTTAATGAAGTTACAACATTTATTTCATTTGTGGATTTTGAAAGCAAGACACGGTCACAAGGCACATTGTCTTGTGTGCACACGTTTTTTGAAAACAACAACAACAAAAAATGTTTGAAAAAAAATAAATAAAATAAAAATGCATAAATGAAAGTCAAATCATTAATTAAATTCAAATAGTTTAAAATAAAATTAACATAAATGTATTCTTTAGATTTCCGCTCGAAAAGGAAGACACGGAATATGTTTGAAAGCTAACCTTAATGGTGAGATCCAAATGTGGAACACATGCTAAATCGAATTATGTTTGATAGAATTTTTTATATTTTTTCATATACAATATATAAAATTTTAGATAAAATATAAAATACAAAATATAAATTATAAAATATAAAATATAATATAAAAAATATAAAATATGAAATATAAAATACAAAATATATATATATAAAAATAAAATATAAAAACTAAAATATAAATTATAAATTATAAAATATAAAAAAAATGTAAGATATAAAATTTAAAATATAAAATATGAATTATAAAATATAATATATAAATTATAAAACATAAAATATAAAATATGAAATACAAAATATAATATATAAAATGTAAAATATGAAATACAAAATATAAAATATGAAATATAATAAATAAAATATAATTTATAAAATATAATCTATAAAATATAGAATAGGAAATATTAAAATATAAAACATAAAATATAAAATAATTAATATATAATATAAAATAACAAGTAAAAAGTCGTTAAGTTCGGCCGGGCCGAACTTTTTATACCCTCCACCATAAAAAAATCTTAATTAAAATGGAATAATTAGGGTCCTTTCACAATTTTAGGTGGAACAACTTTTCGACAATGGATAGACAGACTCCTACTGCCTCCCACTATTGCTTAAATTACACTGTGAACACAAATGTTGGGGCAGAGATAATTACTTTTTGAGATGAAAGCCATTGGTGTGTGTATATTAAAAACCCCGAAGGACAGATGCGCCGTGAGTCGAACTTCCGTGTTATGGCGTGATGAAGTTTTTGCAAGAGACCCTGTAAGCCATCATGAATTAGCATTATATCTTTGTTTGGTGTTTTTGTAGAGCACTTATGCAACAGTGAACAAAGATATAACGCTAATTCCTGATGGCCCACAGGGTCTCTAACAAAAATTTCATCACGCCATAACGCGGAAGTTCGACTCACGGCGGATCTGTCCTTCGGGGTTCATAATATACTCACCAAGGCCTTTCTTCCCCAAGAGGAATTTTCCGTGCCCCAGATTTTCACCTCCATTTTGTTGCACAGTGTTATCTAATCTAATCTAAAAAAGTGTGTTCAGCTAGGTGAAAGGTACCACCAACGGGGCTATATCAAAGAGTCATCCTATCTTTAAATTTTTTGGCGGAAAAGTTTGATAGCTGCAGGGAACTTCAAGAGTCAAATTGAGGGTAATTTCATCAAAACAATGTAGATCCTCAAAAATGGACCCATGTTGACAAATTTTTGTGCAGAAATTTCGTGACCACTGAAAATTCCCGAAAATCGGGAGGTACAGTTATATGAGGGGATATACCAAAACATGGACCTATATTGACGATTATTTTTGAATAGACAAAATTGTAGCTAAAATTCTCAAAATACCGATCATTACAGCTAGTACGGTTAAAAATTGCAGCTAAAATTCTCAAAATACCGAAAATCAGGAGATACCGTTATATGGGGGCTATACCAAAACATGGACCTATGTAGACGATGTTTCATGACCACTGAGAACTTTAAATGTCAAATTACAGCTATTTCGGTTAAAAATTGTAGCTAAAATTCTCAAAATACCGAAAATCGGGAGGTACCGTTATATGAGGGCTATACCAAAACATGGACCTATGTTGACGATGTTTGGTGGAGATATTTCATGACCACTGAGAACCTCAAATGGCAAATTAGAGCTAGTTCGGTTAAAAATTGTAGCTAAAATTCTCAGAATACCGAAAATCGGGAGGTACCGATATATGGGGGCTATACCAAAACATGGACCTATGTTGACGATGTTTCGTGGAGATATTTCATGACCACTGAGAACCTCAAATGTCAAATTGCAGATAGTTCGGTTAGAAATTGTGGCTAAAATTCTCAAAATACCGAAAATCGGCAGGTTCCGTTATATGAGGACTATACCACAACATGGACTGATGCCCATATCCTTTGGGATATAAGTTTGTAGATAACTAGGAACCCTAAGTGCCAAATTATAGCTAATTCGGTCTGCAAATGTGGCGAAGAACGTCAAAATACCTCAAATCCGGAGGTACCGTTATATGGGGGCTATACCAAAAAGTGGACCGATATAGCCCATCTTCGAACTTGACCTGCCTATGGAAAAAAGACCCTCGGGTGCAAAATTTCAGCACTCTATCTCAATTATTGCGGACGCTAGAGTGACGGGACGACGGACATGGCTAGATCGTCTTAGAATTTTATCCTGATCAAGAATATATATATTTTATAGGGTCGCAAATGATTAGTTCGATGTGTTACAAACGGAATGACAAACTTAATATACCCTCCATACTATGGTGGAGGGTATAAAAAATATAACATATAAAATACATAATATAAAATATTAAATATAAAATATTCAATATCTATATATATAAAATTGAAATTTGTTTGTACGTTTGTTTGTTTGTTTGTTTGTTTGTGCCTTATAGACTCGAAAACCGCTGAACAGATCTTACTGAAATGTTTAGGGTACATTGCTACATGGCCTGGAATGAAAATAGGCTATATCATTTTTTGAAATTTCGCGTTGATCTGGAGATATAGCATCAAAACCGGAGGTACCTCCAAAAAATTTAGATTTTGTATGCAAATATCTTTAGAACTATTACAGAAAAAATCTCCAAATTTTGTATGTGTGACGGACTTTGATGTAGAAATAAATTTACCAAATTATATACAAATCGGTTCAGATTTGGATGTAGCTCCCACATACATATATTTTCGACCGATTTCCTTATTTTATGTACCAAACATGCTATTTATGTCCAATTTCAATGAAATTTGGAATGTGTGACGGAACTTGGTCTGGAATTAAACGTGCCAAATTATATCAAAATCGGTGCCTTATAGACTCGAAAACCGCTGAACAGATCTTACTGAAATGTTTAGGGTACATTGCTACATGGCCTGGAATGAAAATAGGCTATATCATTTTTTGAAATTTCGCGTTGATCTGGAGATATAGCATCAAAACCGGAGGTACCTCCAAAAAATTTAGATTTTGTATGCAAATATCTTTAGAACTATTACAGAAAAAATCTCCAAATTTTGTATGTGTGACGGACTTTGATGTAGAAATAAATTTACCAAATTATATACAAATCGGTTCAGATTTGGATGTAGCTCCCACATACATATATTTTCGACCGATTTCCTTATTTTATGTACCAAACATGCTATTTATGTCCAATTTCAATGAAATTTGGAATGTGTGACGGAACTTGGTCTGGAATTAAACGTGCCAAATTATATCAAAATCGGTTCAGATTTGGATATAGCTCCCATACACATATATTTTCGGCCGACTTCCTTATTTTATGCACCAAACACGCTATATATGTCCAATTTCGCTGAAATTTTGAATGTATGACGGAATTTGTTTTAGAAATAAATGTGCAAAAATATATCGAGATTGGTTCAGATTTGGATATAGCTCCCATACACATATATTTTCGGCCGACTTCCTTATTTTATGCACCATACACGCTATATATGTCCAATTTCGCTGAAATTTTGAATGTATGACGGAATTTGTTTTAGAAATAAATGTGCAAAAATATATCGAGATTGGTTCAGATTTGGATATACATAGCTCCCATACACATATATTTTCGGCCGACTTCCTTATTTTATGCACCAAACACGCTATATATGTCCAATTTCGCTGAAATTTTGAATGTGTAACGGAATTTGGTCTAGACATAAATGTGCCGAATTATATCGAAATCGGTTCAGATTTAGATATAGCTCCCATATATATTTTCGGCCGATTTTCCGCATTTGATGCACCAAACACGCTATATACGTCCGATTTCGCTGAAATTTGGAATGTGTAACGGAATTTGGTCTAGGCATAAATGTGCCGAATTATATCGAAAACGGTTCAGATTTGGATATAGCTCCAATATATATTTTCGGCCGATTTTCCACACTTTATGCACCAAACACGCTGTATATGTTCAATTTCGCTGAAATTTGGAGGGTCTGACGGAATTTGTTCCAGAAATAAATGTGCTAACTTATATAGAGATCGGTTCAGATTTGAATATAGCTCCTATATATATTTTCGGCCGATTTCCTGTATTTTATGAACCAAACTCGCTATTTATGTCCAATTTCGGTGAAATTTGGAATGCGTAACGGGATTTGGTCTAGACATAAATGTGCCAAATCATATCGAAATCGGTTCAGATTTGGATATTGCTCCTATATATATTTTAGGCCGATTTTCTGTATTTGATGCTCTAAACACGCTATATGTGTCCAATGTCGCTGAAATTTGGGATGTCTGATGGAATTTGTTCCAAATATAAATGTGCAAAATTATATCGAGACCGGTTCAGATTTGGACACACTACATATGTCCAAAGCGTGACGCAATTCGTTCTAGAAATATATGGGACAAATTATACCGAAATCGGTTCACATTAGAATATAGCTACCATATATATTTTCGGCTGATTTTCTGTATTTTATGCACAAAATGTGAATGTGAGACGGGATTTGGTCTAAAAATAAATATGACAAATAATATCGAGAGCGGTTCATATAGGAATATAGCTACCCATACATATTTTCGGTCGATTTCATGTTTTGGTTACGTATGTTAAATTTCAATGAAATTTTGAAGACTTAGCAGTCAGTAAAAGTCATAATTATTTACAGAAGTACTTATAGTCGGGAAGGAATTGACCAAGGCTACAGCTGTTAAGTATCATGTCTTTGAGAGACTTCTTAAGATTTATGTTTTATTATGATATATCTAAATCATTAGGAATACATATAGGCGGAAAGGCTTTCGGAGGAGTGATACCTCCTGAAACATACAAAAATACCATAGTAGCTCCATAACAACCATGAATAGATACATAACGCCTTCATATCTCCTATATTTATTTGTTAAAATATTAAAAACGTTAAAATAATTCTGGCATTCCATTATATTTTATCGTAGTCGGGGCAGCAAAGCGTACCGGGTTCAGCTAGTAAAGTATAAAATATAGAAAATAAAATATAAAATATCTTCCATATATATAAAATTGAAATTTGTTTGTTTGTGCCTTATAGACTCGAAAACAGCTGAACAGATCTTACTGAAATTTTTAGGATACATTGCTACATGGCCTGGAATGAAAATAGGCTATATCATTTTGTGAAATTTCGCGCTGATCTGGAGTTATAGCATCAAAACCGGAGGTACCTCCAAAAAATTTAGATTTTGTATGCAAATATCTTTAGAACTATTACAGATACAATCTCCAAATTTTGAATGTCTGACGGAATTTGTTCTAGAAATAAATATGCCAAATTATATCAAAATCGGTTCAGATTTGGATATAGCTTCCATATACATATATTTTCGGCCGATTTCCTTATTTTATGCACCAAATACGCTATATATGTCCAATTTCCAATTAAATGTGTGATGGATATTGGCCTAGAAATATATGTGCCAATTTATATCGAAAACGGTTCAGATTTGGATATAGCTCCCATATATATTTTCGGCCGATTTTCCGCATTTGATGCACCAAACACGCTATATATGTCCAATTTCGCTGAAATTTGGAATGTGTAACAGAATTTGGTCTAGAAACAAATGTGCCAAATTATTTCGAAAGCGGTTCATATTTGGATATTGCCCCTATATATTTTCGGTCGATTTCCTGTAATTTATGCACCAAACACTGTATATATGTCCAATTTCGCTGAAATTTGGAATGTCTGACGGAATTTGGTCTAGACATACATGTGCAAAATTATATCGAAATCGGTTATAATTTGGATATATCTCCCTTATATATTTTCGGCCGATTTGCTGTATTTTATGCACCAAGAACACTATGTATGTCCAATTTCAATGAAATTTGGAATGTGTGACGGAGATTAGTCTAGAAATGAATATGCCAAATTATATCGGTTCAGATTTGGATATAGCTCCAATATATATTTTCGGCCGATTTTCCACATTTGATGCACCAAACACGCTATATATGTTCAATTTGATTGCAATTTGGAATGTGAGACAGGATTTGGTGTAAAAATAAATGTGCTCCCATATATATTTTCATGTTTTTGTTACGTATGTCCAATTTCAATGAAATTTTGAAGATACTTAGAAGTCGTCATTATATACACAAGTACTTATAGTTGAGAAGGCTAAGGCTACAGCTTTAAATATTATATCTTTGAGAGACTTCTTAAGAATAATGTTTTAATAAGATATAACTAAATCATTATTTGAGTAAAAATTATGAATACGAGTGGCAGTTATCCTAAGTTAATTTAAGATATCACACTATGTTAATATGTATGTAGTATATGACCAGGTGACGTAGGGGATGGAAGATACCAAGGAACGGTCCTGACCGGTTTTAACATGGCAAAGCCCAGGATTTATCTTGGTCCGTCTTTCATCTCAAGTGGACACTGAGCTCCCCGTGGTGTGACCTGGGGAACTGCCTTTAACACCCGTTAAAGGTAGTGAGCTAACATGTGCCGCGCGTTCAGCCATAAGAACGTTAAAAACTAGGGTTTGGGCGTCGGGTTAGTAACCCTCCCCTAGAAAAAACAGCCTACTATGAAAAAACGAAAGAAAAGAAAAACAAATCCCTCTAAAGTTGACGAACCCCGCAAACGTTTTAAGGACCATGATCTGCGAATCTGCACATGGAATGTTCGCACTCTTTATAGAGAAGGTGCAGTCTTCGCATTGGCAGACGTACTTGAAAAGTACAAGACCGATATTACTACCATACAGGAAATACGATGGATTGGGAAAGGCGTCACAACAACACCTAAAAGTGACGCACTGTATTATAGCTGCAATGACGTAAAGCATGAGTTTGGTTGCGGATTCGTAGTTAGTCGGAGACTAAAACATCTGGTATCCAGCTTCACACCAGTTAAATTCTTCAACATCAGCTTTATTTGCGCTCATGCTCCCACTGAAGAAAAGGTCGAACAGACCAAAGATATATTTTACGAGCGCTTAGAAGAAACATATGACCGTTGCTCTGCCCATGACATTAAAATCATTCTAGGCGATTTTAATGCCAAAATTGGAAAGGAGAATATCTTTGGGCCAACAGTCGGGAAATTCAGTCTCCACAGTGAAACATCTGACAATGGTATGAGGCTGATAGACTTTGCAGCTGCAAAAAACATGGTAGTTAGCAGTACCAGATTTAATCATCTCGATATTCATAAGGGCACCTGGGTGTCTCCAGATCAAAGAACAAGTAATCAGATTGATCATGCTGTGATAGATGGAAGACATTCCTCCAGCGTGTTGGATGTACGATCGTTCCGAGGCGCAAACATTGATTCGGACCACTACCTTGATGCAGCAAAGGTACGTACCCGTCTAAACGTTGCAAATAAAGCACGAACAGACACAACGCGGAAGTTGGACATCGATAGGCTGCAAACACAACAGATAGCCACAGCATATTCCACTCAACTAGCCCAATTGCTTAACGCGAGCACTCCTTGTCCCGATAACATAACAACACAATGGCAACATATTGCCCACTCCATCCAAACAGCCGCAAAATCCATACTTGGATACCAGAGACCTCCACAAAGGAATTCATGGTATGACCAGGAGTGTCGTGCTGCTACCGAAGTTAAAAATGCGGCATATAGAGCTACTTTACAATCAGTAGCAACGCGTAGCGCACGAGAGAGATATCGGGAGAAAAGGAGAGAAGAGAAACGTCTTTTCCGCAAGAAAAAGAGAGAAATGGAAAAGCGGGAGTGTGAAAAAATGGAGATGTACAGGAGCCAGAATGAAGTCCGAAAATTCTACCAAAGAGTGAAACGTCAAACAGATGATGTGCCAGTACCAAGGCACATCCTCCTGTAGAGACCAGCAAAGTAATCTGGTAACAGATACAGATAGCGTGCTCAGGATATGGAAAGAACATTTCTCCAATCTGCTGGTATCCAATACTAGCAAAGACGATGATACCACAGATCCAATCCCAGAAGATGGTATAGAATGTATATCACCCGGCCAAGATGAGGTATAAACACCAATCAACCGGCTGAAGAATAATAAAGCAGCAGGAGCCGATGGCTTACCAGCCGAGCTGTTTAAAACCGGAGGCGACGCGCTGATAAGGTGTATGCATCAACTAGTACGCGTACCCGACGATTGGAACCTGAGCATCCGATGTCCCGTCCACAAGAAAGGAGATAAGACTATATGCTCCAACTATAGGGGCATAAGTCTTCTCCCTATTGCCTATAAGATTGTGTCAGGGATATTGTGCGAACGACTAAAGCCAATGGTCAACGAAATAATTGGACCATACCAATGTGGCTTTAGACCTAGCAAGTCCACCATTGACCAGATATTTACCCTGCGGCAAATCCTAGAGAAGACCCAAGAGATGCAGATCGACACATTTCACCTTTTTGTCGATTATAAAGCAGCATTCAACGGTCCCCTCCGATCAAAGGTATTCCATGCAATGTCTGAATTTGGTATCCCCGAAAAGCTCATCCGACTTTGTAAGATGACTTTAACTGATACTAGGTCCTCAGTTAAAATTGGAAAGAACTTCTCCGAAGAATTTTGTACCAAAAGAGGTTTCAGACAAGGAGACAGCCTTTCGTGTGACCTATTCAACATTTTGCTGGAAAAGGTAATACGAGATGCAAATGTCAAAAGAAATGACACAATTTACACCAATAGCCACATGTTACTTGCATATGCTGATGACATAGACATCATGGGACGATCAGTAGAGGAAGTAACTGATACCTTTAGGAAGGTCGAAGCAGAATCTGCGAAAGTGGGTCTGGCGGTAAACGGCGGAAAGACCAAATTGATGGTGTCGACGCGCAAAGCGTCCATAGAGCTCGGACCAACTGTGGAAGTTGGTACCTACAATTTTGAGGTAGTTAAAGACTTCGTCTACCTCGGCACTGCCATAAACACAACAAACAACATTAGTTGTGAAATAAGAAGAAGAACAAACAAACAAACAACAAAGCCACATCTCGTCAAACAAAAATAACACTATACAAAACGCTGATACTACCCGTGCTAATGTATGGCTCCGAAGCATGGGTACTTGCGCAAGCAGATAAGGCAGTGCTTGGTGTGTTTGAGAGGAAAATTCTTCGAAAGATCTAGGGGCCGATTTGCGTTGACGGTGAATATCGACGTCGTATGAACCACGAGCTATATCAGCTATACAAAGACATGAATATAGTTAAACGTATCGAGATGCAACGATTGCGTTGGCTAGGCCATATCATGAGAATGAGCGATGATGAACCCGCTAAGAAGGCGTATGAATACATGCCACATGGTGGTGCACGCAGAATCGGCAGGCCTAAGCTTTGCTGGACCATACAAGTGGATGAAGAAATGGAAAGGCGCGGTATTCCAAAAAGTCAAGAGAAAAACAGAGAGGAATGGAGATCTTTTCTTAGTTCGGTCTATGGAACAAATGTTCTGTAATGGGCCAACTAAGTAAGTAAGTAAGTATGTATATGACCTGGAAATAATAAGTCCCTTTTATATGTAAAATAAATTACAACTATCCTCAAACCTAAGGTTCTAAAACCTGGTTCTATTCTTAATTTTACTCACTCCAAATCCAATCTGTACAAATAAAGAGAAATTAATACTGTAAGAGTATATAACTACCGTAGGAATTCTTATAGTCGAAAGGCTTTAAGAGGAGTGTTACCTCCTGAAACATACAAAAATACCATAGTAGCTCCAAAACAGCTCTGAATGGGTAGAGAACGCCTTCATATCTCCTATATTTATACGTTAAAATATTAAACAAGTAAAAAAGTATCAGTCGGCTTTGCCGACAGAGATATACCCTCAGCCTGTGTATATTGAAAAAAATTTCCCAAAATACGTATGTATTTAGGGGGTTTTAAAAATTTTGGGCGTTTGAACCGACAAAAATTTTGATTGGGATTAAAGATCAAAACTTTTGCGGAGGATATACTAAAAGGAATGTATAGACATTGACCGTTATGGAAGTGGATCTCCAGCCACAACATACGGTGCTATAGGGTTTTTTTACAATCTTCGGGCTGTTTGCTCAAGAAGTATGGACTTGCCCCTAAAAAACTTTTACCATCGTAATTGAGGCAGCGAATGCAAGTTGCAGCAACAAAAATCAAAGTGATTAGATATCAGGTCTTAAAGTGAACTTATACGAAATTTTGTGTGGGAGGTTCCGGATGGAGTGGACAAATATAGTCCATATTTGAACCTGATCTATATCTGGTAGATATATTAGGATGTGTAGAGTATAGAGCAATTCGGCCACTCCCTTCAAGTGTTACCTTACGAACAATTTTTCCGAACATTTTTGAATTTTTGTGGGGGAGGTACCTGAAAGAGTGGACCGATATGGCTTATCTTCAAACTTAAACTATGTTTGGACAAAATATTACTAAGGGAATCGGCAGATCCGTTCGAGAGTTATCTTGCGCAACTTTCAGGCTATTCTCTCGGGAAGTATGGACTTGCCCCTGATGAAACTTGTACCGTCGTATGGAGGGCAGTGAATACAAGTTGCTAAAACAAAAATCAAAGCGATTCGAGAGCTGGCCCTAAACTGAACTTTTCCGAAATTTTGTGTGGGAGGTACCCGAAGGAGTGGACCGATTGAGTCCATATTGATACCTTATTTAAGTCTGGTACACATTTCACGATGGGCAAAGTATGGACCAAATCGGTTACTCCCTTCAAGAGTTATCGTGCGCACAAATTTTCCGAACATTTTCGAACTTTTGTGGGGGAGGTACCGGAAGGAGTGGACCGATATAGCCCATCTTCGAACTTAAACTAAGTTTGGGTAAAATATTACGAAAGCCAAAATTTGAACCGAATCGGTTTATCCGTTCGAGAGTTATCGTGCGCTCCAGCCAGCTAGACAGACAGACAGACGGACGGACATTGCTCAATCGACTCCAAATTGTCTAAAACACATTTCGTCCAAACATACTTGGGGTCTAAAACCATTATTCCGATGAGGCACATTTTGCCCGTATGAAAGTGTATATACCCTTCATAGCCTAAAGGCTGAGGGTATAAAAAAAACACTCCATTATATTTTATCTAAGTCGGGGTTCAGCTAGTAAAATATAAACTATAAAATACAAAATATAAAATGCAAAAATATGAAATATCAAATATTAAATACGAAATATAAAATAAAAAATATAAAATATTAAATATTTAAAATATAATAATAATTGTTCCACAAACACCCCAGACGGGACAAGGGAGACTTCTCTCATATCAACGAGAGCACCCCGATTCATATTAGCCGAGTCCGAAAGGCGTGCCTTAAGACACCACTTGTAGAGAAGTTTTACATGGCTGAAAATACTCAGGAAATGTCGCCAACATTACTGAGAGGCATTTTGCCACCGTTGAAAATTTGATGTTGCCTGGCCTGGGAATCGAACCCACAACCTTCTATGTGTAAGGCGGGCGTGCATACCATTGCACTACCTCAAATGACAAAAAATAAATAAAATAAATACCAAATACAAATAATAACTTTGTTTCAAAAATAAAACAAAAATACCATATCCGTTTTCGTTTAGGATCCACACTAACATACAAACAATATTTCGCATGTAACACTAACCAATTAGCTGTTGCCGTTAATGGAATACCTTTTGTGCCGGATTTAGTCTGACTTGCCTTCTTAGTAACTTGTTCTCCTTAATCCGTTTCAAAAGAATCCAAGAATACGTATGCGCATGCGCGCTCGTATTTTTTGCAATGCTTTCAGAGTATTTTTTCTATTCATTTTTTGTAATGTTGTTGTTGTTTGTATTTATTGTAAAAGTAGATCAACAAGTTGCAAAAACACACACACAAATGTTCAAAGAGGGCAAAAAATATATGTTTTTTTTTTTTCTTTAAATAATTATAATTAAGCGATTTTCTGTGTGCTGATAGAAGGTATTTGACAGGCATTTGGGTGTGGTGTTGATTATTATTGGCGGTATATGTTATGGCGACCATAACAACAATAATACCACCGCACTGTAGCCCCCTGCCACTATTCTAAGCCAAAAACGACAACAACAAAACCAAATTCTATATTTTATTTAAACGTTGTCAGTAGCACGTATCATGTTAATCGCAGCAACAGCAACAACAACAGAAATGCTACAAAAATTATAATTATTAATTGATCAATTAAATATGTAAGTATGTGTATCAACGGTACAAGATAGTAAATTGCAAAAAAAATATTAACCAAATTACTTATTTATCAAAACCAAAAAAATAACAACAAAAACTATAACAATTTCAGATTATCCGGATTTTGAGATTAAAACTAATTTTAATATATTTTAAATTTCCATTTAAATTAGCTTACAACTTTTCGAATTAATCATAGCGATAGTTATTCATGTTGACGTTCAAAATTCAATTTTTTTTTCAAAACATACCTGCAAAAGAAAAAGAAAAAGAAAAAGGAGAATTGTTTTATTACTCTTGCATATATTAACATGTATTATTTATTTCAAAACTATTATTTAATATGAACTATATATTTATGAGAAATGTAATGTTAATGGATGTTCTAAAGAAGAACTTTCGAACTTAGGCCGAATTTATTTGGATAGTATAGATCTCGAAGGTGCCAGTTACAGTTCACAATATTTGACCCACTATTTCCAATGGTAAAGATGACCATCATATTTCATATATTCGTTTTGTAACACCATCAAATTAATCAACCTCTTCATTCTCAATGAGACGTCCTTCCAACATTATGACGTCTAGTCTTGCTTTAATTGTGAAACAGCAACAACAACAACAATCACCCAAGTAGAGTAATTATTTCTTTGGTTTTACCATTAAACAAGAATTCCTTTTAGTGTTCATTTTATTGTTTACAATTCTTATTTTTTCGTTTGTTTCTTTTTTTGTTTAATTTAATGCACTTTAATAATATTTTGCGGAATTTGGTATGGTTTTTTGATTTCCAACAACAATAATAAAAATAATAAATTAAAAACATTTTTGCACGCCATTGGCAAAAAATTAGAGAAGCAACAGACAGACAAAGCGAGAATGAACATTATAATAACATTGAGAATTAAGCAATTGCTTAAGCTCATGGATTGTTTCTGTTAATCACATTAAACGGAACCAAAATACAGCAACAATAACAACAACAATTTTTACTTTGAAATTTCCAAAATCGTAATATTAATTGACAAACAACAAGATCTAAGTGATTTTCGTTAGAATTTTATTTGAAAAAAAAAAAAAAATCCGTAAATAGAATGAAGTACCACCACTCACAATAAAGACACCAACCGTAAACAAAAATAACAACAACAAACACGTAACACGTGATGTCTTAATTAAAAAAGAACTGAAAAGACCTCTTAAAACTATATAACTTTTGAAATGCCGAAAAGAAGTCTTTGTGAAGGGCCGTCTATTGAACACAATACCTCGTAAAGGGTCTTCTATCGGATATAATACCTTATGAAGGATGTGTTTTTGATTGAATATAAGACTTCTTGAAGAGGGTCGATCGATCGTTCAACCGATAAAAAACCGATAGATGGCCTTTGAGCCCATCTATCCAACGATAGAGATGGCCTTTGAGCCCATCTATCCAACGATAGAGACGGCCTTTGAGCCCATCTATCCAACGATAGAGATGGCCTTTGAGCCCATCTATACAATGATAGAGATGGCCTTTGAGCCCATCTATCCCACGACAGATGGCCTATGCGACCATCCTTCCAACGATAGATGGCCTTTGCGACCATCTATCCAACGATAGATAGCCTTTGAGCCCATCTATCCAATGACAGATGGCCTTTGAGCCCATCTATCCAATGATAGATGGCCTTTGAGCCCATCTATCCAATGATAGATGGCCTTTGAGCCCATCTGTACAATGATAGATGGCCTTTGAGCCCATCTATACAATGATAGATGGCCTTTGAGCCCATCTATCCAAAGATAGATGGGGCCTTTGAGCCCATCTATCCAACGATAGATGGGGCCTTTGAGCCCATCTATCCAACGATAGATGGGGCCTTTGAGCCCATCTATCCAACGATAGATGTATAGCCTTTGAGCCCATCTATCCAACGATAGATGTATGGCCTTTGAGCCCATCTATCCTACGACCTTTGAGCCCATCTATCCAACGATAGATGGATAACCTTTGAGCCCATCTATCCAACGATAGACGGATGGCCTTTGAGCCCGTCTATCCAACGATAGATGGATGGCCTTTGAGCCCATCTATCCAACGATAGATGGATGGCCTTTGAACCCATCTATCCAACGATAAATGGGTGGCTTTTGAGCCCATCTATCCAACGATAGATGGGTGGCTTTTGAGCCCATCTATCCAACGATAGATGGATGGCCTTTGAGCCCATCTATCCAACGATAGATAGATGACCTTTGAGCCCATATATCCAATGATAGATGACCTTTGAGCCCATATATCCAACGATAGATGGCCTTTGAGCCCATCTATCCAACGATAGATGGCCTTTGAGCCCATCTATCCAACGATAGATGGCCTTTGAGCCCATCTATCCAACGATAGATGGCCTTTGAGCCCATCTATCCAACGATAGATGGCCTGTGAGCCCATCTATCCAACGATAGATGGCCTGTGAGCCCATCTATCCAACGATAGATGGCCTGTGAGCCCATCTATCCAACGATAGATGGCCTGTGAGCCCATCTATCCAACGATAGATGGCCTGTGAGCCCATCTATCCAACGATAGATGGCCTGTGAGCCCATCTATCCAACGATAGATGGCCTGTGAGCCCATCTATCCAACGATAGATGGCCTGTGAGCCCATCTATCCAACGATAGATGGCCTGTGAGCCCATCTATCCAACGATAGATGGCCTGTGAGCCCATTTATCCAAAGATAGATGGCCTGTGAGCCCATCTATCCAACGATAGATGGCCTGTGAGCCCATCTATCCAACGATAGATGGCCTGTGAGCCCATCTATCCAATGATAGATGGTCTTTGAACCCATCTATCCAATGATAGATGGGCATTGATCCCATGATGCAGATTTCTACCTCTTGCGGAATACCTTGTAAATTGTCTTCCATCGAATAGAAGATCTTCTGAAGGTTATTTTATCGAAAAGAGAAGATCCTATCGAATAGAGTACCCTGTCGAGAGTCTTTCATCGAATATAAGACATTGTGCAAAGTATTTTATAGAACAGAAGTCTTGGAGAAGGTTGTTTAATCGAATAGAAGGCCTTGTGGAGGGATCTCTATCGAAAAGAAGACCCACCAGAAGGTCTTCTGTTCGATAAAAATCCTTCCACAAGGTCTTCTATAAGATGGGCTCAAAGGCCATCTATCGTTGGATAGATGGGCTCAAAGGCCATCTATCGTTGGATAGATGGGCTCAAAGGCCATCTATCGTTGGATAGATGGGCTCAAAGGCCATCTATCGTTGGATAGATGGGCTCAAAGGCCATCTATCGTTGGATAGATGGGTTCAAAGGCCATCTATCGTTGGATAGATGGGCTCAAAGGCCATCTATCGTTGGATAGATGGGCTCAAAGGCCATCTATCGTTGGATAGATGGGCTCAAAGGCCATCTATCGTTGGATAGATGGGCTCAAAGGCCATCTATCGTTGGATAGATGGGCTCAAAGGCCATCTATCGTTGGTTAGATGGGCTCAAAGGCCATCTATCGTTGGTTAGATGGGCTCAAAGGCCATCTATCGTTGGTTAGATGGGCTCAAAGGCCATCTATCGTTGGTTAGATGGGCTCAAAGGCCATCTATCGTTGGATAGATGGGCTCAAAGGCCATCTATCGTTGGATAGATGGGCTCAAAGGCCACCTATCGTTGGATAGATGGGCTCAAAGGCCATCTATCGTTGGATAGATGGGCTCAAAAAGCCTTTTGAAGACTTTGGGGGTTGTTTTTTCGTTGAATAGACGATTTTTTTGTATGGTCTTCTATTGACTAGAAGACCTTGTGATGGATGGGTCCTCATTCGAAGAGAAGACATTGTTAAGGGTCTCCTCTTTGAAGGTCTTCTATCGAAAAGAAGTCCTTGAGAAGGGTCTTCTACCCTTGTAGAGTCTTTTACGATATTGAATAGAAGAACTTTCGGAGGATCTTCGCTGGAACATGAGACCTTGCAAAGTGTAGTATTTGGAACAGAAGACCTTTCGAAAAGCCTTCTGTCATATAAAAGACCTTGGAGAGTATCTATATCTTGTAAAGTGTAGTCTATTGAGAAGTACGTTCTGCTCTTCTATTCAATTGATGAACTGTGAGGAATCTGTTAAATAGAAACTATAAAAAATGTACACCAAAAAATACCCTCAGACGGCTATTAGCTACAATATGAACAGTAGTTTAATTAGTTTATTTTACATCATAGCCAACATTCATTCCAAACTCCAACAACAACAACAATTAAAATTAACAAAGCAACCACTGAGTATGAGTAACCAAGAAATGCATTTTTAAAGGGGCACAAAAGAAGAAGAAACACACAAACAAATGGTCAAAACGACCTTGCTGAAGGCAGTCTCTCAACCTCATTTTCCAGTGTGTGTATGTTAGGAAGAAAGGGGGGGGGGGCATACAATGAAGGGGAAGTGATGGTGTTATAAAGTTTCTATAATGTTACAATATTAAATTTTTTTCTCTGCATGGATGTTTTGTTTAGTTTGTTTTGTTTGTGGTTTTTGTGTCTTCTATTGTTTTGGTGGGTAATAAAAGAAGACAGCTAAAGCGCGGTACGCATGCCTGGTTAATAAACCTTACCATGTTACACTGACAGACTGCCTGACTGGCCCACTAATCGAGCCATGTGAGCAATGAGACAAGTGGGGAAGATGCAAAGTGTGGTTAATGGTGGTGATGGTGCTGGTGGAGGATTGCGTTGCAAATATTTTTGGTATTTGTTTTCTGTGTGTTTTTGTTATTCTTTGTTTCGCATTCGTTTCATATTCTTGTGAGTACTAACAATTTTGATATTTCACATAGTGAAACTTAATGAAACCTTTTGGTGGTATAATCTCAACATTGTTGTTGTAATCAACCCAGCCTAGCCACCAACCACCAACAACAATGAAATCAGCAAACCAACCAAAACCAACCAACTAAAATTCAATTAAGTTCAAAATACTTGAGTTTTAGTTGTTTTGCACTGAAATACCT
The DNA here is from genome assembly GCF_047663935.1 of Musca autumnalis. Lineage (NCBI taxonomy): Eukaryota > Metazoa > Arthropoda > Insecta > Diptera > Muscidae > Musca > Musca autumnalis. The sequence goes on along the minus strand of NW_027412088.1, from coordinate 70,162,627 downwards.
TTAGATTCTCAGATCAGACCAGCAGCTCTTCATAATGGTGCTCGATTAATTTACTCACATTAGTAACATCGACCAATTAAGTTGTAGCACTTTGGTGCCTTGTTAGTGGCAGGAAGGTAAAGGCGAGAGTCTCTACGGAGGTTGGTTGGCTGGTGGTTTGCAGCCATTGAAAGACCTCAAAATAGAAATCACAAGAATTCCAACAACACCTATATTTAGGCATTTAATGTGCGCAAGAAACTTAAATACAATTTTTCATTTAATTAACAGCACCAACAACAATTTGTTCCCAAGGTAGTCGTTGTCACTCAACCAATCAGTTGGTGAGACAATTTCATTTATTGTTTTCTGTTTTTGTGATTATGAAATTTTAGCGGAAATTTGTTGCTTTTTTGCAAACAGCATTGGAATGTTAAGGACTTGTGTGATAATGTTGCAAACGAAATTTTTGGATATAAAATTCAAAGCTCTCAGAGAAAACATAAGGATTACCCAAATGTGGACATATGTCACCAATTTTTCATAGAAAAAATTTCTGACCTTTTGGAACCTCAAACGCCAAATTACTGATATACTCTCAGTAACTTAGCAAAAAAAGAAAACAACAAAAGCAAACACAATAATAATGCTGTATATGAAATATGTATATTGATTTTGTATAACGAATTTGCTTTAAAATCTGTGGGTACCGCACTTTGGGGTTATATCAAATCATTGACATATACCAAACCTTTTTAGTTTCTAAACTTCTTCACAAAGGACTCGAAATATTAAAGTACGTTAAATTAAGTTTGGAAGAAATAGTCATTTTAATATATGCCAGCAGGGTTTTCGAGCTTTTGGGCCATTATCTCAGGAAGTATGGACTTGCGCAAAAAAAAATATACCGCCGTAAAGAGAACCGCAAGGACAACCTACTGAAAACAGATTTCAAAACGATCCGTTAGAAGCTCTTAAACTTCACTTTATCCGAATTTTGTGTGGGAGGTACCCGAAGGAGTGGGCCGATATATTCCATATTCCAACCTGATACATGACTGGATGAAATAATACGATGTGCAATGTCTGTACCAATCAGAAACTCCCTGCGAGAATTATCTTGCGGATTTGCCATTTTGGTTGGGTCAGGGTTTCTTGGAGCTTTCAGGCCAATATCTCAGGAAGTATGGACTTGCGCAAGAAAAAGATTATAACGTCGTAAAGAGAACTGCAAGGACAACCTACTGAAAAATATTTCAAAACGAGCCGTTAGGAGCTCTTAAACTTCACTTTATCCGAATTTTGTGTAGGAGGTACCCGAAGGAGTGGGCCGATATAGTCCATATTCGAACCCGATATAAAAACGTGGATCTGTACCGAAAATTCTTTTCGGGAGTGCTGTATACCCAAAGAAGACTATATATCTAATTGTGTCCATTCCTCTAGAATAATGCGGCTGAAACCTTGAAAATACCCAAAGTCGGGCGGTATCGTTCTATGGGGGCTATATCAATACGTGGACGGATATATCCAATTTTCAATTTTAATTTTTTCTGGCAGTTGGCATTCTTTTGCTGCGATTGATGCTGCCAGTCAGCCACTTGAGAACCTTGTTCCTACTTCTGATCTTGTCGCAAATAGCTGTGGCTTGCGCAGACGACTTAAAGATGCTGTCGAAAGTTACACTCAATATTTTGGAGTAGTTAGTGGTCGGAGTCAGGACACCATCGACTGATATGTTTAGGGAGAGCCTCTATGCGGTCTGGTGGGTGTGTAATATCAGAGAGCCAGATGTTAAACTGTTTCGGAGATATCGCCACACCTTGGAAAACTCTCTGTTTCACCCCACGGGTTTTAGGTATATTATTTCTGAATTCCAAAACGAATTCTCATCAAGAGGAGGAGTAGTGCCTCTAGAATCTTCCCTACTGGCGACTAGAGGGTGATCGGTCTGTACGATTCTCCTCTGCTTCCGACTTTCCAGGCTTCTGGGACAATATGTATGGCTAACGATAGACTGAGGACACTTGTTAAATACTCAACTTCAGGTTCATCAAATTGCTTAAACATTACCATTGAGATTTCGTGTGGGCATAACGCTTTGGATGCATTCGGTTGACGTCTGCAACATCGCTCTTCGTAAATTGTGTTGGTACCTCCTCGGCTGAGAGGGTTATTATACTATCACTATTCGCTCTATCACTCTTGGGGTGACCTATAAACTACCGGTTAAAATAACACGGGCACCTCTTCGGATCTGTCGCTGTCATCGCTTTGGATGGATAAAACGCGCACCTATACGGATCTGTCGCCGTTACGCCGTTGAAAGTAACAGCCGTTCTATCATCGTTTTTCCCGGATTCGAGAGTTATTTAACCCTTGCCTACAATTTACTTAATCCTGTACCAATGTTGTATTGCTTCAGGCGATTTAGCCACTTCTTCCGCTTATTTCGCCCACTGGCCTGTTGACTTCAAGAGTAGTTCTCCAAGTTCCGGGTTGGTACGACATAGCTCATCACGCTCGTTTGCTAGTCCCGCTTCCTTTGCTGGGAAATATGGTCTAATTTCGGGTACTTGACCAGCAGGTATGTAGCGAGCAGTGCAGCTGCTATGATGTCCCGAAAAATTCCCTCATCTACCCGAGGATCTGATCTGGAATGGACTGCTCTATGAAGCGGCGATTGGTGAATTCTCTGAACCCTTGCCAATCAGCTTTTTCATGGTTCTTAAAAGTACGGCGGTCAGAGCTGTAAAGTCGGGTGGCCTGTTAACGGAGACGATGTTTGGAATACGATCTGAGATAAAGGGTTGTCAGGACTCGTCACTTATCAGACCGGGTGTCACAATGGTGATGTCTGGTGAGTTGTGGCTCATAGGATCGTTCACCGTGCAAAATGTGGAGCTATCAACCAGCGATGTACCCTTCTGGTCATTGTCTGGGACGGATTGTCAAAGAGGATGATGAGCAGTGAAGTCCCCTAGCAATAGACGGTTATTGTCCTCCGTACGTGAACTATAATGCAGGGCACAATTATTCATCGGCGGTATGTACACATTAAGGAAATCTACCTCAGCAGTTCCACACCTTATTGCTACATCCATTCATTCCATGTATGGGTCACTAGAGTCAAGCTCAAGCGAGGAAGACAGGTCAGACTGGAGCATAAGTAAGGCATGTCTTCCTCCTCCGCTTTTTGTACGATGGGTCACTAGAGTCAAGGTCAAGCGAAATAGACAGGTCAGACTGGTGTATAAGGAAGGCAAGTGATCCTCCTCCGCTTCTTGTACAATCCTTCCCTCGCAAAAGGTGGTACCCATCGCAACGTTGCAAGCTACAGCTGACGGTGAGCTTTGTTTTGTGAATGGCGGCTACTATAATATTCCTCCGACTCCTTGCTATTGAATTGCAGGAGTAATACATGTTCTGGGGTCTGAACAAAAACATATGGTGTTAGATGTTTGTTTGTTTTTGGAGCACGGGTGTCTCATATTCCGACGGCGACGATGAATCCAATGCCAACGTTGAGACAAGCTGGGAAATGATCTCGTGGAGCAAACTGCAACATAACTCCTATTGCAGTAGTCTTGTAGGCGGCTAAGACCGGAGCAGCCTCGGCAGTGTACCCATTCTCTACATCCATTACATCTCGCCGATGTTAACAAATGGTGGATGCGGCTTTGACAAACGGAACAGATTCATGGCCGGGGGTTCGTCTCTATTCAAGCACGGCCTCTTGGGCCTTCTAGTTCCTCCACATACTAAAATATGAACCAACAAGTTGCTGTGCTGTTGATTTCTATCCCGTGAGTCCCCCTGGGATCATTGTGCTAGGAGATTCCGGTGCGGTGACATAACTTCCAAATCAATTTTGTCTGCGTTTAAAAATGTTTGGGTCTTATGTCCGATGTTATGAGGCTGAAGTAAATAGCAGTTATGTTCTTTTTGTCAATTTAATTCTTCGGCAGTGATTTAAGATGTTAACCCATTGACAGATACAACTACCGGCTACGCCTTCGCAGTCCTCTTTTTCCTTATAAAATCTTTAAGATAATGATGATGTTCGCCAACACATAGGGGCCATTACTTCCAACAACGTAGTAAACGAACTCGGATGTAATGTCCACACTCACTTTGGAGGTTATGTCAGGCCATCGTAGTTTTAATAGGAAAACCCTTTTCGAGGTTTTAAGATATCAACAATGACTACCACCTTCACCATATTCATTTTCCGGATTTCCTCCAATCTCAAAGATGTTGTCATCGACAAGTCTGTTTAGGCGCTTGGTCTAATGATAATATCATCGGAACCGTAGTCATGTTAAGTCAAAGAACGGACAGCGAAAATAGGCCGCTCCTTTTTTCCCTAGTGTTTTATTTTGTCTGTGTCGGGAATTAAACTTTCAGCCTGTCCCTCAAAGTTTCCATGGCCCCTATATATTGCTAATATTAAAATCCGACCCGATTTAAAAAAAAATTGTAGGATTGCTAGTTTAGCCACAGAAATGAACTGGTAAAAATTTCTCATCGATTGGACAATAAATAATTCACCTTTGGCCCCATACAAATTACTACGGAAACTTTGAGGCCCCCAGTGGCACGTGTTAACATATTCCGATTGTGCTCAAACTTTTCGTAACATCGTATCAATCTTAAAATCTAACAAAACTAAACATTTTAGGGGGGTGCCGCCTAAAAAAATCCGACATCGATTTTTCCCTTTGAGTTAAAACCAGTCTAATGTATAATGCATACGGAGAGGTATATCATATACGATACACTCTCTGAATGGTCATCTCCGCTAGCAGAAATTTTGAAAAACAAAACAAAAAAACTAACTAAATGTCAATTAGTAAAACATGTAATAAAAATTAATATTTGTTTGAAAGTTGGCTGTTCGTTCGTCGGTCGCCGTTTGTTTGGTTTGTTGTCATATTCATTATCGCAAAATTAACAACATTATCAGTCGATCTATGCACATTGTTGTTGTTGTTATTGGTGGTGACGGTGTATAACGGTAAATGTTAATGAACTTTACATATTGTCGTCTGGTTCGGCTGTTTGGCTAGTTTGGAGGGTTCTCTGGCTGAAGTGTACAATAATCGGATGTGTGCCATACTATTGAATCGCACACTTATCATCCTCGTTCCCCTCCACCATCTAGCCAGCCATCTCTGCTATCAGTTTCAAATACCCACCTACCCTATGAGGTCTTATCATTTCCAGAATATCACGGCAACAGTTTTTAATGCGAATGGCAAATGTCGACAACTCATCTTTTGGTCTGGTGTGGTCTGGCGTGGCGTCGTCATGATCATTACCATTTAGGTGTCATCACCATTCCACCGTTGCACGGCGATTATGATGATGTTGATCATGACGATGGTTTGAATGATTTTAACAGTGTGTTTTTTTCATTCCTTTTTTCTAGTTTTGTTGATATGATTGACATTTAAGCTGAGTGGGCGTTTTGTAACCTATTGACAATAAAAAAAAAAAAAACAGTCAGGCGTTTGTTGGTTCATTATGGAAACGTGTGCAGATTTTTGTTTGTTGGCAAATTTTAGTGTGTAGATTTTTTTTCAACGAACCAAGCAGCCAGCCAGCCACCTTGATATTTTTGTAGTTTAATTTAATTTTAGTCAGAGTCAAGAAAGCAAAACAAAAACTGCACAATTTTCGTAAAGGTTATTGCCCCACTAATCCAGGCACGAGCGTGTTTGGCTTAATGCTAATATGGCAATTTTTGCATTATTTGTGGCACAACCTGATGTACATCCGGGTATTGAAAATTTGTTGCGAAACAATCGTGAAATGAAACTATGTGCAATGTTATCATTTAACCTGATTTAAGATTTGTCATTAAAAAATAAAGTTTGTTTAAAAATCAATTGAAAAACAAAAATATTATTTATAGCTACCGTTTTAAGTGGTTAGGAAATGTAGCCAACATTACACTGGGGTTTTTTTAACTCCGGAAAAACAAAATATCAAGTCACTGAATTGGCGCACAAAATGCCTAATATCGGGGAAGTATAAATATAGGAAGTTTATTGATATTTGAATGGCTTTTCACCAGCCAGTTCTCAAAATGTTGAGGTCAAACTTTTAATCCATGCTTCTTTGTTGTGTCAACCTTTAAACTCCTGCTTAGTGGAGAATTAAAGCTCCGTTTGTACTGTTATTTAAGTTCTTCAATTCTCCTTCCATATTTTTAATAAATAAAACTCAGAAACCGCGAACAAGGTCAGATACTAAAATGAAAATATTCCATTTCTAAATTGATATGTATGTCATAAAAATTAAACATTTTTTATGGCAAAATCAAAATTTCTTTGTCTTCAAGTACTTGTACTGATAACTGAAGTGTGCATGTTTAACTGCGGTTTCCTTAACAAAGAAATTTTGTTTTCTATTTCAAATCAGTATGCTGCTGTGTTTAAAGTTGTTGTTGTTTTTTTTTTCTAGAGTATCCAACACGTAGCTCACGAGAGAGGTATTGGGAGAACAGAAAGGAGAAGGAACGTCTTTTCCGTGAGAAAATGAAAGAAATGAGATAGCTTTCGTACAGGCACAACTTTCTTTAGAGATGAGCAAGGTGATCTACCCTAGCGTGCTCAGGATTTGAAAGGAATATACTTCCAAGCTGTTACCAATAGCTGGATACTATTTAGCAAGGGCGATACCGATGATGTCGCAGCAAAATATAAATAAATCTGCTACAGAATAATAAAGAGATCAGAAAAGGTCATCTGTAACCTAAAGAAGACCTCATTCGATTCTCTGTTGCCTATAGAAGACCACAATAGGTCTTCTGTTGCCTATATAAGACATAAAAGTATCTTCTGTTCAAGAAATCTATAGAGGACATACAAAGGTAGTCTGTTGTGTGCAGAAGACCTCAAGAAAACTTCTGTTGCCTATAGAAGTCTTTAAGTGGTCTTCTGTTGCATGTAGAATACCTTATTGGGTCCTCTGTTACCTATAGAAGACCCCAAGAGGTATTCTGTTGCCAATAGAAGTCCTCGGTTGCAATACAAGATATTTTCTGTTGCCTATAGACGACCTCAAGAAGACCTATAGAAGACATAAAAAGGCCTTCGGGTGCCTACAGAATATCTCAAGGTATCTATAAAAGACAAAAAAGTCTTTGGTTCTCCTACATGAGACCTCAAGATATCCCAAGTTGCCTTCCGAAGAACCAAGAGGTATTTTGTTTTCTAAAGAAGACCGCAAGAGGTCTTGTGTTGCCTTTAGAAGTTCTCAAGAAGTCTTCGGGTGCCTACAGAATGTCTTATTTAGTCATCTGTTAACTAAAAGAAACCTTATGTGGTTTTGTGTTGCCTATAAAAGGTCTCAATAGGACTTATGTTGCCTAAAGAACATTTCAAGACGTTTTCTGTTGCCTACATGATATCTCAAGAAGACGACAGTTGTCTACAGAAGACCTAAATACGCCATCTGTTGCCTATAGACGACTTCAAGAGGTCTTATGTTGTCAACAGAAGACCTAAAGTAGCCTTTTGTTGGCATAAAAGGGTCTTCGGTTTAACAGGTCTTCGGTTTAGGTAACAGAAGATTACCTAAAGAAGACCTCAAGAGCTTTTCTTTTGCCTAAATGAGACCACTTCTTCTATAGCCTGTAAAAGACATCAAGACCTCATTTATTTTCTCTTAAGAGACCTCAAGAGGTTTCTGTTGCTATAGAAGATCTCGCGAAGTCCTCGGTTGCCTTTAGAAGGCCTTTTTGGGTCCTCTGTTACCTAAAAAAGACCTCATGCGCTCTTGGGTTTTCTATAGAAAGCCTCCAGAGGTTTTCTGTTGCCTAAAGAAGACCTCAAGAAGTATTCTGTTGTCTTTAGAAGACATAAAAAGGTTTTCGGTTGTCTGTAAAAGACCTCAAGAAATCTGTTGCTGCCTACTGAAGACTTCGCGTCATTTTCTGATACCTAAATTAGACCTCAAAAGGTCTCCTGTCGGCTATATGAAGCTCCAAGAAATCTTCTGTTGCCTATAGAAGACCTTACAACGTCCTCGGTTGCCTATAGAAGACCTTACGAAGTCCTCCGTTGCCTATAGAAGGCCTTATTAGGTCCTCTGCTTCCTGAAGAAGACCTCATGCGATCTTCTGTTTCCTATAGAAACCTTCAAGGTCTTCTGTTGCCCCGAAGTCCTCTATAAGCCTTCAGTTGCCAATAGAAGACCTCAAGTGGTTATTCTGTTGCCTAAAGAAGGCATCAAGAAGTTTTCTGTTGCCTACATGAGACCTCAAGAGGTCGTCAGTTGTCTATGGAAGACCTAAAAACGCCTTCTGTTACCTATAGACGACCTCAACAGGTCTTGTGTTGTCTTTAGAAGACATAAAAAGATTTTCGGTTGTCTGTAGAAGACCTCAAGAAATCGTTTGCCGCCTACTGAAGACTTCATGTGATCTTCTGATTCCTAAATTAGACCTGTCGGCTATATGAGGCTCCAAGAAATCTTCTGTTGCCTACAGAAGACCTTACGAAGTCCTCGGTTGCCTATAGAAGACCTCACAAAGTCCTCCTTTGCCTATAGAAGGCCTTATTAGGTCCTCTGCTTCCTAAAGAAGACCTTACGCTGTTTTCTGTTTCCTGTAGATGACTTCAAGGTCTTTTGGTGTCCCGAAGTCTTCAAAAGGTCTCCTGTCGGCTGTATGAGGCTCCAAAAAATCTTCTGTTGCCTACAGAAGACCTTACGAAGTCCTCGGTTGCCTATAAAAGACCTCACGAAGTCTTCCGTTGCCTATAGAGGGCCTTATTAAGTCCTCTGCTTCCAAAAGAAACCCTCATGGTGTCTTCTGCTGCCTATAGAAGACTTTAAGGTCTTTTGTTGTCCCGAAGTCCTCTATAAGCCTTTAGTTGCCAATAGAAGACCTCAAGAGGTATTCAGTAGGAAACCTCAAGAACTTATGTGTTTTCTATAGAAGACCTCAAGTAATCTTCGGTTGCCAACAGAAGACTTCAAGTAATCCTCGGTTGCCAACAGAAGACCTCAAGTAATCTTCGGCCACCAATAGAAGACCTCGGGAAATCCACGGTTGCTAATAAAAAACCACAAGATATGTTCTGTTGCCTATAGAAGACTTCAAGAGGTCTTTTGTTTTCTATAGAATGTCTCAAGAAGAATTCTGTTGCCTATAGAAGACTTCACGGAGTCTTCGGTTTCCTATAGAAGGTCTTATTAGGTCCACTGTTACCTAAAGTAGACATGATGCGCTCGTGTGTTTCCTATAGAAGACTACAAGAGTTCTTCTGTTGTCTTTAGAAGTCTTAAAGTCTTTCCGTTGCCTATAGACGACCTCAAGAATACTTCGGTTGTCTGTAGAAGACCTCATGAAATCTACTGCTGTCTACAGAACACCTCAAGTTATCTTCTGTCACCTAAAGAAAACTTCAAGAGGTCTCCTATTGCCTACGTGAGAACCCAAGATACCTACTGTTGCCTAAAGAAAACCTCAAGAGATCTTCTATAGAAAATAGGAGACCTCTCAAGATGTCCTCGGTTGCCTATGGAAGACCATATTAGGTCCTCTGTTTTCTAAAGAAGACCTCATGCGATCTTCTGTTTCCTATAGAAGACTTCAAGAGGTATTCTGTTATGCCTAGAAGTCATCCAATAGCCTTCAGTTGCCAACAGAAGACCTCAAGTGGTGACGAATGATTTTTTGTTTCCTATAAAAGAACTTCCTAGAGAAGACTTTAAGGGGTCTTATGTTATCTATGAAGGCCTTAAGAGGTGTCCTATTGTCCATAAAAGACCTAAAGAAGTTTCTGTTGCCTTTGGAACACATTAAAGGTGTTCTGGTGCCTAGAGAAGACCTTATTAGTTCCTCCGTTACCTAAACAAGACGTCATGTGATCTTCTGTTGCCTATAGAAGAAATCGAGATGTCTTTTGTTGCCTATAGAAGACCTCAAGTGATATTTTGATGCCAATAGGGAACCTCAAGAGGTCACTTGCTGCCTATAGACGGCCTTAAATGGTGTTTTCTTGCCTTAAATGGTATTTCTTGCCTCAAGTGGTCCTTTGTTACCTATAGAAGAGGACCTTAAAAGGTCTCCTGTTTTCTATAGAAGATCTCAATAGGTTGCTTAAAGGAGACCTCAAGAGATATTCTGCTGCCTATAGAAGACCTTAAGTGGTCTACTTTTCCCTATAGAAGACTCAATATGTCTTCTGTTGCCTACAGTAGGCCTCAAGAGGTGTTATTCTTCCTAAAGAAGATATCAAGAACGATTCTGTTGCCTAAATAAGAGCTCAAAAAGTCTTATTATTTTACCTACTGAAGACCTCAAGAGGTCTTCTGTTCTCTATTGAAGACCTCAAAAGGTCTTTCAATGCCTACAGAAGACCTTAAGTGGTCTTATTTTTCCTAAATAAGAAGAGCTCAAGAGGTTTTCTGTTTTCTATAGAAGACCGTAAATGGTCCTATTTTTATACCCTCAGCATTTACGCTAACGAGGGTATATACACTTTGATACGGGCAAAATGTGCCTCATCGAAATAATGGTTTTGGACCCCAAGTATGTTTGGACGAAATCTGTTTCAGACAATTTGGAGTTGATTTAGCCATGTCCGTCCGTCTGTCTGCCTGGTTGGCTGGAGCGCACGATAACTCTCGAACTGATCAACCGATTCGGTCCAAAATTTGGTTTTCGTAATATTTTGTCCAAACTTAGTTTAAATTCGAAGATGGATTGTATCGGTGCACTCCTTCCGGTACCTCCCCCACAAAAGTTCGAAAATGTTCGGACAATTTGTGCGCACGATAACTCTTGAAGGCAGTAATTTATTTAGTCCATACTTTGCACATCGGGAAATTTCAGCCACACTTAGAGTAGGTTCCAATATGGACTCAATCGGTCCACTACCTCGGGTACCTCGCACGCAAATTTTCGGAAAAGTTCAGTTTAGGACCTGCTCTCGAATCGCTTTGATTTTACGACGGTACAAGTTTCATCAGGAGCAAGTCCATACTTCCTGAGAAAACAGCAAGAAATGTGAAAAAGCCCCCTATAACACCATCTGAACGAATCTGCCGATTCGGTTAAAAAAGTTTGTCCAAACTTACTTTAAATTCAAAGATAACCCATATCGGTTCACTCCTTCAGGTACCTCCCCCACAAAAGTTCAAAAATGTTCGGAAACATTGTGCGCACGATAACTCTTGAAGGGAGTGACCGATTTGGTCCATACTTTACACGTCCTATTATATCTATCAAATATAGATCAGGTTCGAATATGGACCTTCGGGTACCTCCCACACAAAACTTCGGATAAGTTCACTTGAAGACCTGCTCTCGAATCACTTCGATTTTTGTTGAAGCAACTTGCATTCGCTGCCTCCATTACGACGGTAAACGTTTTTTCATGGGCAAATCCACACTTCTTGAGAAAACAACCCAAAAGGTGTAAAAAACCGCTATGGCACGAACTGATCAAACGATTTGGTCCAAATTTTGGCCTTTGTCATATTTTGCCCAAACTTAGTTTCAGTTCGAAAATACCGGTCCACAACTTCCGATACTTCCCCCCAATATTTAAAAAATGTCACTAAAATGCTATGCACGATATCTCTTGAACGGGCTGAGGGTATATCTCTAATACTTTTTTCCTTGTTCCTATAGAAGAAGACCTCAAGAGGTATTCTCAGTAGGTCGTCTGTTGCCTACAGAAGACCCCAAGAAGTCTTATTTTGCCTAAAGAGCACTTCAAGAGATATTTTGTTGCTACAGAAGACCTCAGGTGGTCTTCTGTTGCCTATAAAAAAACCTTACGCTGTATGTTGTGCCTTGTAGAGAGCTTCACGACATTTTTGTGTCCTGTAGAAGACCCCGGGATGTCTTCTGTTGTCTGTAGAAGACATTAGAAATTTTTCCGTTGTCTATAGAAGACCTCAAGATGTCTTCTATTGTCTAATTATAAATTATTTGGTGATTACTTGAAGAGTAAAGTAAGAGAAAATCTAACCCATGGAAACATTACTTGAGTCAATCTTGTAAAAACCTTCTAAAAGTGAGGTCAGCACGCGATTCGTTCGACGATGAAAAGGAGATTAGAGACTGAACAAAAAAATAGAATCCTTTTGCACTCTTTGATATTAGAAAACTCTCTCTCCCTTCGAAGATGTTCGTGGGAAAGTGTTTTCATTATTAGCCTATTCGACACCCCCTTCCTGATATAGATAAAGCCATCATGAACTAGCATTAATTCCTGATGGCCCACAGGGTCTCTAACAAAAATTTCATCACGCCATAACGCGGAAATTCGACTCACGGCGGATCTGGCCTTCGGGGTTCATAATATACTCACCAAGGCCTTTCTTCCCCAAGAGGACCATGTCAACCTTTCTTTAAATTTTTTGGCGGAAAGTTTTATAGCTTCAGGGAACTTCAAGAGTCAAATTGAGGGTAGTTTCATCAAAACAATATAGACCCTCAAAAATGGACCCATGTTGACGAATTTTAGTGAAGAAATTTCGTGACCACTGAAAATTCACGAAAATCAGGAGGTACAGTTATATGGGGGGATATACCAAAACATGGACCTATATTAACGATTATTTTTGAATAGACAAAATTGTAGCTAAAGTTCTCAAAATACAGATCATTACAGCTAGTTCGGTTAAAAATTGCAGCTAAAATTCTCAAAATACCGAAAATCGGGAGATACCGTTATATGGGGGCTATACCAAAACATATACCTACGTTGACGATGTTTCGTTGGAGATGTTTTATGACCACTGAGAACTTCAAATGTCAAATTACAGCTATTTCGGTTAAAAATTGAAGCTAAAATACTCAAAATACCGAAAATCGGGAGGTACGGTTATAAGGGGGCCATTCCAAAACATGGACCTATGTTGATGGTTTTTGGTGGAGATGTTTCGTGACCACTGAGAACCTCAAATGGCAAATTACAGCTATTTCGGTTAAAAATTGAAGCTAAAATACTCAAAATACCGAAAATCGGGAGGTACGGTTATAAGGGGGCCATTCCAAAACATGGACCTATGTTGACAATGTTAAGTGGAGATATTTCATGACCACTGAGAACCTCAAATATCAAATTGCAGATAGTTCGGTTACAAATTGTGGCTAAAGTTCTCAAAATACCGAAAATCGGGAGGTACCGTTATATGGGGGCTATACTAAAACATGGACCTATGTTGACGATGTTTGGTGGAGATATTTCATGACCAATGAAAACCTTAAATGGCAAAATACAGCTAGTTCGGTTAAAAATTGTAGCTAAAATTCTCAAAATACCGAAAATCGGGAGGTACCGATATATGGGGGCCATACCAAAACATGGACCTATGTCGACGATGTTTGGTGGAGATATTACATGACCACTGAAAACCTCAAATGTCAAATTGCAGACAGTTCGGTTAAAACTTGTGGCTAAAATTCTCAAAATACCGAAATTCGGGAGATACCGTTATATGGCGACTATACCAAAACATGGACCTATGCCCATATCCTTTGGGATATAAGTTTGTTTGTCACTAGGAACCATATGTGCCAAATAATAGCTAATTCGGTCTGCAAATGTGGCGAAGAACGTCAAAATACCTCAAATCCGGAGGTACCGTTATATGGGGGCCATACCAAAGAGTGGACCGATATAGCCCATCTTCGAACTTGACCTGCCTATGGAAAAAAATCATCGAGTGCAAAATTTCAGCACTCTACCTCAATTATTGCGGACGCTAGAGTGATTACAACAGACGGACAGACGGACATGGCTAGATCGTCTTAGAATTTTATCCTGATCAAGAATATATATACTTTAAAGGGTCGCAAATGATTAGTTCGATGTGTTACAAACGGAATGACAAACTTAATATACCCTCCATACTATGGTGGAGGGTATAAAAACGGTAAAATATAAAGTGGTAAATGGACATAAAAACCTTTGGAAATTTTGAAATATGGACAGAAAAGCTTTTTGCCTTTGATCTTGAAAAAATCTGTTGCTATAAGCACCTACATAATATAATATAAGTAAATAAAATCGTTAGCTGTTTCTAAAAATTGTTTTGTTCGCCAAACCAAACTACTTCCTCTTTCAGTTATTGATAAATTTAGCTTTAAATCTGAATTATTTTTAAAATTCTTGGAAAACTGAACAAAAACGTCGTCTATTATTCTTTTGGAGTGGAAAACAAGTTAATAAATTCTACGAAATCATTTGCGGAGGGGGTATTCTGTCAAATCATTTAAATGTGTACTTGCGATACCATTAGAGGTAAAAACACAATCATTCGGTTACATTGACGATGCCATATTAAAATTGTTCAACTTCAAAATGTCAAAAAATTGTATATTGTTTAAATTGAGAATCATCAATGATTTGTGTTTTTCTTCTTCAGCCTCATACAGGTTGTGCGATGGTATTTTGGCTTGGGGCTATACAGGTTTGTTATTTAGTTACTTTTTGCTGTGTGTTTCTTGTTATTCCGGCCAACATTATTCTGTGGCAAACAGGTGATTAAAGTTGGAATGAATTTTGGGGGAGTTAATTCTATTATAAATTTTGTTTAGGCTAACAGGGAGTTATTACAAATCTGTAAATTTGGTTCACGTTGACTCCAAGGTGTCAAATAGGGACTTATGATATGTGATCAACATAATTTTTTATATCAACAAGTAAAAAAGTATCAGTCGGCTTGGCCGACAGAGATATACCCTCAGCCTGTGTATATTGAAACAATTTTTTCCCAAAAAAACGCATGTATTTAGGGAATATTGGGCGTTTGAACTGACAAAAATGTTGATTAGGATTAGAGATCAAAAGTTTTGCGGAGGAGATACTAAAAAGGGATCTCCAGCCACTACATATGGTACCATAGGGGTTTTTTACAACTTCAGGGATGTTTGCTCAAGAAGTATGGACTTGCCCCTGAAACAACTTTTACCATAGCAATTGAGGCAGCGAATGCAAGTTGCTTCAACAAAAATCAAAGTGATTCGAAAGCAGGTCTTAAAGTGAACATGTATCCGAAATTTTGTGTGGGAGGTACCGGATGGAGTGGACAAATATAGTCCATATTTGAACCTGATCTATATCTGGTAGATATATTAAGATGTGTAAAGTATGGTCAAATTCGGCCACTCTCTTCAAGAGTTATCGTACGCACAATTTTACCGAACATTTTTGAACTTTTGTGGGGGAGGTACCTGAAGGAGTGGACCGATATGGCTTATCTTCGAACTTAAACTATGTTTGGACAAAATATTACTAAGATCAAACTTTGGACCGAATCGGCAGACCTGGGGCCTAATTCTCGCATACGTGATCGAGTTATTTCGATCGATATTTTCAGTATTTGGATTACGGCATCCGTTGTCGAATACACTTTCGAGTGGAATCTTGCGAGTTTTTGCCCGCCACAAATCTGCTGTCGAAATGGTTATTTTTGTGGCACAAAACGAACTGTAATGAAACATTTTGCAATAAAACTAATCAAAATGACGTACTAAAGACTTTTTCCAATAAAATGAGTAAAAAATCTAGACAGAAATTGAATGTTTCTTAAAAATTAAAAATATATTTTCTAACGCCAGAATTCGATTTTTATATTTTTACATAGTGGAATTTATTTCGGGTCACTATTATTTTTATTTTTTCACAATTTTCTATTATTTTATACAATTTTCATGTTTTCATTTCATTTTACGAAGAACTTGCCACACAACAACTTGTTTGTTTGTAATATTTTGTGTTTACCATATGTTTCATCGTTCGATAACCGTATGTATCGATAACTTTTTTAAATAATTTCGATCGTACAAGGGAATCCAAAAATTTCGATCGTTCGTAATTTGTCTTCGAACAAAAACTCGCTCGATAACGGATGCGAGAATTAGGCCCCTGTTCGAGAGTTATTTTGCCCTCCAACCTCCTCACACGGTGTCATAGGGGTTTTTTGCAACTTTCAGGCTATTTTCTCAGGAAGTATGGACTTGCCCCTGATAAAACTTATACCGTCGTATGGAGGGCAGTGAATACAAGTTGCTAAAGCAAAAATCAAAGCGATTCGAGAGATGGTCCTAAACTGAACTTTTCCAAATTTTTGTGTGGGAGGTACCCGACGGAGTGGGCCAATTGAGTCTATATTAAAACCTGATCTAAGTCTGGTACACGCTCCACGATGGGCAAAGTATGGACCATATCGGTTACTCCCTTCAAGAGTTATCGTGCGCACAAATTTTCCGAACATTTTCGACCTTTTGTGGGGGAGGTACCGGAAGGAGTGGACCGATATAGCTCATCTTCGAACTTAAACTAAGTTTGGGCAAAATATTACGAAAGCCAAAATTTGAACCGAATCGGTTCATCCGTTCGAGAGTTATCGTGCGCTCCAGCCAGCCAGACAGACAGACGGACGGACATTGCTCAATCGACTCCAAATTGTCTGAAACACATTTCGTCCAAACATACTTGGGGTCTAAAACCATTATTTCGATGAGGCACATTTTGCCCGTATGAAAGTGTATATACCCTTCATAGCCTAAAGGCTGAGGGTATAAAAACGACTGTTGCATTTACACCATACGGAATATAGTATTAACAAATTATTAGACATGTAAAGTTCCCTCTCTGGTAATCCCAAAAGTAGTCAGAACAATGTACTTCCATATAAAAATCGATTGCGATCATGTGTTCTTATAACCAATAGCCCCATTATCGTTGTGTTCTACTGTTCTTTTCAAGACAAGTTACCAACTTAGAAATAGTTATGATTTTTTCGTCATTATTTTATTATGATTTGCAAAGTAAAAACAAACAATCACATCACTTAAAACAGATTTCTTTAAATTTATTACTTCAAAATCGAATGCAATTGTGTATTCGGTGGCTTCTGAAGTCAATGACAAGCAATATTGTTTGGGTTTTGTGGTTTTCCAGTTCTTTATTTTTTCGTTTCAAACAAAGTATTGCCACAGAATATTGAAAAGTTTAAATTTCAAAATAGTCGGCTTTTTCTATATGATCTCAGATTGATTGGTCGGTCTCTCATGTTCTCCTCTTTTTTTACTGCCAACTACATATTGACAATCTACTTATATGGTAAAAGCTAAACGAATGAATAATACAAAAAATATATTTGGGATAGGTGTGGGGGGAAGGAAGCATTTTGATGATGATTGACTTGACATATTGCCATTATGATAGCATTCGTTATGCTTGACAGAAATTGACAGTGATGGGGGAGAGGGTTTGGCTAGGCTTAATTATTACACCACACACACGCACCATCCAGAAACAGTTATGTTCAAGTTTAATAGGGAACGGCAGTTGTGAATGGATCTGAGATGTACAGATTTTTTCAAGTTCAAGTTTATTGGCATTCCTGTCCTTTAAAATAGAGGAAATGTTGTTACCACCACAAAGGTGTTACAAAATCATTGTGACAAGTGTTTTTTCTCACTTCAAATTAAATTCATTCTCAGAATATGAGAGCAGTTAAAAGTGGATTTTTAAAGAATATATTTTCAAGGAATATCAAAGTAATAAACGTGGATTTTTAATGAATATATTTTCAAGGGATGTCAAAGCAATAAACGTGGATTTTTAATGAATTTTTTAAGGAATATTATGGATTAAAAAAAATTATTTGGATTTGTTAAGTATATTTTTGAAGGAACTTTTTGCCTATGGTCAAATTTATTGAAAATAAGTCTTACGTATTTTTTGCTTACCTGCACAATCAAAAATTGCACGACTTCTTGTGCAGCAATCCCCAAAAGGCAGGAAGCTTAAATTCGCTTACCTGCCAGCAAGGCCGATATCTTCAATATTACTTACGTGCATATGATGTGCAGCTATAAGCAATGTTGAAATAATAAAGTGAGACATATTTCAAGTTCGGAAGAGAAAACGTTACATTTTTTTACAATTAATTATCTTTTCTTGTATTGTATTTGTTTTGCACACTTCTTATCAATACAAAATCAGAGTGGTTGAATTTTATCCTTGTTTTGAGTTCGCAAAAAATTTAAAATTTGTTCTTGTGCAGATATATGTAAATTTTACAACCAAATTGAAGTAAAATCGCCAAAATTTTGAGCAGCTATGCCGAAAACGCAGCTATTGAATGTTCACTAAAACATAATATCTTGAACGGTATCTAGAGAATAGTTGCCTATAAACAGATTTTTGGTCAGGTAACGCCAAAATGCAGCTATGAATGATGCAGGTAACCAGAAATTACTGTACAACTAAACAGGTTGGCTTACTGTTAGAACAATATAGATAAGCATGTGGCTGTTGGCCCCCTTCTTGACATCCGATTAAATTGCTGCAGGAACACTGCTAGCACTTGTCTAATTGATTATAATTGTTTAACAATAGAACTGTGTGCATGTATATATAAAGCCAAAAAAAAAACAAGTAAGAAAAGTCTATAGTCGGACGGAGCTGACCATGGCTTACCCTATACCACTATCCCTGGACAATCGCTCTCCACGGAACTTCTTTTCAATGATTGTGAACATTTAATTATCAAATATCAGAGATTTAATGACCAAAACCAAAAAGTTATCTAGCATGACAAAGACATTTTTGTAGCAGAAAAGGAAAATTTAGTTCACACAAACTAAAATGTAATGAAACACACTTATGTAGTACTACTACTTCCGTTGTTTAACCGCTACGTTATTGAAATTTTTACCAATTTCCCACAAAAGTTTCAGTCCATTTAACCTGCTAAGTATTATTTGATCTTCACGTTGGTTTGTACGCTTCTTCTTCATCAAAAACTCAAACTTTGTTAAAAATTTTGCGGGTTATTATTTTGGCCTACAGAGCCGCTACAAAATTGGTTAAAATTTTGTTTTTGGTCCATTTTATCCCCTGAACATTTCACGATCATCACCAAAAACTAATCATTTCTATTCTGGCCCGAACCCAACCTCCTTAAAAAATTCGTTACAATTGGTCCATAATTGCGGCCTTAAGCTTGTTTACAATTTTTTAATGGACGGACACACATCGCTGAATCGCTTTATGTCGTCGAGATATGAATTTTGGCATACCAAATAAGGGGTCTAGGACGAATATTTCGTGGTGTTACATAAACTTTTGGAGAGACAATATGTAGCATGGGATAAAAATATGGTTCTCTAGACAGATCCTATTATATATTAGGCAGTAGGCCCGTTATCTAGCAAACACTTTATTGCAATTTACATCAGAGGAAAGGTCAGTAGTTTTTTTCCATATGTAGGATACTTTGCGAAATATATATGTCCTCAAGGAATTAAAATATCGACCAACAATAAAATTTGTATATTTTTCATACAAAAGTAATGGTCCATTTCACCCGATAAAGAATACCAGATCATCATTCAAAATTTTAGGCATCTTTTTCGTCCTATACTCTTACCCTGTGCAAAATTTCGTGACTATTGATGTATAATTGCGACTTCTAGCGAGTTTATTATTACACTACAAACAAATAACGGAATATGTTAGGATGTAACTCTGTTATCTGATCATGCACACCAACATAATTTGCATCGATTGAAAGGTCAAGCGTTCCACTTTCAAGTATATCTCACTTGTCTGGAATGTCACTTCCAGGAATTAAGATATAAGCTGTATATTAAAAATTTGCACAATTTTCACACAAAAGTTTTGGTCCATTTAACCCTCTAAATGTTTCTCCCTTGTGATATACTCTTACCTTATTTAAAATTACGCGTTGATCGGACTATTATTGAGACCTACAGAGCCGCTAGAAAATTGGATAAATATTATGTTTTTGGTCCATTTCACCCGCTAAATATTTCACGATCATCACCAATAAGAATAGGGATCTATTCTGATCTGAACCCGACCTCCATACCAAGTTTCGTGACGATCGGTCCATAATTGCGGCCTGGAACGTGTTTACAATTTATAATGGACAGACGGACGGACGGACGGACGGACAGACACACATCTCAAAATCGCTTTATCTCGTCAAGATATGATGATTGGTATACCACATTGGGGGTCTCCGACGAATATTTCGCGGTGTTACATGAATTTTTACCAAAACAAACTTATAATACCCTTTTCCACATTGTGGTATAGGGTATAAATACAATATTAAAATCGGGCATAATCATAGAAAATGGAACTTAAAACTAAAAAAAATAAAAGTAAAAGCAATGTATGGACTAAAACTAATTATTGCAACTATTTACAAATGTGTAATTTCTTTTACTGGGAAGTTATATAAACTGTGTCAGTAGTATTTAGTGTATTAAACCTTCTGTGGTAAAAAAGTAATTTATCATTATTATATAAAATACCTCCATTATTTAGCTTGGGTTTTGCTGCGGGTGGTAAATGCTTGCGTGAGAGCGATGCATCAATATCAAGAGAATATTGTAGGGATCTCTGAACCAGTGAATTCTCCAGGTTTTCTGTCGCCTCTATAAAGTTAAGGGCCCCTCTCATGAGGAAGTTATCTATCCGTTCAATGCCTGCCTTGTCGTAAATTGACCTACATGAAGGTCGTTTATATGTCCCATCTTCCGTTATAGTTGGCCACATATCCAAGCAGTACGTCAAGATTGACCTCTCCCATCTCCTAAGCCTTTCCATTTGGCTCGACGATATGAAGAACCATACCGGGAAGGCATAGGAGACTACGGGTCTTATAATCTGTTTGTATATCAGAAGTTTGATTCTATTTGATAAGCCACCATTGTGACGTAGAATCCCTTGATAAACAAAGTAAATTTTGATGGCCTGCTAAGGATAAAATCAACGTGTCTTATGAACTCAATTTTTTCGCAAAATATGTCACCGAGGTATCTGATTTTGTCGGATACTGATATCTCTTCATCTCCGATTTTTAAATTTGGCCGATATGACCTAAAGTTAGGGTACACAACTTTCGTCTTACCCCTGAAAACAATCGCCGAGCATTTGTCCACGTTTAGCTTGAGGTCCCACATAGTAAAATACCTATGTAATGTCTCAAGGTAAACGTTAAGGGGCGACACAGAGTGTTTGCTCTGGGGCCTGACATAGCCAGTATGGCATCGTCAGCATACGACAGTAACAAGCCCCCTTGAGGAGGCTCGGGCATGTCACTTACGAAAATATTGTAGAGCAGGGGGCCTAAAAGTGCCCCCTGAGGTACCCCTGCTTGAATTGACCTGCGGCTTGACAGCCGATCGCCCACTTTTACTTTAAAGTGTCTTCCTGTAGGAAACTTGCCACCAGTCTGCAAGTTTGCTGATCGAATCCAAGATGTTTTAATTTATATAGAATTCCCGAGTGCCAGACCGAGTCAAAGGCTTTAGCAACGTCAAGGCTTACAGCTATTGTACCATATTTCCTTTCGAAGCCCTTCAAAATATATGTCGAAAAGACAGATAAGGCGTGAGACGTTGAGTGCCCCCATCTGAATCCGAATTGGCTATCTTTAAGCATCCTTTTGTCCTCGACCAGAATTCTTAAACGCTTCAATATGAAATATTCATATAATTTACCAAAAGCCGAGAGCAGAGAAATGGGCCGATAGCTCTCACATTCATCAGACGGTGCACCCCTTTTCAGTATCAGTATGGGCACAACCATGGCCTCCTTCCATGCTTTAGGGAATTAACCCAAGTTGAAGCATTGATTAAAGAGAATGGACAAGAATCCACAAATCACCGACCCGGCATTTTTCAATGCGGTATGTGGGATTCCGTCCAACCCACTGAATTTTTTAATCGGCCTGTGGGCAATTGCTTTGCTTATCCAGCTGGGTTTGATGAAACCTGCTACATTCCACCTTTCGACGCTCTCAACTGTTGAACCATCTGCTCTAAAGGCATCGGAGAATGTTTCCAATTGTGACCTATCACCCAATCCCTCGACAGCTAGACTGATCGAGCTATGGAACTTTTTGGAGGAACTATTTTGGATTTCTAAAGAATATTTTTAAGAAATATTATTGATTTTTAAAGTATATTTTTTCAAGCCATACCAGAACAGTAAGAAGCATTTTGGATTTCTAAAGAATATTTGTTTAAGAAATATTTTGGATTTTCGAATTTCAGAGCATAAACGTGGATTTTTAAAGAAATAGTTTGGATTTTTAAAGATAAATTTTTAAGTAATATTTTGGATATTTAAAGAATACTTTGAACTTTTAAGAAATATTTTGGATTTTAAAGAATTTTTAAAGATATATTTTGGATCTTTAAAGAATATTTAAAGATATATTTTGGATCTTAAATATTTTTTTTAAATATTTTGGATTTTTAAAGAAATATTTTTGATCTTTAAAGAATATTTTTAGAAATTTTTTGGATCATCTTTGTGTTTATTTCAGCTTGAGTCAATATTTTGTTGTATTCAAGTATTTGAATAACAACAAAATGTTATACAGTGGATATGAAATTGATTAGTTGCGGGCGGAGGGTAGGGAATACTATAGTTTCAGTTGTCACCAAACAACTTCATCAGTTCCCTTTTCCGCCGACTCTGTATCGATAACAAAATACTGAAATACTGACTAAAGCTGAAATAAACACAAATATGTAAAATTCTGCAGTCCAACAATAAAAAACGTCAACAATATTTCGGATCTTAAAAAATGTTTTTAAGTAATATTTTGGATATTTAACGAATATTTTTTAAGAAAAATTTTGGATTTTTTAAGGATATTTTTTATGCAATATTCTGGATTTTTAAAGAATATTTTTTAAGAAAATTTTTGGATTTCTAAATAAATATTTTAGATTATTCACGAATCTTTTTATTAATATTGGTTTTTAGAGAATATTTTTAAGAAATAGAAAATATTTTTTAAGAAATATTTTGAATTTTTAAATAATGTTTTTGAAGAAATATTTTGGATTATAAAAAATATTTGTTTAAGAAATATTTTGAATTTTCGAATAACAGAGCAGTAAACGAGGATTTTAAAAGAATATTTTTTAAGGAATATTTTGGATTTATAAAAAATATTTTTTAAGAAATATTTTGGATTTTTAAACAGTATTTTTAAGGAATATTTTGGATTTTTAAAGACTAATTTTAAAGAAATATTTTGTATCTTTAAAGAATATTTTGTAAAAGATATTTTGGTTCTTAAAAAAATATTTTTAGGAAAAATTTTGCATTTTTAAAGAATATTTTTTATGAAATATTTTGGATTTTTAAAAAATATTTTTTATGAAATATTTTGGTTTTACACTTTGATACGACCAAAAATGTGCCTCATCGAAATAATGGTTTTAGACCCCAAGTATGTACGATATCCGTTTCAGACAATTTTGAGTCGATCTAGCAATGTCCGTCCGTCTGTCTGTCTGGCTGGCTGGCTCGCACGATAACTCTCGAACGGTTCAATCGATTCGGTTCAAATTTTGGGTATCGAAATATTTTGTCCATATGGGCCATATCGGTCCACTCCTTCAGGTACCTCCCCCACAAAAGTTCAAAAATGTTCGGAAAAATTGTTCGCACGATTACTCATAAAGGGAGTAACCGAATTAGTCCATACTTTGCACATCGTGACACTTCTACCAGACATAGATGAGGTTCCAATATGGACCCTATTGGTCCACTCTTTCAAGTACACCCCACACAAAATTTTGCTTAAGTGCAATTGAAGGCCTGCTCTCGAATCGCTTTGATTTTTGTTGCAGCCCCTTGTATTCACTACCCCCATTACAACGATATAATTTTTTTCAGGATCAAGTCCATACTTCCTCAGAAATCAGCACGAAAACTGCAAACAACCCATATAATACCATGTGTCGTAGTTGGAGCGCACGATAGCTTTCGAACGGATCAACGTATTTGGTTCAAATTTTCGGTCTTTCAATGTTTTGTTCAAACTTAGTTTAAGTTTGAAGAAAAACCATATCGGTCCACTCCTTCCGATACCTCCCCCACAAAGGTTCAAACTTTAACTCTAGGAGGGAGTAACCGAATTGAGCCAAACTTTGCTATTGGTAATATTACTTTCAGGCATAGATCGGGTACGTGGCTGAGGGTATATCTCTATCGGCTCAGCTGACTGATACTTTCTTTCTTGTTAAAGAATACTTTTAAGAAATAGTTTGGACATTTTAAGAAATATTTTCGATTTTTAAAAAATATTTTTTAAGAAATATTTTAGACTTTTAAAGAACATTTTCTAAGAAATATTTTGGATTAAAAAAATATTTGGATTTTTAAAGAAACATTTTTGATTTTTCAAGAATATTTTTTAATAAATATTTTGAATTATTCAGGAATATTTTAATTAATATTGGATTTTTAGAGAACATTTTTAAGAAATAGAAAACATTTTTTTAAGAAACATTTTCGATTTTCAAAGAATATTTTTTAAGAAATATTTTGAATTTTTACGAATCTTTTTGAAAAATTTTTTGGATTTTAAAAAATATTTGTTTAAGAAATATTTTGAATTTTCGAATATCATAGCAGTAAACGTGGATTTTTAAAGAATATTTTTAAAGATTTTTTTTGGATTTTTAAAGAATATTTTGGATTTTTAATGAATAATTTTTAGGAAATATTTTTGATCTTTAAAGAATATTTTAAAGAAATATTTTGGATCTTTAAAAATTTATTTAAAAAAATATTTTGGATTTTTAAAGAATATTTTGGATTTTTAAAGAATAATTTTTAAGAAATATTTTTGATTTTTAAAGAATATATTTTAAGAAATATTTTGGAAGTTTTATATAATTTTTTTTAAGAAATATTGTAGATTTTTAAAGAATATTTCTTTAAGAAATATTTTGGATTTTTAAATTATATTTTTTCAAGGAATATCAGAGCAGTAAACATGGATTTTTAAAGATTTTTAAGAAACATTTTGGATTTTTGAAGAATATTTCTACAAGGAATATAATTTTTTTAAAAAATATTTTAAATAAAACAATAGGCCCATCTGTGGTAAGATATTCAGTGCCAGTGTTATATGCAAATGATAGCGCTGCGCAGTGGAAGAACATTCAAACATGCCAGAATGCCGCCCTGAGGTTGCAATAGGGGGTCCACTGGTGTCCCGAATGAGGCAACGAAGATTTTAACTGTGCATCAGCACAACAAGATGTTGTCGATGCAGTACCTGTTTGGGAGTTATCGCTGTGTACAGGTTTCCCCACCCATGCAAACATCTCTCGGTGTTGCTGGGTAGACTGTACAATTAGGCGCATTGTTAATTAGAGTTGGGTAATCTAGTTCCTAGGTCCTTGTACTAGTTCCAAAACGTATGAGTAACATCATAAAATGTAGCGTGTGATATTAAGTATACGCAGTTTGATCATAGAAAAAAAGTTTGGGCCATTGGAACTGCGAAGTGAACTAGATAGTGCCATATAGTTCCTTTGGCACAACTCTATTGTTAATGATGCCTAAAAATTTAAACTACGAAATAGAATATTTATTTATCTGTTAAAACATAATATTTTAAAACAGTATCAAGAGTTTACTTACAAATTAATTTTTACATTTTCAAAAGCCAGTCTTACCTAAAATAAAAAAGAAAGAGATGTATTAGATATTAAAATACATTGATTATGACTTAATATTTTGAAATTAGGCTGGTTTTAAGGAACACACCTAAATAAGGCCAACAAAATATATTTCCATTAAAAATATAAAATTATGAGAAACTAATAACAATGCTATCTAAAGGCACTTAAAGTAACCATTCAGAATTAAGCTCTAAAATAGATAAGATACGCCTCTAATTCCACCTAACATCAAATTAAAAAATGCTAAATAATTTCAAAACATTTCCCATCACAATGGTATTAAAACATTTTAATTTTTTTTTTTTGCATTGAGAAAAAACAATCCCATTTTTAAAATATTTGCAACTTGTTATAAATTAATAGAGCAATAAATATGCCTCTAAGGAAATTTGATTTATTGCCTTAATCTAAACTTATTAAAAGGTTTAATTTTAAAAACAATTGAAAAACACAACGAAAAAAGAAACATTCCAACAAAAAAAAAAAAAAAACACAAATAATTCTGAAAATATTTTTAATGCAATAAAAGAAATAACAAAAAAAAAAAAATAATCGGCTAACTAAAAATAGCAAACATTACTTGCCGCAACGGCAACACACAAAAAAACAAGAAACGAAGCGAAAAGCCATGGAAAATCGGCAAAAAACGGCACAAACAAAAATTTTTGAAAGGTGCACTCGAATGCATTTTTATTATTGTTGCCGTTGTTGTTGTTGTTGTTGTTCATTTACAATTTGTTGTTGATGGGGTTTCTTAGACAATAAACAACGCCAAAAGAAGCAAAACAAACAAAAAACCAAGACTGCAATTTTTTTACATTCAATTTATCAGTCCAAAAGCATGGTGCTGGTGGTGGTGGTGATGGCAGTGCACAGCTAACAATTCAAAAGTTACGTAAAAATATACAGCACCAGAGCACCACCACACAGTGCCACAGCTAGAAGAGAGTTCAATGACTTTTTAGTTTTCCAAAAATTTGAGAAAATGTTTTTTTTTTTAATTTTTGAATAATTCTTCAATGTTATTATACAAAATTAACACTATATACCCTACTTCAATATATGTATGTATGTCTATTCCAGAACCTGCAAGAAATACTAAAAATTAGTAGATTCATGCAGTTCTGGAACAGACCACATATGACATGTGACAGGTGGATGAACTGAGTGTTTTATACTCTCCACTCTGGTCATTATACAAATGCTCTTCCTTCATAATCCGTAATTTTTGTTCTGTTGATTTGATGGTGTTTTTATTTTTTTTTATTTTATTTTTTATTTCATTCTCCAATTGTAATATTTTATTCTCCAAAAATTTCTTAATTAATGGCTTTGTTGGTCCAAGGACTAATCGTGGATTTTTAGAGGGTATTCCATGGTCGATCTCATAGACCATAATCTGTTGACTTTGGTGCTTTAGTTATTTCTATTATTTTTTTGTTTGTCTTCCATTCCCTGGCATTGTGTTTGAAACTTTGGCGCTGTTAGTTTTTCCATACCCCATGATATCGAGACGATATCTCCACATAAAAATGGGTGCGTTCTTGTAACTGCCATATAGAATGGCAACAGGCCATAGCCTTGACAGAAAAAAATACTGCACTCAGCAACAACGAGAATATCAAAAAAAAACATATTCGAAACAAAACTTAAAATGCGATGCATCTTAATCAAAATGTGAAACCGACAAGTCGACGACGCTTTACTTCTTTTAAAGGCACCTACATACATACATACAGACAAACATATGTACATACATACAGAGAATGTTCTTGCCGCTGTTGCACTATCTACATAGAATGTCTCTAAAGGCCAATATCGTTATAAACAATATTTAATTAAAATATTTTGCAATCAATTCAAATAAAAAATGAGAAAAAAAAACAAGAAAATATTTACTGATATTACTATATGTTTGAAAATTTATGTACAAATCTAAATTATATAACAAATAATTGTATAAGGTTAAATGTGAAGTAAATTTTGTTTAAGATACCAACACCCCTTTTGACCCATACACATGTACGCTGTCATGATAATGACAAATGTTTTAAGTAATACAAATAAATGTTTTAATTATATTATTAAATAAAAATGTTATGCTAAGTATAAATCAAATATAACATTTAAGTTTGAAATATTTGTCACCATTGCTTTTGATATCCAAACATATAACATAACGCTCATTTACTCAAAGAGTGGCATAACTTAAAAAATCAATTTTTTGAGTTAGCAATTTATATTTTATTACCCTCAGCCTTTAGGCTAAGGAGGGTATATACAATTGATACGACGAAAATGTGCCTCATCGAAATAATGGTTTTAGACCCCAAGTATGTTTGGACGAAATGTGTTTCGGACAATTTGGAGTCGATCTAGCCATGTCCGTCCGTCTGTCTGTCCTGCTGGCTGGAGCGCACGATAACTCTCCAACGGATGAACCGATTCGGTTCAAATTTTGGCTTTCGTAATATTTTGCCCAAACTTAGTTTAAGTTCGAAGATGAGCTACATCGGTCCGCTCCTTCCGGTACCTCCCCCACAAAAGTTCGAAAATGTTCGGAAAATTTGTGCGCACACTAACTCTTGCAGGGAGTAACCGATTAGGTCCATACTTTGCTCATCGTAATATGTGTGTCAAACTTAGATAATGTATTAATATAGACTCAATTGGCACATTCCTTCGGGTACCTCCCACACAAAATTTCGGAAAAGTTCAGTTTAAGGCCATCTCTCGAATCGCTCTGTTTTTTGTTTTCGCAAATTGTATTCACTGCCCTCAATACGACGGTACAAGTTTCATTAGGGGCAAGTCCATACTTCCTGAGTTACAAAAAACCCCTGTGACACCGTGTGAGGTAGTTGGAGCGCAAGATTACTCTAGAACAGATCTGCCGATACGGTCCAAAATTTGGCCTTAGTAATATTTTGTCCAAACATAGTTTAAGTTTGAAGATAACCCATATCGGTCCTCTCCTTCAGGTACCGCCCCCACAAAAGTTCAAAAATGTTCGGAAAATTTGTTCATACGGTAACTCTTGAAGGGAGTGGCCGAATTGGTCCATACTTTACACGTCCTAATATATCTACTAGATATAGATCAGGTTCAAATATGGGCTATATTTGTCCACTCCATCCGGTACCTCCCACACAAAATTTCGGATAAGTTCACTTTAAGAGCTGCTACCGAATCATTTTTGTTAAAGCAATTTGCATTCGCTGCCTCAATTACGATGGTAAACGTTTTTTCAGGGGTAAGTCCATACTTCTTGAGCAAACATCCCGAAGGGTGTAACCCTATGGCACCATATGTAGTGGCTGGAGATCCACTTCCATAATGGTCAATGTAGTATCTCCTCCGCAAAACTTTTGATCTATAATCCTAATGAACATTTTTGTCGGTTCAAGTTCCCAAAATGTTTACAAACCCCTAAATACATACTTTTTTGGGAAAAAAAATGTTTCAATATATACAGGCTGAGGGTGTATCTCTGTCGGCAAAGCCGACTGATACTTTTTTACTTGGTTTGTTGTATAACTAGACAGCGGAATTTTATGCAACCCCAATTTTTGGTCCGATTACTGTAAAATTTTGGGACTGGGCATATTTGTTGGCTTCTGATTACATTGCAATCGAAACATATGACATATGCAAAATTATGCATATGCAAAATTTATGCAATTTCTTAAGCATCAAATATTTCAATAATAGGTACAAAAATGTTTGTGTGTACAATTTTCCTGTTTAAAATTCGCTTCAGACAAGTCGATAAAATAGATAAATGTACAACCAACCACAGCCACAACCTTCAAAATACCAGAAATCGGGAGGTACCATTCTATGGGGGCTATATGAAGACAAGGTCCTATACAGAAGAATTTCAAATGGATTTTTTTATACCCTCAAGGAAGACTTAGTACCAAATTTCAGTAATTTCGGAGTGATATTTAGGCCACAACCTTCAAAATACCGAAAATCGGGGGTACCGTTCTGTGGGGGCTATATGAAGACGTGGACCTATACCGACAAATTTCAACTGGAAGGTTTTATACCCCCAACGAAGACTTAATACCAAATTCTAGCCATTTGCGAGGGATAGTGAGGCCACAGCCATCAAAATACCTATAAGAAGACGTAGACCTATACCGACAAATTTCAGATGGATTGTATTATACCCCCAAGGAAGACTTTATACCAAATTTCAGCCATTTCGGAGGGATATTGAGGCCAGCCACAACCATCAAAATACCGGAAATCGGGAGGTACCGTCGTATGGCGGCTATATGTAATCGTGGACCTATACCGACAAATTTTAGGTCGAAAATTTTATACCTACAAGGAAGACAAAATATCAAATTTAGTTCATTTCGGTGGGATATTAAGGCCACAACCTTCAAAATACCGAAAATCGAGAGGTACAGCACTATGAGGGTTATACGAAGACTTGGACCTGTACCCACAAATTTCAGGTGGAAGATTGTATACCCCCAACGAAGACTTAACACCAAATTTCAGACATTTCGGTGGGATACTTAGGCCACATGTCCTTGAATATGGTTTTGCATATGCTCATTTTATGCAAATATGTCAAAATATGCAAAATATGCAAACATTTCTTTGTCTAGTTCGTTTTATTTTGTGATAAAACGAGTTTCTGTCTAATCAGATTTTCTCTACGACCATCCTAACCATATATGCATTTGTATAGAATTCCGCTGTCTAGTAATAATCTTTTTAAGGTGTTATCCCCAGTTGTGCACACCAAAAAGCCCCATAAAAGCCTGTGTACATAAGCTGCCTTGCCTGGATGCCTTGCTTTTCTGCTTCATTTCTGAAATAATAAAAATAAAAGAATAAGGAAGGCCGAGCAAATTTCGAACTGGTTTGCCCTTTTCTTTTTTATTCTTTTATCAGAGGCAAGCAAGGTAAGCAGGCGAGGCAGCTTATGTACGCTGGCCTTTATACCCTCAGCTTTTACGCTATCGACGTTATTTACATTTTCATACGGGCACAATGTGATTCATCGAAATAATGGTTTTAGACCCCAAGTTTGTTTGGACGAAATCCGTTTCAGACAATTTGGAGTCGATTTAGTTAGGAGCGCACGATAACTCTCGAACAGATTAACCGATTTGGTCCAAACTTTGACTTTCGTAATATTTTGTTCAAAATTAATTTAAGTTCGAAGTTTGTTGTAACAACTTGTATTCGCTGCCCTCATTACGACGGTACAAGTTTTAACAGGGGCAAAACCATACTTCCAGAGGAAATGGCCCGAAAATTGTAAAACCCGATATGACACCATGTGTAGGTGGATAGAGCGCATGATTACAAGGTCAAAAATTTAGCAGTCGTAATATTTTGTGCAAGCTTACAGCAAGTTATAAGATGCGCCATATCGCTCCACTCCTTTGGGTACCTACCCCACAAAAGTTCAAAACTTTTCGCAAAAATGGTGTGCACGATAACTATCAAAGGGACTTACCGATTTGTTCCATACTTTGCACATCGTAATATTTCTACCAGCCGTAGATAAAATGGACGATATCGGTTCACTCTTTCTGGTACCCCCACACAAAATTTTGGAAAAGTGCAGTTTAAGACCTCCTCTCGAATCGTTCTGATTTTTGTTGTAACAACTTGTGTTCGCTCCCCTCATTACGACGATACAAGTTTTTTCAGGGGCAAGTCCATACTTCCTGTGAAAATGGCCCGAAAATTGTAAAACCTGATATGACACCATGTGTAGGTGGATGGAGCGCATGATAACAAGGTCAAACATTTTGCAGTCGTAATATTTTATGCAAACTTACTTCAAGTTCTAAGATGGACCATATCGGTCCTCTCCTTTTGGGTACCTCCTCCACAACAGTTTCGCTAAAATGCTGCGCACGACAACTCTCGAAGACAGTAACAGATTTGTTGCATACTTTGCACATCATAATATTTCTACGAGACAGAGATCACGTTATAATATGGACTATTTATGTCAACTCCTTCAGGAGGTACCCATACAAAATTTTGGAAAAGTGCAGTTTAGGACCTCCTTTCGAATCGTTTGTTGCTCTCAAGGCCCCTGTTGCGATGGTACAAGCTTTTTGAGTGGATAGTCCATACTTTTTGAAAAATGACCCGAAAGTGTAAAAAACCGCTACGGCCAGTAAGTGTAGTGGCTGGTGGGTACGACAACTCTCGAACCGAATACTGCGTTGGTTCACACTTCTTCGAATATTAGATAAAATTCGAAGGTGGTGCTTATAGATCCACTTCTTCCGGTACCTTCCCCACAAAAGTTCGCATAAATTAAGCAACCGGTTTGGTCCAAATTTTGGATCTCGAAATATTTTGTCCAAACTTAGTTTATGTTCAAACGTTGGCCCTATCGGTACAATCATTAGGGTACCACCCACATAAATGTTCAAGATTTTTGTTTATGTGCGGTTAAGGGTCTGTTCGAGGATCCGAGTATCCCACTTCTAGTGTCGCTGTTTACAGCGATAACATGAAATAACATGAATAACACTTCCAAAATGGACTGTGTAGGTCCATTCCTTTAGGTACCTCTTCCGCATAAAATAACATGAATAACACTTCCAAAAATGGACTATGTAGGTCCATTCCTTAGGTACCTCATCCGCAAAACTTTTGAGCTTTAATCCAAATCCATATTTTTGTCGGCAAGTTCACACGACCGAAATTCTGAAAATCCCATAAATACATAAGTTTTTTTGGTAAATAAATGTTCCAATTCACTTAAGCTGAGGGTATATCTCTGTCGGCAAAGCCGACTTATACTGATTTACTTGTTTAGTATAGGCTCCATATAACGGTACCTCCCGATTTTATGTATTTTGATAATTTTGACATTTGAGGTTCCAGGGTGGTCATAAAACTTCTCCACCAAAAATTATCAACAAACGTCACCTCCCGATGTTCTGTATTTTGAGAATTTTAGCTACATTTTTGAACCGAGCTACATGTAAATTGACATTTGAGGTGCCCAGTGGTCACTAATCTTCTACACCAAAAATTGTCAACTTAAGTCCATGTTTTGGTATAGTCCCCATATAAAGGTATCTTCTGATTTCAGGTGTTTCTGGAGTTTAGCTACATTTGTTGTCCAAACTATCTGTAATTTGACAATTGATGTTCCCGGTTGCCACAAAGTCTCTATCATGACCTACTAAACCTTACAGAATAAAAAGACCAGCAAGTTCTGCTTTAAACGATTCGTCGGTAGCTGTGTTTGTTCTAATGGCTCGCGAAGCATAAGCGGTTCCTGAACGATTTATAGATAATCGGAACTTGATAACGGTATGTAGATAATTGAGAACTTGTGGTAGTCTAGCGCTACGGTCTAGTTTCTAGCATGCGCTACTGATTTGCAAAATAAGGAACAGCTCACCGTAAGGTCCAGTGGCATTACTGGCCCAAAGGCCCAGTGGAATGGCTGATGAGAAGCCCAGTGAAACAGCTGGACAGAGGGTCATGTGGTCCTGTGGAACTGCCGATCTGAAGGCCCAATGAAAAAGCTGATCAGTAGGTTCTGCAGAACTGATGACTCGATGTTTTGTGCAACTGCTGACCCTAAGGCCAGTGAAACAGTTGCCCCGAAAGCCGTATTTATGGGGAGCTCTCAAAAATAATTCCCAAAATGATGACAACCGAGTTGTAATTTGGCGGATTTTGAACAACTTATTATCCCAACCCGTGTAGCTAACTCCCTGCAGTAGTCAGCTCCCCCACAGCATTCATTTCTGAAAATACTTGAGTTACTTCAGGTACGAAGTACATGAGAATTATTTGTCGCTGTTGGTAAATTTGCAGCGAACAAGTAAAAAAGTGCCTCAGCCTCTGTGAATTGAAACTTGAACTTGCCAACAAAAAAACGGGATTTGGATTAATGCTCATAATGTACCATCGTAATAACAGCCTTGAGTGCAGCATATTGCAAGAAAAGTCAAAAGGATCGGAGAGTAGGTCCTAAACAGCACTTTTCTGAAATTTTGTGTGGGTACTCGAAGGAGTTGACGTATATCGAATTGTTCCACAAACGTCCCAGAAGGGGCATGGGAGACTTCTCTCATATCAATGAGTACACCCCGATTCATATTAGCTCAATGATATGGGACCTACAGTTTATCGCCGAGTCCGAACGGCGTGTCTTAAGACACCACTTGTAGACAAGTTTTACATGGCTGAAATAGTCAGGAAATGTCGCCAACATTACTGAGGGGTATTTTGCCACCGTTGAAAATTGTTTGATATTGCCTGGCCGAGAAATTGAACCCACAACCTTCATCGTGCAAGGCGGGTGTGCATACCATTGCACCACGGTGGCAACCATATATATTCAGATATATTAAAACCTGATCTATGTCTCGTAGAAATATCACGATGTGCAAAGTATGGACCGAATCAGTTACTTCCCTCGAGAGTTATCGTGCGCACCATTTTAGCGAAAAGTTTTGAACTGTTGTGGGAGTCGTACCCAAAGGAGTGGACCGATATCGCCCATCATAGAACTCTAAGGTTGCGCAAAATATTACGACTGCCAAATTCTGGATCAAATTGGTACCGTGCGCTGCATCCAATACTCATGGTGTCTTAGCTGGTTTTTACAGCATTCGGATCATTTTCTCAGGAATTATAGACTTGCCTCTGAAAAAAAATTGTATCGTCGTAATGGGGACAGCGAATAAATGTTGGTACAACACAAATCAAAACGATCCGAGAGGAGGTCTTCAACTGCACTTTTCCGAATTTTTATGTGGGAAGTACTCGAAGTTGTGGACCGATATAGTCCACATTCGGACTTGATCTATGTCTGGTAGAAAAATTACGATGTGCAAAGTATGGAGCAAATCTGTTAGTCCCTTCGAGAGTTATCGTGCGCATAATTTCTGCGAAAAATTTTGAACTTTTGTGGGGAAGGTAACCGAGGGAGTGAACTGATATGGCTCATCTACGAACTTGAACTAAGTTTGGACAAAATATTACGGAAGCCAAATTTTGGACCAATTCGATTAATCCGTTTGAGAGTTATCGTGCGCTCCAGCCAGCCATACAGACCGACGGACGGACGGACGGATATTGCTAAATCAACTCCAAATTGTCTGAAACGGATTTCGTTCAAACATACTTGTGGTCCAAAACCATTATTTCGATGAGGCACATTTTGCCCGTATGGAAGTTTATATATCCGCGTTAGCACAAATGCTGAGTGTATAAAAACGTCACTCACATAGTGGTATTGGGTATATTGAAAGAAAAACAATTCTAACTAGGCGTTTACACAACACAATTTGTCTTAAAATACAACCCTGATTTACTAACACAAACATACATTTGTCGTTTGTCTCCCAGCTGCCCATCATTTTTTCACAGACAGTAGGGGGAAAAAATGGTGATATTTTTGTAAAAAAAAAGCTTTGTTCCTTTACTTTTTTAATGGTAAAATTGGTAAAAGAGAAAACAGTTAAAATTGCTCTCTCATGACCAGTTTTACCAGAAAAGTAATGGAACGAAAAAATGGTAGATCTGGTAGCAATGTCAAAAAGAAACATAAAAATTCACTTTTGTTCTTTTATTTTACAGTTTTTGATTTTGTTTTGTCAGCATTCGCTTATTTCCATCTGTTTTTGTCCATTTTTTCTTAATTGTCAAATAATCGACAAACAAATGTCGACAAATCAGTTCTACCTTTTTTACCAGGAGAACTTGTCTGGTAGCCTGTGGTAGACATTTCGGTTCTCTCTCCCTTCTCTCTCTCTCTCTTAAAAATTACTTCCAGTTTTACCGCGTTTTGGGGTTAAGAAAGGCTTTGCAAGTTAAAATGGTAACAAGTGGAAAAAATGATAACTTGAGGTAAGTAAAGGAACACAACTAAAAATTGAAATAATAATTGAAATGTTTTGAAAACAAAAGAACATGAACAATAACAACATATTTGAGCGGAGAACAAAAAAAATCGACGATTTTCATTCATAATTTTACAACTGTTTTTGCAGTTGACGGGACGCCTACGTCACACAGGCAAGTTTTGGGGTTTTGACAAGTAATACATGAACTCAACTTTCCTGTCATGTGTAAACGCTGGGTAAACTAATGCCAGTCATATTAATAACTTCAATTTATTAAGGTTTAATACATTGTTTATAATATTTTGCTTAATAAAACAAAATAAAAATATTATCTAGTACTTGGTATAATTCTTAAATGCAAATGTTTAGGTTGCTGGCATTATTGTGTTATTTTAGCTAAAAAGAAGGTCTAGGCATAACGGTCCCGCTGCATTAAAAATAATTCCAGCTGAGCAACAAAAAGTCACAAAGTTTTAGCGCTGTTGTTGTTGTTGTTTGCTCTAAAGGGAGCAGCATCAACTGCCGCCAACAACTAAACTAGAAGCACAAGTGTTTATGAAGTGTCTTGGTAATTTGTATGGAAATGGATGTTTTAACTTAGATAATTGGTTATGTTAATGCAATCGCTGTGCACCACCACCGCCGCCTTTCCATCTAAATTACATGAAACGAATCAAAATTGCCGTTGGTAGCAAAGTTACCAATTCGTTCGAATATTGACTATGAACCAGCAACAGATAGCAGCAACAGCAACCTATTAAAGAAATCCAAACTACATACTTTGACATTACACACACACGAACAGCCAATAATGATCGCTTGATCAATAAACACAACAATGTGAGGCCGTTAAGAGAATGAGCCGCTGTATCTCTACCTTTAGTTAAGTTACTTAAACAATTATTAATTAATTTCTATTAATTATCGTTTATGGTTAAATGGAAACTAAACAACCGTAGCAAAACTAACTGCAATAGCTGCTAGAGAAAAAACATTTTTATTTCTTATATCTTGCGGTGGTAAAAAAAATAAGAAATAACCTTGGAAAGAAAACTAAACACACAGAAGCCACAAACAAGAATATGTCGTGATAATCACAAATTAATTTTTATCGTATTAAACAATTGCTTATTTATTCTTTATTATGATGATTTCTTTATTTTATTTGAAATATTAGGAGAAATAGTTGTACAACGCAGATTGAAGCAGATTATTTTGTCATACCGTTTGAAGCACATCGAAGTTTTTTTCTTAGTCTCAATTAGTATACCATAACTGCGGGTATCTGAGAAGTTGGCGTTTACCACCGAAATGGGTGCTACATCGAAACATGGACCTATGGCGAACATAAAAAATACAGTGTGCATTTTTAATTTAATATTTTTTTCAATTTTGATTTTTTTATAAAAATCTTTTAACAAAATCGAAAAAATAAAAATTCCCCATTGTACTGCAAAATTGAAGACAAATCAAAAGTTTGACTTTTACCCCAACCAACATTTGATAGAAACAAATGTCTCGATTTTGATGGAATTTTTTATTGATGGACGCTCAGATTGTTATCTCTTGCACAAAAAATATGTATTAAAATTTGTTACTATTTGCTGTAAATTATTTATTACGGTTTTTTAATATACGCCACTATTTTATTGTAGAACTAAATACCTGCATTTATTATATTCGTATATCCAATGAAGTAAAATATGTTATTAACTTATTAAAAATATAATGCCAATTATTTTATTACACACAGAATAATGTTTTCTTTCAAATATATTTGCGAATTGTTCTATATTTCTTTTTTATAAATAATATGCAACTTTTTCGAGCTTGAGATAACTTTTGTTTATTAACTAACAAATTATTTGTGTTTACCTCTGTCTATTAAGTCGAGTTTTAATGATAATAGCGTTTATTTAAAAATTAAAGCATACTTTCAGGCAGTACAAATAAAACAAAGCTTTTTTAACATAAAATTAAAACAAAAGCTAATGAAATTATGGTTCAAAACTGTAGTTTAAAATTGCTAACATGTTAACTTGACAATGCTAATTGAATTGAAAAAAATGGTCACAGTAGGTAAGTAAGGCTATCTCATTTTGAAACGAGGGAAGAAAATTGAATTTTCCATTGAAATGTGTTCTTCTGTTGGCTACTTGTTTGGGATTTTTTACAGAAACGTCATTACGTGCGGTCATAATTTAAAGACCTATATTTTACCTAAATATTACAGCCCTATCTAAATCTATTTAGAAAACATAGTTTTTTTACACAAAAAATCCTTTTAGACGCACTGTGGGACCTCAAGAGGTCTTTTGTTGCCTATAGAAGACCCCATGAGAGCTTCTGTTGCATAAGAAGACCTACAGAGGTCTCTTGTTAGCTATAGAAAACCTCATTACATCTTCTATTGTCTATAAAATACTTCATAAGATATTTTGTTGCCTGTAGAAGATATCAAGTGGTCTTATGTTGCCCATGGAAGACTCCCATAGGTCTTCTGCTCCCTATAGAAGTCATAAAGAGGTCTTCAGTTGCCTATATAAGATTTCACGAAATCCTCTTTTGCCTATAGAAGACCCCCTGTTGCCCATAGAAGACATAAAAAGGTCTTCGAGTGCCTTTAGAAGACCTTATTAGGTCCTCTGTTACCTAAAAAAGTCCTCATGCGCCTTCTGTTACCTATAAAAGGAATCAAGATGTATTTTATTGTACCCCAAGAGATCTTTTGATACCTACAAGACACCGAATGAGGTCTTCTGTTGCATATAGAAAACCTCAAGAGGTCTTCTGTTGCCTATAGGAGACCTCATGCGGTCTTTTGTTGCATATAGAAAGAATCGAGATGTCTTTTGTTGCATATAGAAGACCTGAAGATTCTTTTGATGCCTATAAGATACCTCATGAGGT
Organism: Musca autumnalis; assembly: GCF_047663935.1. Classification (NCBI taxonomy): domain Eukaryota; kingdom Metazoa; phylum Arthropoda; class Insecta; order Diptera; family Muscidae; genus Musca; species Musca autumnalis. The sequence continues at coordinate 70,124,359 of NW_027412088.1, read as the reverse complement.
CTTCTGTTTTCTATAGAAAACATAAAGTGGTCTTCTGATGACTGTAGAGGATCCTCAAGAGACTTCCTGTTGCCTACACGGAGGGAAAAAAGTCTCTCTAACATATGTCCTAAACATATTTTGCAGCAAACCTATATTTGTTTGCAACCAGTCCCAAACATAACATATGTTTGGATACAAACAAATATTTTTTAGATATAATATAAATACAAACCCAAATGCCACAAATGTAAAACAAATTGAAATGTACGCTCACTTGCTCTCAATAATCGCTCACTGTCTATTTCTAACATATACACACATTTATAAATGGTGGTGGTTTATTGAAATACATAGAAATACCAAACACAAAAGCAACAACAGACACATTATAATAATTATAATTGTTCCACAAACATCCCATAAGGGACAAGAGAAACTTCTCTCATATCAATGAGTGCACCCCGATTCATATAAGCTCCACTCGGGATATCCGAAAATGCTTCTCACTATTGGAAAGGCCTGTTTTAGAACTCCTTTGTAAATTTTCGTGCGCCTTTAAGGTGAAAGAAATAGGCGCCCAAGTCCTTCATGATTAGTAAGGACTATCCGCATTAAGTAAACAATTACATAACTGTATAACTATTTTTTCGCGTCTATTGACTGGAAGACCATCTTCTAAATTGTTTTTGCAGCTATGAATGTGCTTTTCTGGTGCTGGAACGCATTACTAATTATTAAGGACATGGGCGCCAATTTACTTCACCCTAAATGCGCACGACAACTTCTAAAGGAGTTCTAAAACAGGCATTTCCAATAGTGAGAAGCATTTTTGGATATCCCGCGTGGAAATTTCATCACGATTTTATAAACTTTTGTACACTTCGAGTCATCAAAACTTTAAATTTTGAAAAGAAATGCGGATATCCTTGTGGGGCCGCCATATTCTACAGTGGTAAATGTTCTCTAAAATGTATGGGAATGGCTTATTCGTAAAATATACGACTAAAGGAGACTGCACGCTTCCAAAAATAAACTTGTTGAATGAAAAAAGCAAGCTTTGTTAGGCATTATACCTGATTATTTAAAGAATCATTGCCAAAGCAGGATATACGGGTGTATCCTTAATCAGGAGGGATATACTTTTACTGAATATTACTGAAATTACTTCGTTTTTAATATAGAGTTAATATGCATCGATATTCGAATACAATCTTTCTGTATTCTATTCAAATGAGCCAAACTTTTTACTTAAATTTTTGACTTCATTTTGTTTTCCTTGCATAATTCTTATACAAATTGGATTTGAATGCAAATGAATGACTAAGTTTACTCCAAACACATGAAGCAAAATACAATAAAACTTAAAAACTTCATATCTTGTATAATTCGGAAAAAATGGAGGATGAAAAAAATTTTGCAGGGGGGTTCTATTCAAGTGAGCGGCAGTGTAGATATATAGAAATATAGAACGCTTCTCCTTAGTTGTGAAGTAAAACACTTTCTCCTGAAAGTTGAAATCATCAGCGGGAAATCGGCATCTGGAATCAAATGATTACTAGACAGCGGTATCCTATGCAAATGCATATATGGTTAGGATGGTCGTAAAGAAAATCTGATTAGACACAGAATAAAAACGAAATAGGCCCAGAATTTTTTGCATATCGTGCATATTTTTACATATTTGCATAAATGAGCATATGCAAAACCAAATGCAAAAATATATACAAGGATTTGTGGTCTAAAAATCCCACCGAAATGACTAAAATTTGGTATTTAGTCTACGTGGGGGGTTTAAAACTTTCCACCTGAAATTTCTCCGTACAGGTTCATGTCTTCATATAGCCCCCATAGTACGGTACCTTCCGATTTCCAGTATTTTAAAGGTTGTGGCCTCAATATCCCACCAAAATGGCTGAAATTTGGTATTAAGTCTTCCTTGGGGGTAAACAACTTTCCACCTAAAATTTGTCGGTTTAGGTTCAGGTCTTCATATAGCCCCCATAGAACGATACCTCCCGATTTTCAGTATTTTGAAAGTTGAGGCAGTGGTTATACATTCCCAGCAAAATGTTCGATGCCAAGAATGCTATTGAATCATGGGTGCAAGTGATCTGGCATGTCATCTTTTTAGCATTTTCACTCATGAATTTTATATGAGCGTGACTGCTATAAGATGACATTCATTTTCGGATCTAAAGATGACATTCATTGTTGGATCCTAAGTATGTCATTTTCACCAACCCTTTGGCATGACATTTTCATGTCTTCTTTGGAAAATGGAAAATTCTGTATTGAAATATGATTTTCATGACAAACCAAACTCTATATTAATTCAAACTAATTCATGAAATAACTAGAACTAATTTATCAGCATAACGTTTACACCCAAAATTTCAATTTAATCACCGCCGCTGCACCGCAACAGTGTTTACTTCGTCCACACTCAGCCACTGATTTTGTTTCATCTTACAAATGCTTTTCCATTATCTTCTCATCACCGTTTCAGATTTCGACATGGACTCCAACAGCACTCCTTTAAGAATTTCTAGTTCGTGAACCTACATTTAATTTGTAATTATACCCTCAGCCTTTAGGCTAAAGAGGGTATTTACACTTTGATACGACCAAAAATGTGCCTCATCGAAATAATGGTTTTAGACCCCAAGTATGTTTTTACGATATCCGTTTCAGACAATTTTGAGTAGATCTAGCAATGTCCGTCCGTCTGTCTGTCTGGCTGGCTGGTGCGCACGATAACTCTCGAACGGATCAATCGATTCGGTTCAAATTTGGGTATCGAAATATTTTGTCCAGATTCGATTTAAGTTCGAAGATGGACCATATAGGTCCACTCCTTCAGGTACCTCCCCCACAAATGTTCAAAAATTGTCGCAAAACTTGTGCGCACGATAACTCTACCAAACTTAGATGAGGTTCCAATATGGACTCAATCGTTCCACTCCTTCGGGTACCTCCCACACAAAATTTCAGAAAAGTTCAGTTTAGAAACTGGCCTCGAATCGCTTTGATTTTTGTTTACGCAAGTTGTATTCGCTGTCCTCTATACGACGCTGTAAGTTTCATTAGGGGCAAGTCCATACTTCCTGAGAAAATAACCTGAAAGTTACAAAAACCCCTATAACACCGTGTGTAGTGGTTGGAGCGCAAGATAACTCTGGAACGGATCTGCCGATTCGGTCGAAAATTTGGCTTTCGTAATATTTTGTCCAAACTTAGTTCAAGTTCAAAGATGGATTATATCGATCCACTCCTTCCGGTACCTCCCCCACAAAAGTTCGAAAATGTTCGGAAAATTGGTGCGTACGATAACTCTTGAAGGGAGTAACCGATTTGGTCCATACTTTGCCCATCGTAAAATGTGAAACAGACATAGATAATGTTTCAATATAGACTTAATCGGTCCACTCCATACGACGGTACAAGTTTCATTAGGGGCAAGTCCATACTTCCTGAGAAAATAGCCTGAAAGTTGCAAAAAAAAAACCCTATGACACCATGTGTGGTGGTTGGAGCGCAAGATAACTCCAGAACGGATCTGCCGATTCGGTCCAAAATTTGGCCTTAGTAATATTTTGTCCAAACATAGTTTAAGTTTGAAGATAAGCCATATAGGTCCACTCCTTCAGGTACCTCCCCCACAAAAGTTCAAAAATGTTCGGAAAATTTTTTTATACGATAACTCTTGAAGGTGTGGCCGAATTGGTCCATACTTTACACATCCCAATATATCTACTAGATATAGATCAGATTCAAATATGGACTATGTTTGACCACTCCATCCGGTACCCCCCACACAAAATTTCGGATAAGTTCACTTTAAGACATGCTATCGAATCACTTTGATTTTTGTTGAAGCAACTTGCATTCGCTGCTTCAATTACGACGGTAAACGTTTTTTCAGGGGCAAGTCCATACTTCTTGAGCAAACATCCCGAAGGGTGTAAAAACCCTCTATGGCACCATATGTAGTGGCTGGTGAGCCACTTCCATAATGGTCAATGTAGATCCATTCCTTTAAGTATCTCCTCCGCAAAACTTTTGATCTCTAATCCTAATGAACATTTTTGTCGGTTCAAATTCCCAAAATTTTTAAAAACCCCTAAATATACACTTTTTTTGGAAAAAAAAACATTTTCAATATATACAGGCTGAGGGTATATCTCTGTCGGCAAAGCCGACTGATGCTTTTGTACTTGTTTTACTTCAATACAACTTGTGGTAGGGGGTATAACAAGTTCGGCCGAACTTAACGCCTTTCTTACTTACTTACTTTACTTACTTAGCTGGCCTTTTACAGAACATTTGTTCCATAAGCCGAACTAAGAAAAAATCTCCAATCCTCTCTATTTGCTGCTGTATTTTCCCAATCTGGGATATGTAGCTTACTGATATCTCGTTTCACTTGTTCGCTCCAACGAAGCTTTGGCCTTCCAGATCTGCGAGAACCTCCATGCGGCCCGTATTTATACGCCTTTTTAGCGGGTTCATCATCACTCATTCTTATAACATGGCCTAGCCATCGCAATCGTTGTATCTCGATTTGTTCAACTACATTGATGTCATTGTATAGTTGGTACAGCTCGTTAATCATACGACGTCGAGAATTTTTCTCTCGAACACACCAAGCACTGCCTTATCTGCTTGAGCAAGTACCCATGCTTCGGAACCATACATTAGCACGGGTAGTATCAGTGTTTTGTAGAGCGTTACTTTTGTTTGACGAGAGGTGGCTTTATTCCTAAACTGCTTACTCAGCCCAAAGTAGCATCTGTTAGCCAACACTATTCTTCTTCGTATTTCACAACTGATGTTATTTGTTGTGTTTATGGCGGTGCCGAGGTAGACGAAGTCCTTTACTACCTCAAAATTGTAGGTACCAACATTCACAAATGGTGCGGGGTTTGTGGTAATATTACGCGTCGATACCATCAACTTGGTTTTTTCGCCGTTTACTGCCAGACCAACTTTAGCAGATTCTCTTTCGACTTTTGTAAAGGTGTCAGTTACTTCCTTTACCGATCGACCCATGATGTCAATGTCGTCGGCATAAGCCAGTAACATATGGCTGTTCGTGTATATCGTTCCATTTCTTTTGACCTTCGCGTCTCGTATGACCTTTTCCAGCAGGATGTTGAATAGATCACACGACAGGCCGTCTCCTTGTCTGAAACCTCTTTTGGTAATAAACTCTTCGGAGAGGTTCTTTCCTATTTTAACTGAGGATCTCGTCTCAGTTAATGTCATTCTACAAAGCCGAATGAGCTTTGCAGGAATACCAAAATCAGACATGGCTTGGAACACCTTTTAACGTATAGGGCTGTCGAATGCTGCTTTATAATCGACGAAAAGATAAAGGTGTCGATCTGCATTTCTTGGGTCTTTTCCAGGATTTGTCTCAAGGTAAATATCTGGTCAATGGTGGATTTGCCAGGTCTAAAGCCGCACTGATAGGGTCCAATAATTTCACTGACCATAGGCTTTAGTCTCTCACACAATATGCCAGATACTATCTTATATGCAATATGGAGCAGACTTATGCCCCTGTAATTGGAGCACACAGTCTTATCACCCTTCTTGTGGACTGGACATAGGATGCTCACGTTCCAATCGTCGGGTACGCGTTCTTCCTGCCAGTTGGTGCTAACTAGCTGATGCATACACATTATCAGCGTGTCGCCTCCGGTTTTGAACAGCTCGGCTGGTAGGCCATCTGCTCCTGCCGCCTTATTATTCTTTAGCCGGTTTATTGATGTCTTTACCTCATCTTGGCTGGACGGTATACATTCAATACCATCTTCTGTGATTGGATCTGTGGTATCTTCGCCGTCTTCACTGCTATCGGATACCAACAGTTTGGAAAAATGTTCTTTCCATATCCTGAGCACACTATCTGTATCAGTTACCAAATTACCTTGTTGGTCTCTACAGGAGGATATGTCTGTACCAAAGCCATCAGTTTGATGCTTCACTCTTTGGTAGAATTTTCGGACTTCGTTCTGTCTCCTGTACATCTCTATTTGTTCACACTCCCTCTTTTCCATCTCTCTCTTTTTCCTGCGGAAAAGACGTTTCTCCTCTCTCCTTTTTTCCCGATACCTCTCTCGTGCGCTACGCGTTGCTACTGATTGTAAAGTAGCCTTTCTTACTTGTTTTAATTCATTTATTTGATTTGGCCTAAGCTGCTTAGGCCATTATGACATCCACATTTTTTTGAACTTTCCATAGAGGAAAAACAGTTTGATTGATTTTTTTTTTGTTCTGAGCGCCTAAATTAAGCAGGACTTATACAACGCCTGCCGAAAGAAAGAAAAAAATCGCTGGAGGGATTTTTGAATAAATCGCGGTCAAACTTCACATTTTTAGGGTTTTTTAAGGTTTTCACTATTTTGCTTGGAAACCGCAAGCCCTATCGAAATGGGACGAAAGAAAATGTTGTAGCAGTGAAAATTCTGTACAAGATGGCTTGCATAATATTTTCGTAGTTTTTACCGTTATTGAGATATTGATTAGGATTGATTGCCTCCTTCTATTATAATGTTCTGTACAGTGCACCAACTTTTAGGGCCGTTTTTATATGTTTTCTTTTACTGTTGGATGGATTTGAAAACGCAAAATAAACCAATTTGGAGGCATTAAAAATATAAGTTTCACATTAAAAGTTAATGCGAAGAAGGAGGTCGTCCTTAAAATTTAATGATCACTTTTAACTTTAAATTAACCGGAGCGCTATAATTATGTTTGTAACATCCAAAATTTAACATAGGAAGACTTATAAATGGGAATTAGTCTTTCCAATTGTTTTACAAAATACAAACCACTTTCATTGTTAATAGTCAAGGTTAAATGATACTGCAATCACATATAGGCAAAAACAATTATTATCAGTAAACAACAGAAGAACTCAAGAAAAAATTAAAAAAAAAGAAAACAAAAATGAAGCAAACTTACAAAAAGAAGATAGAACACAACATTCAACAATGCAAGAAATGAAAACAAAATTTGGAATTTCATTTTCAGTAAAACATCTTGTCTATTATATAATGTATGTTATTTGGCACAATTCTTCTACTTTTTTTTGTGTATAGCCTCCCAATTTTTATCTATTGTTTTCATAGACTTCTGGAATTACTGTTCAAATGTTATTTCAATTGCTTTAAATACGACGTAATATTTAGAAGTACTTCAGAATTGAAATCACACCAAACTTCGCATGATAACAAAAAACTTCTTTTGTTCAAAGTAAATATAAATATATGTATATTAGAATTTAAATAAAGTTGATAAATAAATAAGCCAAAATTAAAAATAACTGAAATAAAATAAAATATTCAATGAATTGCTTTTTTATTTTTTTTTAATATTTATTTTTATGGGAAATTTTGTTTATTGATGCAAATAGAGTAGTAAGTCTCACATACTTTATTACTACCCTGCTGTTAACTGGAAAACATAGACGACAAAACCCCAAACCCAAACTGGCTAAAACCCCAACTTTTTGTCGTCACCGATTGCTCATTTCTATATGGGATTAAATAATAAACATATTTAAACTAAGGAAAAAATTAGGTCTAGATATTGGAAGGCGTGGATGTGGCGTGCTCCTAAAGACGACAATAAATAAATTGAATAGAATTTTTTTTATTGTTATTTTTATAGTTGACCTTTGGACTGTTTTAAACATGTATTTTTTTTTTGTTTGGCTTTAGGTCAGAATAATTAAAAAACAATGGGTTTTGTTTTTTACATAATTTTTATTTTCCAATATTTCGACTTTCTTTGAAAGTCATCATCAGGGATTTTTCCTTTTTTAAAGAAACAAATAACAACGTTTTTGATATAAAAATATAAACACAAAATATAAATGTTAAAAGATAATTACATTTATTTTTCTTCTGCTAAACAACTATCGGACACGTCCTATTTCTCACTCGAGTATTTTCCAACTAATCTGAAAAGTTCAAGGCCGATATTATTGCCATACAGGAAATACGTTGGATTGGGAAAGGCGTCACAACAACACCTAAAGGTGACGCACTGTATTATAGCTGCCATGACGTAAAGCATGAGTTTGGTTGCGGATTTGTAGTTAGTCGGAGACTAAAACATCTGGTATCCAGCTTCACTCCAGTGAATGAAAGACTTGCTGCAATTCGAATAAATGCTAAATTCTTCAACATCAGCTTTATTTGCGCTCATGCTCCCACTGAAGAAAAGGACGAACAGACCAAAGATATATTTTACGAGCGCTTAGAAGAAACATATGACAGTTGCCCTGCCCATGACATTAAAATCATTCTAGGCGATTTTAATGCCAAAATTGGAAAGGAGAATATCTTTGGCCCAACAGTCGGGAAATTCAGCCTCCACAGTGAAACATCTGACAATGGTATGAGGCTGATAGACCTTGCAGCTGCAAAAAACATGGTAGTTAGCAGTACCAGATTTAATCATCTCGATATTTATAAGGGCACCTGGCTGTCTCCAGATCAGAAAACAAGAAATCAAATTGATCATGTTGTGATAGATGGAAGACATTCATCGAGCGTGTTGGATGTACGATCGTTCCGAGGCGCAAACATTGATTCGGACCACTACCTTGTTGCAGCAAAGGTACGCACCCGCTTAAACGTAGCAAACAAAGTACGAACAGACACAACACGAAAGTTAGACATCGGTAAGCTGCAATCACAACAGATAGCCACAGCATATTCCACTCAACTAGCCCAATTGCTTAATCAAAGCACTCCTCATCCCGATAACATATCAGCGCAATGGCAAAGCATTGCCCACTCCATGCAAACAGCCGCAAAGTCCATACTTGGATACCAGAGGCCTCCACCAAGGAATCCATGGTATGATCAGGAGTGTCGTGCTGCCACCGAAGAGAAAAATGCGGCATATAGGTCTACTTTACAATCCGTAGCAACGCGTAGCGCACGAGAGAGATACAGGGAGAAAAGGAGAGAGGAGAAACGTCTTTTCCGCAGGAAAAAGAGAGAGATGGAGAAGCGGGAGTGTGAAAAAATCGAGATGTACAGGAGCCAGAATGAAGTCCGAAAATTCTACCAAAGAGTCAAGCATCAAACTGATGGCTTTGGTATAGGCACATCCTCCTGTAGAGACCAGCAAGGTAATTTGCTAACTGATACAGATAGTGTACTCAGGATATGGAAAGAACATTTTTCAAAACTGTTGGTATCCAATAGCAGCGAAGACGACGAAGATACCACAGTCCCAATCCCAGAAGATGGTATTGAATGTATACCGCCCAGCCAAGATGAGGTAAAGACAGCAATAAATCGGCTGAAGAATAATAAGGCAGCAGGAGCCGATGGCTTACCAGCCGAGCTGTTCAAAACCGGAGGCGACACGCTGATAAGGTGTATTCATCAGCTAGTTAGCACCATCTGGCAGGAAGAACGCGTACCCGACGATTGGGACCTGAGCATCCTGTGCCCCGTCCACAAGAAGGGAGATAAGACTGTATGCTCTAACTATAGGGGCATAAGTCTACTCCCTATTGCCTACAAGATCGTGTCAGGGATATTGTGCGCACGACTAAAGCCTATGGTCAACGAGATAATTGGACCATACCAATGCGGCTTTAGACCTGGCAAGTCCACCATTGACCAGATATTTACCCTGCGGCAAATCCTGGAGAAGACCCAAGAGATGCAGATCGACACCTACCACCTTTTTGTCGATTATAAAGCAGCCTTCGACAGCCCGCTGCGCTCAAAGGTATTCCAAGCCATGTCTGAATTTGGTATCCCGCAAAGCTCATCCGGCTTTGCAAAATGACTTTAACTGACACGAGGTCCTCAGTTAAAATAGGAAAGAACCTCTCCGAAGAGTTTGGTACCAAAAGAGGTTTCAGACAAGGGGACAGCCTTTCGTGTGATCTCTTTAACATCCTGCTGGAAAAGGTTATACAAGAGGCAAACGTCAAAAGAAGTGGCACAATCTACACCAATAGTCATATGTTACTTGCTTATGCTGATGATATAGACATCATAGGCCGATCAGTAAAAGAAGTAACAGATACCTTTATGAAGGTCGAAGGAGAATCTGCTAAAGTGGGTCTGGCGGTAAACCAAGTTTATGGTGTCGACGCGCATGCGTCCATTGAGCTCGGACCGACTGTGGAAGTTGGTTCCTATAATATTGAGGTAGTAAAAGACTTCGTCTACCTCGGCACCTCCGTAAACACAACAAACGACATCAGTTGTGAAATAAAAAGAAGAATTGTATTGGCCAGCAGATGCTACTTTGGTTTAAGTAAGCAGTTTAAAAACAAAGCCATATCTCGTCAAACAAAAATAACGCTCTACAAAACACTGATACTACCCGTGCTGATGAATGGCTCCGAAGCCTGGGTACTTGCGCAAGCAGACATGGCAGTGCTTGGTGTGTTTGAGAGAAAAATTCTTCGAAAGATCTACGGACCAATCTGCGTTGGCGGTGAATATCGACGTCGCATGAACCACGAGCTGTATCTGCTGTACAACGACATCAATATAGTTAAACGTATCGAGATGAAGCGATTGCGTTGGCTAGGCCATATCATAAGAATGAGCGATGATGAACCCGCTAAAAAGGCGTATGAATACATGCCACATGGCGGTGCACGCAGAATTGGCAGGCCAAGGAATAGATGGCGCAAACAAGTGGATGATGAGATGGAAAGGCGCGGTATTCCAGAGTGCAAAGCAACAAATAGAGAGGAATGGAGATCTCTTCTTAGTTCGGCCTATAGAACAAATGTTCTGTAATGGGCCAGCTAAGTAAGTAAGTAAGTAAGTATTTTTAAAATGTTTAGTTCAAATAACTAATTTTACTTGTGTCCTGTATTGTAATCATTGTTGTTTCAACTTGTATTCACTGCCCCCCATACGACGATACAAGTTTCATCAGGGGCAAGTCCATACTTCCCGAGAAAATAGCTTAAAAGGTTCAAAAAAACCCTATGACACCGTATGTAATTGTTGGAGTGCAAGATAACTCTCGAACGGATCTGCCGATTCGGTCCAAAATGTGGCCTTCGTAATATTTTGTGCAAACTTAGTTTAAGTTCGAAGATAAGCCATATCGGTCCACTCCTTCAGGTACCTCCACCACAAAAGTTCAAAAATGTTCGATAACTCTCGATGGGAGTGACCGATTTGGTCCATACTTTACACATCTAGCAGATATAAATCAGGTTAGAATATGGACTACTATATTTGTCCACTTCTTCGGGTAGCTCCCACACAAAATTCTGTATAAATTCACTTTAAGACCTGCTCTCGAATCACTTTGATTTTTGTTGAAGCAAATTGCATTCGCTGCCTCAATTACGAAAGTAAAAGTTTTTTCAGGGGCAAGTCCATACTTCTTGAGAAAACAGCCCGTAAGTTGTAAAAAAAACCCTATGACACCATATGTAGTGGCTGGAGAGCTCGAACCGAATTGTAATATATGGATATTGTAATATTTCTTCGAATATTAGATGAAATTCGAAGGTTGTGCTTATAGGTCCACTCCTTCCGGTATCTCCTCACAAAAGTTCGAAAATTTTCGCTAAAATCGCACGCGCGATATAACATAGACGGAGCAACCGATTTGGTCCAAACTTTGGTTCTCTAAATATTGTCGAAACTTAGGTTATGTTTTAATTTGAGTCCTATCTGTCCAATCCTTGTGGTACCACCCACACAAATGTTCAACATTTTGTGTGGTTAAGGGTCTGTTCGAGGATTCTTTGGAAATTTTTAGCAAAGGTTTCCCTAGTGGCCCTGTGATAAAAAAGCCCTATCTATCGATATTCCCGCAAATATTTGAGGTTTAATCCTATCCAAACTTTTGACGGTTCATACGCTGAGGGTATATCTCTGTCGGCAAAGCCGACTGAAACTTTGTTACTTGTTATTTAAAGACATACCTATATTATAACCTGATTTACTGTTCTAAATAAATTACACTGAAATGAAACATAAAACAGAACCATTTATCGAACGTCATGAAAAAGAACAACTCCAAATCATCACGATTACTTCCCTGATAAATCAAATGAATTTGCATAGAACTGCTACTTTCACTCTAATCAGAAATATGACCCAATTAAATAACAACAAAATTAATTTATTCTAGGCAATCGGACGAGGTTTGATTGATTTTCACAAGAAATAAAAACAACAAACACAACAAGAGCAACAACAGCTCCAAATGTTTGCCGAACATCAGCTTATTTCATAGGCATAGGCACGGTAGTACATGACGCACCAATCTGAAAATATCGACGATAAATAGGTAAGTTTTTTATTTCGCAAAGCAAAAAACGTGGTATTTTTTGTCTTCTCCCTGCTAAACACCACCAAGACCAAACTAATAACCGAGAATACGTGCATGAGCCGCTTTGGGTAAACAAATAATAGACTATGGCCAATGTTAAAGTTTAATATTAACATAATTTTGTATTTGTACGTAAAAAAATGTTAATCGTTTCCATCGACTACCAAACAAAATGAGATCTCACTTTTCATAGAGCAACAAGTGTGGGATTATGAAAGAACTAGTGTTACCATCTCTATTTGTTACTTAAAAAGTGTAAATTTAAAATAAAAAAAAAACAAATATTTAACAAAGAAAAATTAAAAAACCGATCAATTTTTCATAGAAGTGTGGAAGTGTATTTCGAAGATATATAAGATTTATGAATAATTACGTTCTAAAAGCCATCTCTCTACCTCTACGGGATATTAGGGTAGTGACTCTTTATTTTCCTGTAGCAGTAATGAATTGACTTTTGCTATTAATGACTAAAATTAAAATTAATATTTATTCCATTATACTGAGTACTGAAAAAACAAGTAAAAAAGTATCAGTCGGCTTTGCCGCCAGAGATATGCCCTCAGGCGATATGAATTGAAACTATAATCTACGGACAGATCGAATGTATTTAGGGTCTTTTCAGAACTGTTGGACATTTGAACTTTGCGACAAAAATGTGAATTAGGATTAAAGTTCAAAAATATTACGGAGGAGGTACTTAAAGAAACGGATCGACATAGTCCATTATGGAAGTGGATCTTATTTTGGGAGTCATATCTTTTCGATAGATATCGCGTCTAATAGTCATTTCAGTGGGTCATCGTATAAAGTTTGGACCAGTATGCCAGGAAGCATGTACTTGTCCACGGATAATATAATATCGTTTTTAGAGTTGTGCTTTCTAGTTCGTTTAGCTGATCGATCATTTTAGTTCAGCTCATTTGATTGAACTAGGTCGTTCTTTTAGTTCAGTAGTTCAGTTCGTCGTTCAACAATCCCTTTGCAATAAAACTCTCTAAAATGTTGCACATTACCATTACCTTTGAAGGACTAACATTCTTCTCTGCTGAAACTTCAACTGTTATCTCGTAAAATGGCTTTAAATGGCAGACGCTTCCTAAATAATTACCCAAATTTCTAAAGGTAATAATAAATCAGGCTTGACCAGAGATGTTGTTGTTATTATTGTGTCTTTAAGCAATAATATCCGCTCTAGCATCTGGTATGTACAGTTCCATCTCGTTGGAACTGTTTTAGCTTCAGCTCTTGTAGACCCATCATTTTTTGGTTACTGAGAAGCTTCTTCGCATCTTTGGTGCTCATTCGATAGTGTTCGACAATACCTTTAACTTTGACTAAAATATCCATGATCGGTTTTAGCTCAACTTCGACAATCAAATTTAGTGAATGGGCAAAACATCCAATTCCTCTCCATTACCTCTGCGTATTGCGGGCACTATGCTTGACGCATTGTCGGTCACAATTGTTATAAATCTTAAAATCGGTTATTAAAGATCTAAAAACTTTTTGCAGATTTTCAGCAGTGTGGTCTTCATTAAAATTAATTCATTAAATCAAAGTTGTATTTGAATACAAATTGTCTGGAGTAAACGCCTAGTTAACGTATTGGCTCCTAAGAGGCTCGCAACATATTTGTTTCTTTTCCCCATACACCTAAATGAAAGCATTGTTTAAGAGAATATGTAAAAAAATACGCGTTTACCGTTGAGTTTATTTAGACACAATGAACTAGATCAGCGTTTTGTATGAAGTGGTTGAAACAGCTGACATTTAGTTCGTTCTTTTACTGAACTACTGAACTATAAAGAACGACTTCGAGTGATCTAGTTCAGTCGTTCTTTTAGGTGATTCGTTCAATTGAACTAGTTCGTTTGCGAACTACACAACTCTAATCGTTATAAACAGGACCACAACGAACAGCACCGGTATCTTCAAACGGACCTTAACCTGCACTTAGACACAAATGTTGAACTTTTGTGGGGGAGGCACCCTACGGAGAGGACCAATATGGGCCATTTCAGATGTTAAACTAAATTTGGAAAACATATTAGGAGATCTAAAGTTTGGACCAAATTGGTTGCCCCGTTCAAGAGATATCGTGAGTACCAGCATATGGACATGCCCCTGAAAAAACTTTTACCGTCATAATTGAGGCAGCGAATGCAAGCTGTTTTAATAAAAATCAAAGTGATTCGATGGCAGGTATTAAAGTGAACTTATCCGAATCTTTGTCTGGGAGGTACCCGAAGGAGTGGACAAGTATGGACCAAATCGCGTACTCCCTTCAAGAGTTATGGCCTGGGTACATAAGCTGCCTTGCTTGCTTCTGATAAAAGAATAAAAACGAACAGGCCAACCTAGTTCGACATTTGCTCAGCCTTCTTTATTCTTTTATTGTTATAATGTCAGAAATGAAGCAGGAAAGCAAGGCAACAAGGTGAGGCAGCTTATGTACCCAGGCCTTTATCGTGCGAACACTTTCGAACTTTTGTGGGGGAGGTACCGGAAAGAGTGGACCGATATAACCAACCTTCGAACATAAACTAAGTTTGGACAAAATATTACGAAAGCAAAATTTTGGACTGAGTCGGTTGATCTGTTTGAGAGTAATCGTTTGCTCCAGCCAGACAGACGGACGGACATGGCTAAATCAACTCCAAATTGTTTGAAACTGATACACTTTTATACATCAAAGACATTCAGAAGATGTTACTAATTATGAAAAACATCAAATGTGATTGAAAAATTACAATGAGACAGTGTAATTGACTCCATTGTGCTATGGAACTGGAGTGTCTTTAATTAAATAATGGCAAAAATTGAAAATATATGAATATTGAAATAAATATAATTGAAAATATGCATTTATCCAGTATTTTTTCAACAATTGTTGTTCAAAATTCTTCCATCCCATCTTTGATCGGTACAAAAAGTGCTGCTTCAGCTTCAAAGATTTTAGAGTCATTGTTTATGTTTGATATCATGTCCGTTGATTACAACTTTTGTGTCGCCGATAAATACAAATTGTCGAGGTTATTGACAGTCATCGACTAGAGTTGGGCAATATCGTTCAAATGAACGATCCGGTTCAAAGACGAATGAGTAACATCATAAAAACCAACGTGTGAAATTAAGTATACGCAGTTTTGTCAAAGAAATTACCGGTGTCCATTGAACGAAATAGTGATCCGGATCGTTCAATTGATCGAGATTGCCCAACTCTATCATCGACATTGGATCCAACGCTCGGCAACATAGGAAATGCTAGGGTGAAGGAGAACTTGGTAATAATGATAATCATGAATAACTGGAGCATACATTTTGACTACAAACAGATTTGAATATCTGACCGTGGTACTCAAAAATGAATCTATAGAAATCCATGCGTGAATACCGGCAAAAAGACAGGCGTTGTAGATCAACTTCGAAGCAGCGTACGGATAAAAACCTTTATGAAACGTTTACAAACGTTTCGTTTCGTATTTTCCATAAGAACAAAACGAAACATAACTCAAGTTGGCCGAACTCGCTGTTTAGTTTCATTTTGTTTACATTCCTGAGTGCGAACAAAACGAAAAATTAAAAGCTTTCAACTTCACAACTCATAGAAAACGAAACCGTACGATACACACTGCAAACGTTCGGTGGTTGATTCAAACATCCACCACAGTATATTCGGCAAAAAGACAGGCGTTGTAGATCGACTTCGAAGCGGCGTACGGATAAAAACCTTCATGAAACGCTTACAAACGTTTCGTTTCGTATTTTCCATAAGAACAAAACGAAACATAACTCAAGTTGACCGAATTCGCTGTTTAGTTTCGTTTTGTTTACATTCTTGAGTGCGAACAAAATGAAAAGTTTTCAACTTTACAACTCATAGAAAACGAAACCGTACAGTACATACTGCAAACGTTTCCAAACGTTCGGTGGTTGATTCAAACATCCACCGCAATATATTCCAAGTATGTGACGTTAACTCATTGGGTTGTTAAGCAATCAAATGGGTGTGTGTGTCTGAATCCGATCCGATTCATTCTGTTTCGTTCGTGAATGAAACAACTGGAAACAGCATAGCCGAAGTACGTTTCAGCAATCGTACAGTTTTGTTATCCTTCAGTTGAAAAGTTTGTGGTTTTGTTTTGAGAACGAAACGATTCAGAAAAAATTAAAAGTTTGTGACTTTGTGTGAATGGTATGCGAATCGTTTTGTTTGTTTGCGTTCATTGCATCGAAGAGAAATATAACCCCAAACCCATGTGCTGGATTACGTTCTTCGCGTTTTCATGGAACATGATCTCCATGGGTCGACTAAATCACCAAACATGAAGTCACTTCACTGAGAGGAATTAGATCCCTTTTGTAAAGTTTAAACATAACATAAACATCTGCAATGCACGCAGGAAATCTCGTGTCATTTTTTATCTTCTTGTGTTTATTGCCATGTCTGAAACCCGGACGCAATGCATCTAGACGCAACCCGTAGCAATCCGGAGAACATTTTTGTGATATCTGATGGATTCTCCATTGCGTGCACTAAGGAAGGACCGGGACGGCATAGTTGAAGACAGGTCGACCAATGACCAATGTATGATTGTCTTTGCCCCAGGAAGTGCCAGCTAATGCTTTAAGGGTTTTGTTCGAAAATTTCACCTACTGATTAATGTGGGCGGCATGCGAAGGGAAGTGAAGAAGATTGTCGAAGACATCCCCTAGGAGTTTTAGATTATGAACACTAGTGATAAGCCTGTCATAGAGAAAAGTATCAAAATGTGTATGGACTTCTCTCGTCCAGGAGGTGCTTAAGGACTTTGTGGGTGATAACTTTAGATTGCGATGGTGGTTAAGTAGATGGACATTTTAGCACTTACGTCGCACAGTGTCATGACCGTGGCCAAAAATGGTAAAAACTAAATACTTCGTTGAACAAATTTATTGATGGGGAGTGATAGAAAACATATTAATTAAGAAGAATCTTAATTTTGGTACTGATACGTGAAGTAGTTTTTGCTATATGAGGATTTAAATCCGACAATTTTAGTTAATACGTATTTTTGTTTTTTTTTTTTCTAAAATGAATAATTTTTATTATGCGTTAATGTTTAAATTTTAAAAGTAACGGTCGCTGCAAAAATGGTTCCTAAGTTCTCTTGGGATGTAATAAACTTGGCTACACCTTTGTTTGCATGTAAATATTAATCATATGGTGTTTACATTTACCCAAACATGTATTACTAAGTTTATTAATTTTCTGAAGCAAATTTTAAATTGAGTGGAGTGGGGAAAAGATGGTATAAAAGTGTATATCGATATTTTTGCTCTATGAGTAGCAAAAAGTGAGTACTTCAAATATATAAAGGTTCCAGCTGCAGAGGTTTGCAGACGAATGTGTCATTTCTCTTTTTCAGCGACCACCTCACTGGGAGGATACCCCCCCTTTTTTAACAAATCGTTTTGCGGTGTTGGCTATTGCGCAAAAACGAATGAACCGATCATCATATATTTTTGTGGGCTTATTAAGTACCTAATAATCTTGCTTTAAAACAAAAGAATTTTTAAAATATCAATTTTTAAAAAAATTGTGAACCGCGAAAATCAAAATTCGATTTTTTTATAAAAAATTGGCCGTTGTTGACCACTAATCGGTCAAAAAAAATTTTAAAGGAAATTTCTCATATATAAAGAAAATAGTTTGATATATTAAATATGCTCACAAACAATATGAAGACTAAACACCAAATTTCAGTCATGTCGCGTGGATATTGAGGCCACAACACTTAAAACACCAAACATGAGGAGGCACGGTTCTATGGCGGCTATAGGAAGACGAGGACCTATACCGACATATTTCTGGTGGAAGGTTAAAAGTCCCCCAACGGAGACTTAATACCAATTTTCAGCCACTTCGGTGTCATAATCAGGCTAAAACATCCAAAATACCGAAAATCGGGAGGTACCGTCCTATGGGGGCTATATGAAGGCGTGGACCTATACAGACAAATTTCAAGGTAAAGGTATAATGCCCCCTACGAAGACTAAATACCAAATTTCAGCAATTTCGGTGTAATAATGAGGCTAAAATCTTCAAAATACCGATAATCGGGAGGTACCGTTGTATGGGGGCTATATCAAAACGTGGACCTAAGCCCACAATTATCTGTTGGAATGTTTGATACCTCCGCCGAAAACTAACCACAAAATTTGAATACTTTCGGTTGGTCATTGTGTCTAAAACATTCAAAATACCGAAAATCGGGAGGTACAGTTCTATGGGGGCTATATCAAAACGTGGACCGACCAACCCAATTTTTTGTCCTGAAGATTGTAAGTCAATAATAGGTACGTGTACCAAAATTGATGCACATACGACAACTCCTTCTATTTTTGGCCACAGTTAATATGAACTCGCGACATTGTGCGTCGTCGATGTTAACACCGGATGAAATTATGGTGCAGTCATCTGCATGCGACACCATCGAAATATCAGGTGAGTGAAGGAAAATCGGGCGGTAAGATTCTTCACTGGTAGCGAATTTGTATGGTTTGTATAGAACGGGAATTATGCTAGCTACCTTCCAAATATTCGGAATTGCTAATTGGGAAATTTACAGTTTCCATGATCTCTTATAAATTTGTCGAAGTTGGCAACCCCCAAAAAACCCAAACACGTGGAAATTTTTGTTTGTTTGGTTTAATATCAGACATAAAAGATGATGGCTACAACAACAGCAATAATGTTTTTTGTTTTTTGAGCGCGCCAAATATTGTTGACAAAGAAAAACAAAAGAGAGGGAAGCAAAAGTTTTGAGCAACAACAAAAAATGATTTTGACTGCATGAAAAACATACAGACGTACATACATACATATTTATGTATGTACATACGTAAGTGGATCACAGCATAATGAAGAAAAAGAAAACGAAGTAATAACAAAGCAACATGGAAGCTCTTCAGTGCGTAACAGAGGCAATGGGCAAATTGGAATTGGGCTGACTGTTTAGTATGGTGGACGGGTAAATGTGCGTTGCTTCTTTGAAAAAAAAAAATACAAATAAAACATTTAGAGGTCAGTAGAATGTTGTTGTTATGCGTGCGGTTTTTTGTGTGCTGCGTATTGTTTTTTTTTTTTTTTTGCCTAGCAATATCAGTCTGCCGCTATCGCACCACTGTTGGCACCCTCCTTATGCCCCCTACTTGACTGCTGCTTATTTGCCAAACCATCAAATTGATAGACCTTTAGATTCGGCATTTGGCTGGCATTGACAAGAAGCCGCCGTCCTATGTACGCAGTTTGATCGTATTTTTAATAGCCACCAACAAATGCTTGGTGGCCAGTGTTGCCGTTCAAAAAATTTTTTTCGGCCCAAAATTTTCCTAAAATCGGCCCAAAACGACCTAAAACGGCCCAACATTAAAAATTAAAACAAAAATATATATTTCTCATAGATACCTTTTATTACTTTTAGAAAAATCGAAAAAATATTGTCTATTTTTACGTAAAGGTAGTATGTCGCAAAAATTGTCTGAGATATAATGATTGGAAGGCAACAATTTATTGTAATTTGAATGTAGCATATAAACTTTAAGTGCGTGTTTCTCGAAACGGCGTTTTTGAATTCGGTGCCAACGATAGCTCTAAAACAAGTTGACCGATCTTCATATGACGTTATTATATTATTCATGTGAGCTTCTTAAATACATAAAACGCTTGCCTTTAAGCGAGACAGATTAAAAAAATTATTTTGCCCAATTTTTTGACAAAAACAGTCAATTTTTTTTCGGTACAATCGAAATTTTGTCTTTGACAGCTCAATTTTTTTTAAATTCTGTTTTATTAGGTTCCTAAGACGCTTACCAAAATATATTATGATCGGCCCATCCGTTTTCGAGCTATCGTTGGCACCGCAAAACGCTTTTACAAAAAGATGGTCTCGCAGATAGCCATTTACCTCAAGAATATACACTATTTTTAAACAACAAAAATTCCAAAGGTATTATAAGATGTGTTCAATTTTGGGAATAAGTTATTCAAGCTCGAGGTCGTCGAGCTTGAATAACTTATTCCCAAAATTAAAAATAAAAAAGCTTAAATAACTTTTTCCCAAAATTAAAAATAAAAAAGGTCGATCAAAACTAATAAAATAAGATGTGTTCTTTGAGATGAAAGAAAGTATAGTTTCACCGAGTCTTAGCAAATTCCAATCTGTTACTATTAAATCGGGGTCACATTCTACAAGTTTGGGAAAATGTAATACCTGGTTCATAATAGGGAAAACTTCGTTTGAGGTTACCTTATATGGGGTTATTGTATTTAGTAGTTTAGGGGCCATTATTAATTACATAACAACAACAACAACATTGTTCCACAACATCCCATACGGGACAAGGGAGACTTCTCTCATATCAATGAGTGCACCCCTATTCATATTTAGCTCAATGATATGGGACCTACTGTTTATTGCCGAGTCCGAACGGCGTGTCCTAAGACACCACTTGTGGAGAAGTTTTTCAAGGCTGAAATACTCAGGAAATGTCGCCAACATTACTGAGGGGTATTTTGCCACCGTTGAAAAATGTTTGATGTTGCCTGGCCGGGGAATCGAACCCCCGACCTTCTGTGTGCAAGGCGGGCGTGCATACCAGTGCACCACGGTGGCACTCTTTCTTTTACTATTGGATGGTATTTGGATCACTTTTATAGTCTATTCTCTTATTATTTTGATCTAGTAATTTAATATAAAACTCCAAAACAGCAAATTTTATTTCAAACTTTTCATTTTCCGTTAAGTAAGACTGCATGAATGTAATTGTCTGCTTTTGCGCCCACAAATATTTATGAAGAATCGAGCTGGTACGATTTATTTTTGTAGTCAATGTCAATATATTGATGCTCTTTTTCATTTATTTTTTTTATAAAAAAAGACAATTTGAGTTGATACTCGAATATAAATAGGATAAACCTGAACTATCTGCTTGAAATTCATTCTTAAGGTTGTTAATTATAGGTAAAATATATGGCAAAAATAGAAAAAACCCTCTAGCTTGGCATGATTCCGTTGCCACAAATTCATTATGAACTTTTTTTATTTATGAACACAATGCATGAATCTTTACCAAATTCTTAAGTATCATGAAAAATATATTTCAAAACCCGGGTAACTAAAAGTTAAAAGTGACCATTAAGCTACTAGGAGGACCTTCTTGGCATTAAGTTTTAATGTAAAAATTATATTTTTAATGCCACCAAATTGCTTTATTTTACGTTTTCAAATCCATCCAATAGTAAAAGTAAGCATGTAACAATAGCCCAAAGACTAATATTTGATATTTTATAAAATATTTGGTGTGTCTTTTTACTTACTAAATGTTTCTGAAACAATTTTTTCAGCAACTTTTCCTTTAAACAACTGTCAAAATTCGAAACATTTGTAATAATTATTACAAATTATCGAGTAC
The DNA here is from genome assembly GCF_047663935.1 of Musca autumnalis. Taxonomy (NCBI): domain Eukaryota; kingdom Metazoa; phylum Arthropoda; class Insecta; order Diptera; family Muscidae; genus Musca; species Musca autumnalis. Next base: position 70,102,570 of record NW_027412088.1, on the reverse strand, counting down.
GCAGACAGGCATATTGTTTAAAATTATTAGCATGAAAAGGGCCCAAAATGGATTTGGGCCGCCCATCGGCCCAAAATTAAAAATTATTTTTTATTCGGCCCAAATTTGGGCCGAAATGCCCAAAACGGCAACACTGTTGGTGGCAGTTAATGATATTACATGCAGTACAAAGTAGAGTAAAACAAACCCGGAACCACCTCCTTCGCCATCATTATTTCTTTACCCCTAAGTTCATATTGATATAAACTTGCAAAAACACATCCACACTTGCTGTGTATAGAAATGTTGACAATTAGGAAATAATACGCAAATTTTTAGTTTTTTTTTTTTTTTTGCGAAAGAAGAATGTTTTTGTCTTTTATTATTTTGTTTTCTTTTTGCGTTTGAATGATGAAAATCGAACGCCAAAACAAAACAGCCAACCATTTGGCGTCGCAATCACCTAAATTTAACTAAAAAACGTGTTCAGTTGGTTTGTTGATTATTTTTATTTTTATTTTTTTCCTTTGCTTTTATTTTAGTTTTGTTTTTTTTTAGTACAAAAATTTAATCAATAAATTTACCTTATTTCATTTCATAGAGAATGAATGACAAACAAATCAAATGGGCCAAAGGGGGAAAGTGTGAGAGAAATTTAAACAAGCAACATATTTGACTTGAAAAGTAAAAAATAATTCATTCAATAACAATATCTCTTATGCGGGGTACACACCATCATTCAAAACTGACAGTCATCGACGTCTATTTCGTTAATACCAAGTCTAACTGAATAATGACTTTCAAACGTTTTTCGCTAAACATATGTTTTTATTTGCCAGAAGATTGTCCTAAAAGAACGTTGACTGTCAGTTATGAATGATGGTGTGTACCCCGCTTTAGACGAAGAAAAAACAAAAAAAAAAAAAAACATCCACATTAAGGCACACCGTCGAGACCCTACTACAAAAGAACAAGAAACATACAAACATGTTTAAAAAGAAGCGAATTGACGTCAAACCTTACCTTCTGTGCGTCAGCTTTCTTTGCAAAATTACGATTTCTAGTACGCAAACCCATCACGGTGTTCTTGAACCAACTTTAAATGAAAGGAGCTTACACCTGGGATGAGAAAAATCAAAAAACAAAAAATCGCCGCAGCGCTTTTTAAATTAATCGCGACCAAAGTCACATTTTAGAAGTGTGGGACTTTGGTAGACTCCTAATTTGTCAATGTACATCTTAGGCCATAACAGCTCAACCTGAAAGAGATTTGATTAAAAATATATGGTTGTGACAATTTCAAAGATCTGACAGGCAATGGAAGTGGCCGATCACCATAGTATGCAAAAGATTGAAGAATTCAAGGGAACTGTGGAAAGCTCTATCAAAACTCGCAACTCAATCAAGTTTGGTGACATTATGTTGACTAATCCGAAGAAGTGGATAAGTTATTTTAATCGACAGTTTGTCAAGCATCCCTGAAGTGACAGGGTGAAGAGAAGAGTACTCTGTCACATTAGATCCCTTCCTGTCGAGAATGAACAATCACAAATTTACAGTGTGATGATGTTTCACATGTCATTAGGAATGCTAAACCATGTACAGCGTTACGTACTGACGGAATCTCCATGGTAACCCTGAAACAGCTGGATGATCCTGGAACTGAGTGTTTCACAAAAGTTCCCAACCTGTCGCCAGCTACGGCAGCGGGTTCTTTCGTACCGGATTGACACGAAACCATAGTGTTTCGGCCTGCGGCTGCCAACCCAGCATCAAACCTATGCTTCACCTAGGTTTCTATGCTGCTACAACAACAACAACCTGTCGCCAGCGAAGTTTGAGTAGAAATTTGGAAAACGGAAAAGCCTAGGCAAGGATACCATTTAGGGTGTATCGTCTTGAGACTTTACACCACCCAGCCTCAGAAATAAATCTCCAGTTGCCGATCATCATCAGCATGGGTTTCAGCTCAACACGCCATCTATACACATATTAGTCGTGGACTCAACCAGAACAAGCCATGCAATACAACAAGGTAGGTGAGGCTCGACTTTTCAAAAGCCTTTGTTACTGTCAAGCACTCGACGCTGTTTGAGGACTTCGAGCAGACTGCCCTCTGGCCAAATTTGAAAGGTTGAATAATCTGTTATATGTACGGACGCCAGTCGTACCTGGAACAAGAAGTCGAAGCCCCGTAGAGTACAATAACATTGGGATGGGTCCCGATACTGAAGCCAGGCAAGGATGCCAGCAAAGCTGAATCATACAGACCGATATCGCTTTTGTTGCCCGTAGCAAAGAACCTTGAGGCTTTTATCCTCGACAACGTCAGAAATAGCTATCCAGTTATCGATCATCAACATGGGTTTCGTAAACAAGACAGCACTACAACAGCTCAGCACGACATATCCACACATATTTGACGAGGACTCAACCAGAACAAGCCATGTGGGTGGCGCCCGACGTTTCAAAAACATTTGAAACTGTCAAGCACTCCAAGCTGTGTGAGGACATGGAACAGACTACCCTTCGACCAACCGGATTGCGTCGGAGGAATGGAGAAGAATCCCGGGCCATGCTAGATCCGCATAAAACATATGTCAACTTCGGTGAGATGTAATGGGGATGGGTGCACTACAGAGACTGCTCAGGTCTTAAGGTAACATCACATTAGGCACATATTTGATCAAGTGACAGTCAGCGTGCGCTTACTAAGAGCAGGTGAGCGTAAATAATGCATTAAAATTTATGTTCGCTTGCTTACCGTCAACTGTAGATTACAAAGTATCCTACGAGAAGTGGAGGAGGAGGACTTGAGATTAAGTGAGCATAAATAATGCATTAAAATGTATGTTTGCTTGCTTACCGTCAATTGTAGATTACAAAGTATCCTACAAGAACTGGAGGGGGAGGACTTGCCTTCCTTATACAATATTCAGTTCAGTAGAGACCTATCTGGCTCGAGTTTGACTCTAGTGGCACATGGAATGTAAAGTTGGGGACTGCCTAGATAGCGTTGCAGAATGTGTTCATACCGCCGATGAATAGCTGTGCATTGCGTTATATGCCCGACACTTATGCGCTATTGGATGGTAATAACCGTCTGGTGCCTGGGGGACTCCAATGCTCACCATTAGCTTTGGCATTTCGTCCTAGGCAATGACCAGAGGTATACAGCTTTACATTTTGCACAGTGAATGAAGACGCTCCTACGAGGATTAGAGGAGATTGCAACAGCACGCCAGACATCACAATTGTACCATGGTACCCAGTGAAATGAATGACGTAATCTGGCAACCCGTCATTTCACTTGGCTCAGACGATCTTCCGTTCATTGTCTCTGTAAACTGACCACTCGACTTCATAACCCCTGATAGCCGGCGTACTTTTCTGAAGCAAGAAAAAGTTGGCTGGCAAGGTTTCACAGAATTTACCAATTACCGCATCTGAAAGCTAGCCATTCCTTCAGATACTCGGGTAGCTGAGAGAATTTTCCGGGATATCAACACTGCTGCAGCCGCTCGCCACATACCTACTGCTCGAATACCCAAAATCAGACAAATTTTTTCAGTAGAAGCGACGTGACTGATGAGCTTCGTCGTACGAACCCTGAAGACCCCATAATTAGAGAACTAAATGCCTGGGTGTATAAGCTGTCTCGCCTAGTTGGCTTGCTTTCCTGCTTCATTTCTGGCATAACATAAAATAAAAGAATAAAGAAGGCCGACCCAATTTCGAACTAGGTTGCCCTTTTCTTCCTTATTATTTTATTTTCGTTATGTCAGAAATGAAGCAAGAAAGCAAGGCAATCAGGCAAGGCAGCTTATGTACCCAGGCCTTTAAGAAATAAAGAGCGTCGAGCAAATTTCGAACTGGGTTGCCCTTTTCTTTTTTATTCCTTTTATCAGAAGCAAGCAAGCAGGCAGCTTATGTACCTAGGCCTTTACTCTTGAAGTCAACAGGCCAGTAGGCAACATAAGCTGAAAAAGTGGCTACACCACCTGAAGCAATGCACCATTGGTACAAGATTGCGGGGCATCGCTTAAATCACTCTCGAATCCGGGGAAGAAAGATAATATAACGACTGTACCATTCAAAGGCGTGACAGTAGCCTACGAAGAAGTGCGCGGGTTATTTTAACCGACAGCTTATAGAGTACGCCGAGATTGATAGGGTGAAGGTGAGCGTGTTACGTGGTATAAAAGGGTGAGTACATAAGCTGCCTTGCCTGCTTACCTTGCTTGCTTCTGATAAAAGAATAAAAAAGAAAAGGGCAACCCAGTTCGAAATTTGCTCGGCCTTCTTTATTCTTTTATTTTTATTATGTCAGAAATGAAGCAGGAAAGCAAGGAAATCAGGCAAGGCAGCCTATGTACGCAGGCCTTATGAGCCCTCCCAGCCGAGGAGGTACCACCACAACATACAAGGGGCGATGTTGTAGATATTATACGAACGATTTGGAAATAATTCAAATCGTTGGGTCCACACGGACTCTCAATGGTAATGCTTAAGCAACTGGAGAACCCGGGGTTGAGTATATGACAAGTGTCCTCAATATATCGTATATCATATTGTAGCAGATGTCTGGAAAATTGGCAGGGTGGTGGGCAAGGATGCCAGAAAAGGTGCTCGTACAGGTCGCTCTCTCTTTTGTTGCCAATGGCAAACATTCTAGAGGCACTACTCCTTCCAATGCTGAGAATCAGTTTTCCAGTTGCCCAAAAACAGCATGGATTCCGGAAAATGCACAACAACATAACACGCCATATCCACACATATCAGTCGAGGACTGAACCAGAGCAGGCCGAGCGACCGAACTGTTATGGTGGCTTTTGACCTATCAAAAGCTTTCGATACCGTCGAGGATATAGAAAAGACTTCCCTCCAGCCATGTTTGAAACGTTGGATAATCAAATATATGTGTGGAAGCCAGTCGTTTGTAGAATTCCAAAATTGAATTCCAAAACCCGTAGAGTGAAACCGGTAGTTCCCCAAGCCTGGGTGATATCTCCGAAATAATAGAACATCTACCTTTCTGAAATTCCACACCCTCCAGACGACACAGATAGCGAAATGTTTGTATGTGGAAGATTGTATGATCTTGGCGTCGGGTCCTATCGTAGATGACATATGTGGTAGGTGAGGTGACCTAGTGCAGTTCTTCCATCTAAGGAATATGAAAATATCCCCCGCTAAATCCACTGCCATACTGTTCACCGCTTGGACGGCTGAAATGAGGCTCCCACTGAACATATTGAACGATGGTGTACTGATTTAGTGGTCGCAATCAGTACATAATCAACCAATATGCTCAGTGGAAGCGTCATTTCAGCCGTCCAAAATATTGGGCATAACGTTCGATAGCATGTTAAAGTCTTCCGCGCAAGCCACAGCTATTTGCGACAAAATCAAAAGTAGGAACAAGGTTCTCAAGTCTCTGTGTCTATGCTGGTAAGCTCTGTGGTAATATATACGCCGTCAGTATGGCATGCAGATGTTAGCGCTACGCTGTGGAAAAATATTCAAACCTGTCAGAATGGCGTCCTGAGGACTACAACAGGATGTCTCCTCATGATACCAGTGTAACATCTGCATGAGGAGACGAAGATGTTATCGGTACATCAAAAAGATGTTGTCGATGCAGTACCTGTTTGGGTGTTACCCTGCCAGGATCTAGTGGACAGGCTTCGCCCACCCAGGCACGTCAGCAGAGATCTTCATGATCTAGAGTAGGAACAAGGTTCTCAAGTCTGTGTGTCTCTGCCGGTAAGCTCTGTGGTAATATATACGCCGTCAGTATGGCAAGCAGATGTTAGCGCTATGCTGTGGAAGAATATTCAAACCTGTCATAATGGCGTTCTGAGAACTACAACAGAGTGTCTCCTCATAATACCAGTGTATCATCTGCATGAGGAGACGAAGATTTTACCGGTACATCAATAAGATGCTGTCGATGCAGTACCTGCTTGGGTGTTACCGCCGTGAGCATCCCTCCCAGGATCTAGTGGACAGGCTTCGACCACCCATGCACGTCAGGAGAGATCTTCATGATCTAGAGAGAGAGAGAGGTCCAAAGGTACAAACGAGAACCTCTAGATCAGCTATGCTAACCCATATACGTTATCGGATGTGAACAACAACATAAACTCTCTTCATTCTGATATGTCGGTGTTTAGCAAAGGAAAGGCCCTCTCAGAGAGGCTAATACAAACTATGTTTGAGCACCACTGCTCTAGATAAACGAGCCTATCAGACAAACTTGAATGTCATATTCATGCGAAGATAGTTGCGCAGGCAGTACAAAGGTACAGTATGAATGCCCCATCCTTTTCAGCCGAAGAATGCCAGCAGCCAAAGCAAACACGAGTGGTCTTAGACCAGTTAAAATCCGAACGATGCAGCCGTCTCAATACATATTGGGCCCGCATTGATGACACGATACCCAACATATTGCATCTGTTCAACAAAAGGGTAGTAACTCAAAATTGTATACTTTTCAGTGAGACAAAAAACTGTTGATACTTAAGTAGTAACTCTAAAGCAGAATTCGGCACCTCTTTACTCGCGAGCAAGCAAAGAGAGGTTCTCACTCCACTCACTAATTGAAAAATCATGCACTGACAACAGTAGCTGTGTTCCTTTACTTACCTGAGGTAACCAGATGTTAGCGCTACGCTGTGACATGCACTGACAACAGTAGCTGTGTTCCTTTACTTACCTGAGGTAACCATTTTTACCATTTGTTACCATTTTTAACCTGCAAAGCGTTTCTTAACCCCGAAAAGTGGCAAAACTGGAAGCAATTTTTAAGAGAGTGAGAGGGGAGAGAGAGCGAAAATGGCTTTCTCTTCTACCAAAAGCTACCAGCAAAATTTCTGCGGGTAAAAAATGGCAGAACTGATTTTTCGACTTTTGTTTCACGATTACTTCACAATGAAGAAGAAAAAGTCGAAAGCTGACAAAACTAAATTAAAAACTGTGAAATAAAAGACGAAAATTGTTTTTCATGTTTCTTTTTGACATTGCTGCCAGATATACCATTTTTCCGTTCCTTTACTTTTCTGGTAAAAATGTTCATGAGAGAGCAATTTTGACACTTTTCTCTTTTACCACTCTTACCATTAAAAAAGTAAAGGAACGAAGTTAGTGTTTGCTCAAAATGTTGTTGTTGTGTGCCGAATGCTGCTCTAAAGCATTGATGCTCAAATTATGTTGCTCACTTGACTCTCTGAGAGTGTCTTTCCTTTGCTAAACCACGGCAGATGAGAAAAAAGAGAACGTGTGTTGTTGTTGTAGTCACGTTAACGTATATCGATGATCTTGGCTGCTCTAAAGCAGAGTAAGGCAGAGAACATTTTCGGGTCTCCCTTGTGCTCTCAATGAGCGTAAATTTGTTGTTGTTCACAACGTGTTAGCATCTACACAGGCTGTGACCGATAACAAATTTACGCTCACTTAGAGCACATGGGCTCTCTTGTGAGTCACAATGCCTTCCCCTGCTCTAAAGACAAAAAGGCATAACTGTATTCTTTGACAAAAGAGTAGACAAAATAATGGGAAATTTTGGCAGTAGGTGGAGTATCGCTGTTTAATAAAATGTTCAACACTTGAAAATCTGGAGTTACTACCCCTTTGTTGGACTGCCCAGCTAACCCCACTCACCTATATCGTGATTCTTTATGGACGCAGCCAGTCCAGGTTGCAGAATTTTTGAATCTCGATAAAGAGTGACCGTAACCAGATGTCTGAATAAAATATACCAATGAACCTGGTAGAAGACTAAAAGGAAAAGGGCAGCCTAGTTCGAATTTGTCTCGGTTGTTCTTTATTCTTTCGCCAGAAATGACTTAAGCAATAATGACATAACTCTTATATACCGAGGCCCTTAGTCTTCCCCATCTTTACATGTATTTCTCACATTAAAGAAGTTCAGACGTTTGAACTTCCTCACGGATATTGAAACTCGTTTAACAAAATATAAACATACATACATATCTCCATTTCACAATCGCAAGAGCATAATTGAAAAAATAAACAGATTAATGATGGGAGACAAGTTTCCAAAATAAAAACTGATAAAGCTCTCAAACCTATTGAAAGGCCATTTAGTTTAGAAATCATAGATACAATTTAATAGCTCCCAAAAAATTTTTTAATTTGAGGGTGCTAATTAACTTTGGGAATTGTACCAGTCAGCATAAACATAAACAGGTCTTGGATTTTAGTTTCATTGAAAGCATATTTTATTCTTCTTCCTATGCATTCGAAAGCGGAGACAACAAATCCAGTTTGACAAAAAAAACTGTTTCACGCGTTCTGTTATTTTTAAACAGGTATGTATATAAATATTGAATGAATTCAATATGCTTGTTTTTTTTTTTTTCTTATTTTGTCGCCTCTAATATTATGACATTTAATAATGCCAGTTAGTTGTTAAATATCTTTCACCTAGACAAAAAAAATATTTAAAATAGATCAATTATTTAATGAAGAAGATAATCATTTAATATTTATTTCATATCGGTGGGTATTGAATTTTTAGAATAACAAATTTTAATTTTATTCAATTGTTCCGGAGAGAAGACTAAGTGAAAGTAAGGTATTCTTTACAATCCCATAAATCAGACTTTATGATCTGCAATTGAAGTGTTATTTGCAAATGAAAGAAAAGGACAATTTGACATGCGACCGTGGGTTGTTTGGTTTACAGTGACTTGAAAAAATCAATTTGCAAAAAAATGGATTTACTTGTGAACAATTTCTTCAGATCATTTTTCACAAATTTCGACGTGGATAATCACGACAAAAAATTAAGCCGTCCGTGAACGGATAATGCAAGACCGTCATGTTATATACCGTGAGGTAGAGTCTTCCTTTCCCCCAGAAATATGTCGGTTCAGGTCCACGCCTTAATATAGCCCCCATAGAACTATACCTCCCGATTTTCGGTATTTTGAAAGTTGTGGCCACAATAACCCATTGAAATTGCTGAAATTTGGTATTTAGTGTTTGTTAGGGGTATACAACTTTCCCCCAGAAAATTCTCGGTACCGGTCCACGCCTTAATATAGCCCGCATCGAACGGTACCTTCCGATTTTCGGTATTTTTAAGGTCTTTGCCTCAATACTCTACTAAAATGGCTAAAATTTGGTATTTAGTCTTCGTTGTGGGTATTCAACTTTCCCCCCTAAATTTGTCGATACAGTCCCTCGAATTTATATAGCCCCCATAGAACGGTACCTCCCAATATTAGGTATTTTGAAGGTTACGGCCTCTATATTTCACCGAAATGGCTGAAACATAGTATTTAGTGTTGGTTGGGGTATACAACTTTCGTCCAGAAAATCCTCGGTACAGGTAATATAGCCTTCATAGAACGGTACCTCCTGATTTTCGGTATTTTGAAGGTTGTTGCCACAACAACCCATCGAAATGGATGAAATTTCTTATTTAGTATTTTTTGGGGGTATTCAACTTTCCCTTCTAAATTTGTCGGTGCAGGTCCACGCCTTCATGTAGCCCCCATAGAACGGTATCTCAAGTTTTTCGGTGTTTTGAAATTTGCGGCCCCGAACAACCACCGAAATGGAGGTAAAAACATTTCCAATTGAAATTCGTCGGTATAGGTACACCTTTCGATATAGGCCCCATAGATCGGTACCTCCCGATTTTCGTAATTCTGAAGATTGTGACGTCAATATCCCACCGAAATGATTGATTTTTTTTTATTTAGTCTTCCATGGGGTTATATAATTTTCTTACCGAAATATCGGATATTTGGTATTTAGTCTTCTTTCCGCCAGAAATTTATCGGTAGAGATCGACGTTGTGATATAGCACCCATAGAACGGTACCTCCCGATTTTCGATATTTTGAAGGTTAGCCATATTGTTTTACCGAAATTGCTGAAATTTGGCATTTGTACTTCTTCATAAAAGAAAGGAAATTAATTGTTCCATTTTACTTCCGGGTGCCACCGTGGTGCAATGGTATGCACACCCGCCTTGCACACATAAGGTCGTGGGTTCGATTCCCCGACCAGGCAACATCAAAACACCTTTCAACGGTGGCAAAATACCCCTCAGTAATGTTGGCGACATTTCCTGAGTATTTCAGCCATGTAAAACTTCTCCATAAAGTGGTGTCGTAAGGCACGCCGCACAATGGTTCAGGAATCGATTTTCCTGGCCAAAAATCAAAATTTTGTTTTGTAACAGATATTTAATTTCTATATGGTATTCGATAGTAAACATATTGAAACTAAGGAAACCAAAAAATTAGGTCAAAATATTGGAAGGTGCGGGCGTGGGGTGCCCCTAAAAACGAACATTTTTCCAAATTTTGAGAAATACGTAATTTTTGAAAACTTCTGGAGAAAGAAATAGCTATTTCTCGGAAACTATAACATAAATTGCGTTCGCTGTTTTTTTGTTAGGTAGGTAGGATTGTGGCCTTTAAAAATAAATTAAACAAATTACCGTGGCGTTTACACAACATGAACTATTTTATTTTTCCTCAGGTACTAAATTTTATGAAATTCCAAATTTAGTGGACTAGAACTTTTGTGGAACAACATGGAACAATGTTCTGTTTCCACAGAAATATGCCCGAAAGTCTCCTCTTTTAGCACATATATACTTTTGTTCCCGTCCCGTTCCGTCCGTTTAACACTTTTTTTAATTTATTGAAATTACATGGGTAAAAATGTGTGTTTTTCCATACCAATTCCCATATGAATTACAGCTTTTTTACACAAATTAAAATTTTTTGGAGTATATGAGTTTTCATATGAGTTATATAAGTTTTATGAACATCCAAGGAGCATTTTATTTTAATTTTTGAAAAAATTTAAATTTTTTGCATTTTTTAATGTGAAAAATTTGTGAAAACAATTTTTTTAATTTTTTTTTTTCGAAATTTTTTTTTTAATTTTTTTAGGCATTTTTATAGTTTATTTATTAGCGTTTGACCATCTTTAATATATAAAAAGATAAAAACACAAAAGCACTGATATTTTGATGAAAAATAGTAAAAAAAATCAAAAATTTAACTTTGACATTGAATTCCTCAGCAACTACCACACCGAATTTGACCGCTTATAATTCACCGGAAAGCTGATTGTGTTATCTGTCTAACAAAAAAGAATTGTGAAAAAATCTCTATCCGTTCAAAAGTTACAGAATTTTGACCAGGAAAAAACGGTTCTGAACCACTGTGCGCCGTTCGGACTCGGCGATAAACTGTAGGTCCCATATCATTGAGCTAATATGAATCGGGGTGCACTCATTGATATGAGATAAGTCTCCTTTGTCCCTTATGGGATGTTTGTGGAACAATTATGCTATAAGTCCTGCCCAACATGCCTATATCAAAGGCAAATCGGTGGAGACAGCACTAAATGACGTTGTAGGTTTTATTGAGGGGAAGCTTGAATCAACCCACAATGCACTCTCCAATTAGGTATTTCTTTTACGCTGATCAACTGAATTTACGGAATGCTCAGCAGCAGGATAATCAACTCAAACATCGGTGAGAATTCCGTTCGGAAGTTTGTCACCAGGGGCACACCACAAGGTGGTGTTTTATCACCACTTCTGTGGCTTCTGGTGGGTGCCACAGTGGTGCAATGGTATGCACGCAGAAGGTCGGGGGTTCGATTCCCAGGCCAGGCAACATCAAACATTTTTCAACGGTGGCAAAATACCCCTCAGTAATGTTGGCGACATTTCCTGAGTATTTCAGCCTTGAAAAAACTTCTCCACAAGTGGTGTCTTAGGACACGCCGTTCGGACTCGGCGATAAACAGTAGGTCCCATATCATTGAGCTAAATATGAATCGGGGTGCACTCATTGATATGAGAGAAGTCTCCCTTGTCCCGTATGGGATGTTGTGGAACAATGTTTGTTTTGTGTTCTGTGGCTTCTGGTTATAAACGAACAAACTCTGTCGGAACTCATGCAAGGAGCTCTAGTCAAACTATCGAGATGGACAAACTACAATGGTCTTGGAGTGTACCCATCTAAGACAGGACTGGTTCTGTTCACGAACAAGAGAAAATTCGAACCATTCACCCTACCAATGCTTGATGGAGTCACCCTACAACTCACCTTGGAATCCAAGTACCTCGGCATTATCTTGGACCACCAATTAACGTGTAAAAGGAATGTCGAGGAACGTGCCAAGAGTGGTCTAATAGCTCTTTATTCTTGCAAGAATTATATTGGTAAGAGTTGGGGGATGAAACCACAGGTCATCCATTGGATCTTTACGTCCATAATACGCCCAATTCTTACCTATGGTTCTCTGGTATGGTGGAAAGCTTTGAGTAAGAAATCACATCTTCATAAAATAAACAACGTCCAAAGATCAGCATCACTGCTAATCACCGGTGCCATGAGAAGCACTCCCCAAGCTGCCCTCAATGCTCTACTTGATCTAAACCCATTGAATCTGGTGGTACAGGAGCTGGCGGCCAAGTGTGCTCTCCGACTAAAAGAAGCAAACTCATGGCGCAACTCTGAGCATGGTCACACTGTAATCTTACGACGATCAGGACTACCACATGGATCGGAGGTAATCAGTAATTACATATCACCACAACTACACTTCGACGAGGTTGAAGTACAAATACCCCACAGAGCTGTCTGGAACTACAACTCCCCACCTCTACCCGGTAAAGAAGTATATACCGACGGCTCATAGATGGAAATGGGAACAGGAGCAGGCGTCTACAACGATACAACGACGACTCGCATACAGGTTGAACGAAAATTGTAGTGTCTTCCAGGCTGAGATATTTGCGGTCAGAATGCCTGCAGAACTGATAAGCAACATGAAAAGGGATATAGTTGGACCGAAAGGGATATAGCGTCCCTCAAATCACTTAAATCCCAATCTAACGGTTCTGCTGCGGTTTTAGACTGTAGAAAGGCCTTGGAGGCGCTAAAATCAATCGTTACCTTGTGTTGGGTTCCGGGTCATTGCAACATCGAAGGAAATGAAAAAGCGAATGAACTGGCGCGTTGCGGATCGGAGTCAACCGACATTGAAGTCGATAACTTGATCAAGCCACCTCTATGCCACTTCATGAGACAAATGGAACAAAAATATCGAGATAATGTTAGCCAGATCTGGCACAACGAACCTGCTTGTAAGGTTTCCAAGGCAATCTGGCCCATTCTCTCTAAACGAAGAACTACATCCTTACTCTCCATGAACAAATCCGACTTGAGACTAGCGGTTGGAATCATCACGGGTCATTGCAGAATAAGATACATGTCCTGCAAATGGGAAAGAAACAATGATGCTGACTACTGCAGGTTGTGCAAAGATGAAGAGGAAACAGAAACAATCGAACACTTATTATGCCGCTGTCCAATGCTGACGACGCGGAGACTGCTAACCATGGGTGAACACATGATCCAGTCCCTGTCAACCTTCAGCCACACCGAGACAACAAGTTTGCCTCAACTCGCCAAAGGTCTAAAATAGCTCCAAAAGAGAACAATTAACCTAAATCTCAAATATCTCTCTCAAAACCCTTCTGTCCACGTTATCTACATATCTTCTCTATAACATCTATTATTTTATATTACATAACCTTATCTTCCTTTCAGTACTTCAATGGACCACAAGGTCTCCGAGTGCAGTGGCTGTCAACATAACAGCTGCGAATCCTTTAACCTAACCTACTGAAGTAGAACCCGTGGTGAAGGGAAGTTCGGCCCGGCCGAACTTAACGCCGTTCTTACTTGTTAAACTATAGCGTTGTAACCAAGGCTGCAAAGACTACTACAATTTTACTGCGAGAGGGAATGTCACTAAATACTGGGATATTTCGGGGACCATATCTAGCTTACTTACTTACTTAGTTGGCCCATTACAGAACATTTGTTCCATAGACCGAAATAAGAAAAGATCTCCATTCCTCTCTGTTTTTCGCTTGACTTTTTGGAATACCGCGCCTTTTCATTTCTTCATCCACTTGTATGCTCCATCGAAGCTTAGGCCTGCCGATTCTGCGTGCACCGACATGTGGCATGTATTCATACGCCTTTTTAGCGGGTTCATCATCGCTCATTCTTATGACATGGCCTAGCCAACGCAATCGTTGCATCTCGATACGTTTAACTATATTCATGTCTTTGTATAGCTTATATAGCTCGTGGTTCATACGACGTCGATATTCACCGTCAACACAAATCGGCCCGTATATCTTTCGAAGAATTTTCCTCTCAAACACACCAAGCACTGCCTTATCTGCTTGCGCAAGTACACATGCTTCGGAGCCATACATTAGAACGGGTAGTATCAGCGTTTTGTATAGTGTTATTTTTGTTTGACGAGATGTGGCTTTGTTTTTAAATTGCTTACTTAGACCATAGTAGCATCTGTTGGCCAATACAATTCTTCTTCTTATTTCACAACTGATGTTGTTTGTTGTGTTTATGGCAGTGCCGAGGTAGACGAAGTCTTTAACTACCTCAAAATTGTAGGTACCAACTTCAACAGTTGGTCCGAGCTCTATGGACGCTTTGCGCGTCGACACCATCAATTTGGTCTTTTCGCCGTTTACCGCCAGACCCACTTTCGCAGATTCTGCTTCGACCTTCCTAAAGGTATCAGTTACTTCCTTTACTGATCGTCCCATGATTTCTATGTCATCAGCATAAGCAAGTAACATGTGGCTATTGGTGTAAATTGTGCCATTTCTTTTGACATTTGCATCTCGTATTACCTTTTCCAGCAAAATGTTGAAAAGATCACACGAAAGGCTGTCTCCTTGTCTGAAACCTCTTTTGGTACAAAATTCTTCGGAGAGGTTCTTTCCAATTTTAACTGAGGACCTAGTATCAGTTAATGTCATCTTACAAAGCCGGATGAGCTTTGCGGGGATACCAAATTCATACATTGCGTGGAATACCTTTGATCGGAGGGGACTGTCGAATACTGCTTTATAATCGACAAAAAGGTGAAATGTGTCGATCTGCATCTCTTGGGTCTTCTCTAGGATTTGCCGCAGGGTAAATATCTGGTCAATGGTGGACTTGCCAGGTCTAAAGCCACATTGGTATGGTCCAATTATTTCGTTGACCATTGGCTTTAGTCGTTCGCACAATATCCCTGACACTATCTTATAGGCAATAGGGAGAAGACTTATGCCCCTATAGTTTGAGCATACTGTCTTATCTCCTTTCTTGTGGACGGGACATAGGATGCTCAGGTTCCAATCGTCGGGTACGCGTTCTTCCTGCCAGATGGTGCTAACTAGCTGATGCATACACCTTATCAGCGCGTCGCCTCCGGTTTTAAACAGCTCGGCTGATAAGCCATCGGCTCCTGCTGCTTTATTATCCTTCAGCCGGTTGATTGCTGTTTTCACCTCATCTTGGCCGGGCGGTATACATTCTATACCATCTTCTGGGATTGGATCTGTGGTATCATCGTCTTCGCTACTATTGGATACCAGCAGATTGGAGAAATGTTCCTTCCATATCCTGAGCACGCTATCTGTATCTGTTACCAGATTACCTTGCTGGTCTCTACAGGAGGATGTGCCTGTACTAAAGCCATCTGTTTGATGTTTCACTCTTTGGTAGAATTTTCGGACTTCATTCATTCTGGCTCCTGTACATCTCGATTTTTTCACACTCCCGCTTTTCCATTTCTCTCTTTTTCTTGCGGAAAAGCCGTTTCTCTTCTCTCCTTTTCTCCCGATATCTCTCTCGTGCGCTACGCGTTGCTACTGATTGTAAAGTAGCTCTATATGCCGCATTTTATTTCATACCATGAATTCCTTTGTTGAGGTCTCTGGAATCCAAGTATGGATTTTGCGGCTGTTTGCATGGAGTGGGCAATATGTCGCCATTGTGTTGTTATGTTATCGGGACAAGGAGTGCTCGCGTTAAGCAATTGGGCTAGTTGAGTGGAATATGCTGTGGCTATCTGTTGTGTTTGCAGCCTATCGATGTCCAACTTCCGCGTTGTGTCTGCTCGTGCTTTATTTGCAACGTTTAGACGGGTACGTACCTTTGCTGCAACAAGGTAGTGGTCCGAATCAATGTTTGCGCCTCGGAACGATTGTACATCCAACACGCTGGATGAATGTCTTCCATCTATTACAACATGATCAATTTGATTATTTGTTCTTTGATCTGGAGATAGCCAGGTGCCCTTATGAATATCGAGATGATTAAATCTGGTACTGCTAACTACCATGCATAACTTTGCATCTGCAAAGTCTATCAGCCTCATACCATTGTCAGATGTTTCACTGTGGAGACTGAATTTCCCCACTGTTGGGCCAAAGATATTCTCCTTTCCAATTTTGGCATTAAAATCGCCTAGAATGATTTTAATGTCATGGGCAGGGCAACGGTCATATGTTTCTTCTAAGCGCTCGTAAAATATATCTTTGGTCTGTTCGTCCTTTTCTTCGGTGGGAGCATGAGCACAAATAAAGCTGATGTTGAAGAACTTAGCTTTTATTCGAATTGCAGCAAGTCTTTCATTCACTGGGGTGAAGCTGGATATCAGATGGTTTAGTCTCCGACTAACTACGAATCCGCAACCAAACTCATGCTTTACGTCATGGCAGCTATAATACAGTGCGTCACCTTTAGGTGTTGTTGTGACGCCTTTCCCAATCCATCGTATTTCCTGTATGGCAGTAATATCGGCCTTGTACTTTTCAAGTACGTCTGCCAATGCGAAGACTGCACCAAAGAGTGCGAACATTCCAGGTGCAGATTCGCAGATCATGGTCCTTAAAACGTTTGCGGGGTTCGTCAACTTTAGAGGGGTTTGTTTTTCTTTTCTTTCGTTTTTTCATAGTAGGATGTTTTTTCTAGGGGAGGGTTACTAACCCGACGCCCGAACCCAAGTTTTTAACGTTCTTATGGGTGAACGCGCGGCACATGTTAGCTCACTACCTTTAACGGGTGTTAAAGGCAGTTCCCCAGGTGACATCACGGGGAGGTCAGTGTCCACTTGAGATGAAAGAGGGACCAAGATAAATCCTGGGCTTTGCCATGTTAAAGCCGGACATTCCAGGTGCAGATTCGCAGATCATGGTCCTTAAAACGTTTGCGGGGTTCGTCAACTTTGGAGGGGTTTGTTTTTCTTTTCTTTCGTTTTTTCATAGTAGGATGTTTTTTCTAGGGGAGGGTTACTAACCCAACGCCCAAACCCAAGTTGTTAACGTTCTTATGGGTGAACGCGCGGCACATGTTAGCTCACTACCTTTAACGGGTGTTAAAGGCAGTTCCCCAGGTTACACCACGGGGAGGTCAGTGTCCACTTGAGATGAAAGAGGGACCAAGATAAATCCTGGGCTTTGCCATGTTAAAGCCGGTCAAGACCGTTGCTTGGTATCATTCATCCCCTACGTCACCCAGGGAATGTCACTAAATACTGGAATATTTCGAGGACCAGAAGAGACAAGAGAGTCTTCTTTCAGATCAACGGGATCATCACGATTCATATTAGCTCAGTGATATGGGACCTACTTTTTATTGCCGTTTTCGAACGACCTGTCTTAAGACTACACTTGTAGAAATGTTTTACATGGCTGGAAATACTCAGGAAACGTCGCCAACATCTGTGGAAGTGCCAGGCAATTACCTATACTCAGCAAATAAAACCATTAAATTTCTGATTTGATTTGAATCAGAATTGATACCACCCTCCTTTGTTCTTATGGCAATGTTCATATAATTTTTTTGAATGAATAATGCAAACTTTACTAATTGATATGTTTATTTTCTAAACTAATTTTATAAGCCCCCGCCGTAAATATCTAAACTTCGTATTTTTTTCTTTGTCAACACTTGAGGTTTTATTTAGGAATAACATAAAACGTCAATGATTTCCATACACCTTTTATTTTGAAATCAAAAGTTTAAATCAAAACCAGTTTCAACGAAAAAAACAAATCCCTATAACGTTATTGGTAAATATTGAATACAAATAACAAAAAGGTGCAGAGCATTTATTTATTCAAATTAACAGCCGACTAGTTTGCTAAATTAGTTATATTATTTTTTTATAATCACAAAGTTTGTCAAACAGCACGTTTTGTGTAGTGCGACGGGGTGTTACCTTAAAATTTTAATTTTATTATTGAGATCAAGCAATGGAGAGCAGCATCTTCAAGGTTATGCGGTGTGGTGTTGTGTTATTTTTTTTCTGAATTTCCGTAATAAAAGGTGTCTCAAAAATTATGGTAACATAGAAAATGCGCAAAAGGCACGCAAAAGAATATAACAATAACCCTTAAATTTTATGATAAATATTTAATGACAAAATATTTTGAGTTACTAATAATTCAGGTCAAATTGTAAGGGGAAATGTTTTTGCCAATGAACGCAAACAAACGAAACGATCACCGTACCATTCACACAAAGTCACAAACTTTTAATTTTTGGGGAATCGTTTAGTTTTTAAAACAAAACCACAAACTTATCAACTGAAGAAGGACAAAACTGTACGATTGCTGAAACGTACTTTGGCTATGCTCTTCCGAGTTGTTTCATTCACGAACGAAACAAAATGAATAGTTTGCAAACGTTTGCTGTGCGAAAAAATCAGACACACACACATTTGACTGCTTAACAACCCTATAAGCTAGCATCAACATACTTGGAACATTTAAAAATGTTTTGTGGGAAATCATAAAAGCGATATTCAGATAAACACTCATTTGATTGCTTAACAACCCAATAAGCTAACGTCACATACTTGGAATATACTGCGGTGGATGTTTCAATCAACCACCAAACGTTTGCAGTGTGTACTGTACGGTTTCGTTTTCTATGAGTAATGTTGAGAACATTTCATTTTTCGTTTTGTTCGCACTCACGAATGTAAACAAAACGAAACTAAACAGTGAGTTCGGCCAACTTGGATTATGTTATGTTATTCTTCTTATGGAAAATACGAAACGAAACGTCTGCAAATGTTTCATAAAGTTTTTTTCCATACGCTGGCATTTTATTTATGTGCACCACAGTGCTGTAATGGTTCGTATGCCCACCTGACAGACTTTATACTGAATATCCACTTTATCTAAAAGTGCCGGCTTCAAAATGTGATTTACGAAGCGGGAATGATTTATTGAATCTAAAAAAAAACTTCCCCAATTCTCAACTGAATTTAAAATAATTTCGAATAATATTTGTTTTCCAACCTGCATCATTTTCAGTTCGAAAATATGCCAATCTATCGCAAAATTAATGTAGAACTCCATTCAACTGATTGACAGGGTACTTCACCCATTGTCTGCTGATATTTACTGACGACTGACTAATGAGCAACAAATAAAACAACAACAAGGGTACTTAAATGTAAATTAAAGCTGGAGAGGAAAAAATCCCCTTTAACAAAATATCTATTTCCGAGAATTCAATTGAAAATAAGAAAAAAATCAGTCAGTTATGCAGACGGAGATATACCCTCAGCCACTGACAAAAAAAAAAAGAACAACAAAACCAAACCAAACACAATAATTATGCCGATTATATAAAATTTACCAAACTTCTTCATAAGGGCCGGAAATATTAAATTACGTTAAACTAAGTTTGAAAGAAATCTTTGAAAAAGGTTTAGAGTTATCTTATCAGGGATTTGGAGCTTTTGTGCCATTATCTCAGGAAGTATTAACTTACTCCAGAAAAATTTTACCGTTGCAAATGAGGCCGCTAGAACAACCAACTGGAAAAAAGAATCACAACGATGCGACAGGAGCTCTTTAACTTCACTTTTTTCGAATTTTGTGTGGGAGGTACCCGATCGATATAGTCCATATTCCAACCTGATACATGACTGTATGAAATAATATGATGTGCAAAGTCTGCACCAATCAGAAACTCCCTGCGAGAATTATCTTGCGGGTCTGCCACCAAAACGGCAGGTGCCATCAGGTTTCTTGCAGCTTTTAGGCCAATATCTCAGGAAGTATGGACTTGCGCATGAAAGAAATTGTAACGTCGTAAAGGGAGGCGAAAGGAAAACATGCTGAAAAAAAAATCAAAACGATACGAGAGGAGCTCTTAAACTTTAGTTTATCCGAATTTTGTGTGGGAGGCACCGGAAGGAGTGGACCGTTATAGTCTATATTCGAACCCGATCTATATCTGGAAGGAATAATACGATGCGCAATGTTTGGACCAAATCGTTTGCTCCCTTCGAGAGTTATCGTACACACCATTTTACAGAACAATTTTTAACTTTTGTGGGGGAGGTACCCGAAGTAGTGGACCGATATGGTCCGTCTTCGAACTTAAACTAAGTTTGGATAAAATACTACGATACTACGAACATGGCTAAATCGACTCCAAATTGTCTGAAACGAATTTCGTCCAAACATACTTGGGGTCTAAAACCGTTATTTCGATGAGGCACATTTTTGGTCGACACAAAGTGTATATACCCTTTCTAGCCTAAAGACTGAGGGTATAAAAATATTCCGTCGGTTTTGTCAACAGCTAAATACCCTCAGCCTATGACAAAAAAGGCAACAATAAGTCCCCAATTTTAAACAAGTAAAGCGTAATAAAGTTCGGCCTGGCCGACCGCTGAAAACTTCAAATGTCAAATTACAGCTAGTTCGATTTTTGGTGGAGAAGTTTCGTGGTCAGTGTGAACCTCAAATGCCAAATTACAGCTAGTTCGGTTAAAAATTTTAGCTAAAAATCCTCTAAACACCAAAAATCTTGAGGTACCGGTATAAGGGGGCTATACCAAAACATGCACCTATGTTGACGATATTTTATGGAGATCTTTCGTGACCTCTGAGAACATCAAATTTTAAATTAAAGCTAGTTCGGTTAAAATTGTAGCTAAAATCCTCAAAACACCAAAAATCGGGAGGTACCGCTATATGGGGGCCATACCAAAGCATGGGCCTATATTGACGATTTTTGATGGAGAAGTTTCATGACTACTGAGAACCTCAAATGTCAAATTACAGCTAGTTCGGTTAAAAATTGTACCTAAAATCCTCAAAATACCGAAAATCGGGAGGTATCGTTATATGCGGGCTATACCAAAACATTGACCGATGTTGACGATATTTGGGGGAGATCTTTCGTGACCACTGAGAACCTCAAATGTCAAATTACAGTAGTTCGGTTAAAAATTGTAGCTAACACCAAAAATCGAGAGGTACTGTTATATGGGGGCTATAACAAAACGTGGATCGATATTGGCGATATTTGGTTGAGAAGTTTTGTGGCCTCAACCTCAAATGTCAAATTACAGCTAGTTCGGTTAAAAATTGTAGTTAAAATCCTCAAAATACCGAAAATATCGGGAGGTACCGTTAAAAGGGGGCTATACCAAAACATGGACCAATGTTGACCATTTTAGGTGGAGATCTTTCGAGACCACTGAGAACCTCAAATGTGAAATTGCAGCTAGTTCGGTTAAAAATTGTAGCTAAAAATCCTCAAAATACCAAAAATCGGGAGGTACCGTTATATGGGGGCTATACCAAAACATGGGCCTATATTGACGATTTTTTGTGGAGATCTTTCGTGACCACTGACAACCTCAAATGCCCGTTAAAAGTTGTAGCTAAAATCCTCAAAATGCCAAAAATCTGGAGGTACCGTTTTATGGGGGATATAGCAAAACATGGACCTATATTGACGGTTTTTGGTGGAGAAGTTTCGTGGCCACTGTAAACCTCAAATGTCAAATTACAGCTAGTTCGGTTAAAAATACTAGCTAAAATGATCAAAATACCGAATATCGGGAGGTACCGTTATATGTGGGCTATACCGGAACCTTAACCTATGTTGACGATTTTCCCTACATGGACCAATGTTGACCATTTTAGGTGGAGATCTTTCGAGACCACTAAGAACCTCAAATGTCAAATTACAGATGGTTCGGTTAAAAATTATAGCTAAAATTATCAAAACACCAAAAATCGGGAGGTACCGTTATATCGGGGCTATACCAAAACATGGACCGATATAGCCCATCATCAAACTTGATCTTCCTGCAAACAAAAGACTCATCTTCCCAAAATTTTTCAGACGGACGTGGATAGTTAGACTCAGGGTATAAAAAAGGAGAATATTCCTAGGTAGCAAAAGAAGTTTCGGAATTTTCCAGTGTACATTTTTAGGCGTTTGTGGATTAGATTCCGCATACAGTGGGTCTAAATATTCAACAGCCAATTGGACGGCGTTTTTGAAATTACTTCACGAAATGGGAACTCAACCTCATTCGAGGTTCCGGTGACTTTAAGAGCAAGCCCGTGATTCCGCCCGTGGCTGCCATCTTTAGTGTTCAATGTACACTGCACATATGTTTGTATTTTTATCATTTTTCGGTGTTCAGAGCAGCATATCCCGGAATTCTGATGGTGAAAAACCCAGAACCAATATGAATGTGCTCAGCTTGTAACATCCGCATCCACCACACTCAAACTTCGGTAAGATGCAATAAATGCGGGAAGTGGGTGCATCTCAGGTTTTGCTCTAGACTCGCCTATGTAAGGGACCACGGCGGAGACTATGTTGCTGCATCTGGCAGGAACACAGTCTCCAGTGAGTCGTCGCCGCATTCCCCCAACAGCAGCCCTTCCCCTTACAGCAGGGTAAGATCGAGGGAATGTTGGATTTTATGAGTCGGAAGAACATCATGATCGCGGCGGTGCAGGAAACTAAGCTCAACAACAACTGAAGCTTACCGAGTTGTGGCAAAGTACTGAGAAAGGGTTGCACCAGAAGTGAAGGTGGGGGATTAGTTCTGCTATTACCTCAGTCTTTTCAACACGGACCTATCTCGCTTGAGCCTGGCTCTAATGACCCGTACATAAAATGTATCAGCAGATGTGGAACTGCCGAGGTAGAGATGCTTAACTTATACATCCCGCCGATAAATACCTGAGATTATACCGCTTTTGGAAGGTCATAACCGACTGATCTTGATGAACTCGGAAATGGCCGGAGGGGTATAGTACTGTCTGAGCAGATAGATAGCTCTTCGTTTTTCAAAGTCAATGAGTACCCACCTAGAGAATTAGCAGACAGTGTCACAGTTCGCCAGATCTTGGGTCAGACCATCTCCCCTAATTAGGTGGTGGCCATCAGCAGACCACCCGATTTAATAACCTCTGAACGCCGCACTTTCATCAATCATGTGATAGCTAATTGGCCGAGGAGAGGAAATGGTATTAGCAAGTGAGCGCGATTAGTTTCGTCGTACCAACGCCAGTGACCCCAGAGTCAGGAAGCTCAAAACAAGCGGCTAAATCATCTGAAGAGTTGCAACATTGGAAACGGAATAATTAAATTGTGGGCAACGGTTAGGTCACTCTCGACTTAAGGAAGATAGCACATCAGTCAATTTTGCGCTGACTGATCCGAAAAGATGCGCAAATTATTTTAATCGAGAGTTTGTCGAGCATCCCGGGACTGACAGGGCGAAGAGAAGAGTACTACATTGCATTAGATCTCTTCCTGTCGAGGAGGAATCAGCACAATTTACAATGGAAGATATTGTGAATGCCATTAGGAGCCTTAAATCATCCAAAGCGTTCTGTCCTGATAGAATTTACATGGTAATGCTGAAACAGCTGGATGAGCCGAGATTTGAGTATCTTACCAAAGTTCTCAACCTAATGCTAGTCACTCATATTTTGTCCGCTACTAAAGCCAGGCAAAAAGGTACGATTCATACCATTCACCTTTCTGACCGAGTTCACTTTTGCCGACGGTAGCAAAGATTGTCAAGGCTTTACTACTCCCCAGCGTCAGAAATAGCTACCCAGTTATCGATCATCAGCATGGTCTTCGTGAGAAGCACAGCACGACAACAGAGCTGCAAGCCATCTGAGAACATATTAGTCGAGGACTCAGGCAGAGCAAGCCGTGCGTTAGGGCAGTGTTAGTGGTGCTCGACTTATCAGCACTCGACGCTGTTTGAGGACATTACGCAGACTACCCTCCGACCATGTTTGTATGGACGGCAGTCGTACATGAAATTTGGGAACAAGAAGTCCAATCGTCGTAATGTATGGGGATAATTGTACGATTTTGGCGTCAGGTACCTTTCCTAATGTCATTTGCGAATGGCTAAACTCCTATTTGAGTGATCGTAACACCATTTTCCATGCAATGAATATGCAAACATCCGCAACTACATCGAGGGCCACTCTGTTCTGTTGTGTAGTTCCGGAACGAACTAGTTCCAAGGAACTATTCCGGACAAGGAACTATTGGAACTATATCCAGTTCCTGCGTTTATATAGTTCCTTTAGTTCATATAGTTCCTTTCGTTCTTCTAACTTTAAATTTATTTATTTTTATGTCATTGATCCACCAAACATTTCGGTTCCGGAACTATTTGGAACAAAGGAAACAAAAAGAGCGACGAAGGAGGAAGATTCGTTGAACTATTTCGCTCTCGCAACTATTTGGAACGAAAAGAACGATGAAAGAGAAAGATTCGTCGAACTATATCGGTCTCGGAACTGTTTGGAACTATGGAACTATATTAAGGAACTAGTTCCTTTTGGGAAAAGGAACTAGAAGGATCGATCCACTTCGGGAACTAGATTGCCCAACCCTACTGTTCACCATATGGACTGTGTACTGAGCTGAATGTCATCTTCGATAACGTGACAATATGATCACGAACATAACACAACAACTACTACCAAGAAACCGCTTACAGTCATGGGTAAACAGCGCTTTGACAACACTCCACCTACCTGACACTAGTGGTATAACAGGCCACACACTGGTAAATTTAACTCCAGTGAATTTTTGCTACCATCGTAGTCAGTGCTTAGGGCGAATAATTCGCATTCACTTCATACCTCGAGTCGCGCATATATTTCAGAGTTGATTGCTGATGGCGAGCTGGCTACTGCAGGGAGTTAGCTACACGGGTTGGAACTAAAGGCTGTTCTAAAGCCGCCAACGTACACCTTGGTGTTATCGAGTTGGGAATGCTTTCTGAGGGCTATCATTAAGTTGTGGTGGCTTATACATCTACAGGGCTTTTGAGTCATCTGTTCCATTCGGCACTGGACATTCGGGTTTTTCAGATGTACAGGGCTCTTTAGTCATCGGTTCCATTCGTCACTGGACGTCCGGGTTTTTCAGTTCTACAGGTCCTTCCGGCCATCTGTTTCATTCGGCACTGGACCTTCGGGGTTTTCAGTTCTATAGGGCCTTCGGGTCAGCTGTTCCACTGTTTGGGTAATAGCAGTACGTTGTAGAAACTAGATCGTAGCCCTAGACTAACACCCGAGCGACGAATCCATCGTGTCAACATCCGAACGCCGTACTCATCGCGTTCCCGAACACCGATACTCGAGCGTCAACGCCCGAACGCCGTATCCATCGTGTTCCTGAACATCAATAGCCGAACCCATCGTGTTCCTGAACATCAACATTCGAGCTCCGAAACCATCGTCTTCCCGAAAATCTGCAGCCGAACACCGAATACATCGTTTAACCGGTCATCTGCAGCCGAACACCGAATACATCGCGTTCCCGATCATTCACACCCGGACACAGACAACACCGCTTCCCTCGAAGAAGAAGCCGCTAATTCAACACGAGCTTCTCAGCTGCCAAACCCCAGCGAGTCTGCATAATCCTCCCGTCAATTATTAATCCAAATATATACCCACTAAATTCATTTTTATCGCATTAAAACACAAGTATTAATTAGTATTTAGTCAATAAATCGCCGATATAGCCCCCAGGAAAGGGAGAATACTAGTCTTTTCATTTCGTAAGGTTTAGTGGGTCCTTATGGAGACCCTAGACGCGACAAAACCTACCCCAGCTCTCGTCAGCCAGGTTACACTGGCCCAAGGCGACACATTCAACAGCATGTTCATGTCGTCCGCGCATGCCACAGCTATCTCCGACAAGCTGAGATGTCCCTAACCGGCAGCACTTGGGGTGCAGATAAAGAAACCTTATTGACCACATACATGTTACGCGATAGTTCGGTCTGTGCTAAGCTATGCAGCGCTATTAAGTGCAACGCACTGGAAAAATATTCAAACCTATCAAAATTCCGCTCTGAGAACTGCCTCCTCAGCCTCCTTAAATTTTTAGTAATCCAGCTACATGAGGAGACAGAGATTCTTCCAGTACAGCGACACAATCGCATACACTCGTTGCAGTACTTGCTCGGGTTTTACCCCAACCAGGCACATCAGTGAGGATCTTCATAATGTAGATGGAGATATCCAATGTTAGATGAGACAACCCCTATATCAGGTTAGGCTATCGCTAAATTACGACTAATGTTGAGAGAATCTATACTCTAGCCATAAGGCTGAGGATTTGAAAGATAACTATTAAAAGATAACTTCACTTACCTGCATTATGGGATACGTGTGCCGTCCTTTCCCCAGACGTTCAATTATCACCATTTTCTCGGTATCGGCTATGACTGCTGCAATATTAGATGATGCCAAAATTGGCCTTGCCGGAGCTTCAATGGGTACAAAATTCTTATTGCGTTCGGCAAAGTGACGATCAAACGAATTACGTCGATCGCTTTGTGAACGATAATATTGATGGCGATTAGATGATGATGAACCGGATGTCGAGGCCCCCGACCTTTGGGTTAAATCACCATTTGAGGAATAACGTGAGGAATTAACATACGATTTGGATTTACGATATTGTTTGGGATTCAGGTGATGAGCCAAAGAGTTACAACTTTGCTCGGGGTGATCACCACCTGCCGCCAGTGATGTGGGTTTTTGACATTTGGCACAGGATTTTGTTAGGGCTGCTGTTAACAAATCACCAGCGCTAAGATTTTGTTGTCCCGACTTTTGCCCATTGGGATTTTGATTTTCATTTGTGAAATTTTTTTGGGAATTTTTGGAATTTCTGTTACCCTTTTCGCGTGGCAATGGTAGATTGTCATTGAAAGCGGCCAAGGGTTGGGGTTTGTTGTAGGTCTTTTTGGAACTAGTAGTGCCATTGTTGCCACCACCCACTGTCTGGGCATAACTGTGTGAGGAGTTACGATACGATGTGGTTTTCACAAATTTACCCGACTTTCCGGGATTGTTGTTTTCAGCATTGCTCTGTTGTTGTTGCTGCTGTTTATTTTTGTTAGCTTTTTGACTGTTAATTTTTTGGGACTGATTTGTTTTATTTTGGGATTTATTGGTGGTGCTGGCATTGTTGTTGTTGTTATTGACACTGTTGCGACCTTTGTGATTAGAGTTGCCGTTTTTATTGTTGCCATTGCTTTGATTCTTCTGTTGCTGTGGCTGCTGTTGTTGTTGCTTAGCCTGTTTGGGGGTCTGTGATGTTGATGCTGCAGGTGTTGCTGTTGACTGTTGTTGTTGCTGGCCATTCTGTGTTTTCAGTCCCGTCTGTTGTTGCTGCTGCTGCTGTTTTGACGTTGTGGAATTTGTGTTGCCTTCAATTTGTGCCAATTTCTGTGTCGTCTGATTTGATTCATTTGCCGTTGCTGCAACATTTTCCTTTTGTTGCTGCACCTGCTGTTGATTTGCCTGTTTCAGCTTCATTTTCGGCGGTTTATTACTACTATTATTCACCATAATTCTTGATTTTTATTTTCCACAAATTAAGGAAAATATTTGAATTATTCACTTTGAATTTTTATCGCAATTTAAATGATGCTTATTTGGGTAATTCTTCTGTTAGCACCTGTTGAATACTGCAACCACAAGAATCGGCGAAAGAAAAACATGAAAAGAAATTAAATACAAAATAACAATTATTTATATAATTTCAAATCAATGATTGTTACTTATCTTATCATTAATTTATAAGTTTTATATAAGAAGAAAACATAACATCTCAATTATTCCTGGAGATATTTTCTAAGAAAAAATTGCTTCCATACACCATTGAGGAGTCTAAAAATAGTGTGAACTTATTGATTTTAAGGGGGCAGGGTTAAATGTAATATCAGGAATTTTCGTGAAAATGCAACTTTGGTTCCAACAAATTACTATGGAAACAAAGATCGCCCGGGATGCACAGGTTAACGTTTAGCGATCTCAAAAAAGTAATATATAAGGTGTTTGGATCAAATTGAAAAAATATAGGGTGTAGGAGTTCCCAAACCATTTTTTTGGTCAGTCAGGTCAGGGATATGTTTGTGTTTTTCAAAAACGTATTGGAGAGATAACAAAAAATGATCCTACAATGACCTTAGGCGGCCGGGCCGTAATTTTGAATACCCTCTCCACCATGAAATATTCTGAGCTAATATGGAATAGTTTTTTTTTCTGTTACGAAAGTACAAGGTCCTTTGACCAATGCCTTATTTTAACTAATTCGGTCGACTAAAAACTTGAAAATACCTAAAATCTGTGGAAGAGTTTATTGATTACTGAGAACACTAAATGCCAAATTATAGCTAATTCGACCAGAAAATGCGCTAGGGCGGTAGCGTTATATGGATGCTATACCAAAACACGGACCTACGTTGAAAAATTTTGGTCGAGAAGTTTTGTGACCACTGGAAACCTCAAATGCCAAATTACAGATAGTTCAGTAAAACATATAGCTAAAATCCTCAAAATAGCAAAAAAAACGGAAGGTACCATTATATGCGGGATATACCAAAAATATGTAACTACGAGTATTTTGAAAAATGTTTGTGGAGAAGACCAATATCAAATTACCCGTAGTTCTGTTAACAAATTTAACTAATATCCTCAAAATACTGAAAATCGGGAGTTACCAAAACACGGATCGATGTTGAAAACGTCTGAGGATAAGTTTGGCAACCACCAAGAACCTCAAATATCAAATTACCGGTAGTTCGGACAAAAAATGTACCTAATATCCCCAAAATATCGATAATCGGAAGGTACCGTTACATGGAGGCTATTCCAAAACATGGATCTCTGTTGACAATTTTTGGTGGAGAAGTTTCGTGATTGCAGGGAATCTCAAATGTCAAGTCAAGGGCAGTTCAGTAAAAAAATGTGGTTAAAAAACCTCAAAATACCGAAAGGTACCATTACATTACCTCAACATTACTCTATGTTGACTATTTTTAGTGAAGAAGTGTTGTGACCCGTAATAACCTCAATTGTCATATTACAGATAGTTTGGTTAAAAATTTGTAGCTAAAATTCTCACAATACCGAAAATCGGGAGATACTGTTTTATGGGGGCTATACCTAAACATGGACCTATGTTGAAAATTTTCAATAAAGAAGTGTTGTGTTCGTTTTGATGCCAGAACCGCCTCCGGCTCTATCTCCAGGCCTAGAAATGTTGATGCTTCGATGTATGGTAACTACAAATCAATTGAAAAGGTGGAGTGTGTGGTCGGACCTGCGGGGCAGATGTTTTAACGGTGTCATCAATCCTTGCTTTATAAGAATTTAGACGGCTGCACAATGCCGGACGTACAACCAAAGCTACTATGGTTTGTCATAGCAGCTGACGTTCTTCAGCTGCGATAGATGGGGCAATAGTTTAATGCTACCCAAACTGGCTTGATAGTATTGCTGATCAAGGGGTTTTAATCGTTGGATCTATCTCTCCATCTACATCTCGAAGATTCATCATGACATGTCTGGCTGGGGAAATCCTATCCACCATAAGGAGCAAGTACCGAAAGAGAGCACGCACTTGTGTTGCCGTCCTGGAAGAATCTTTGTCTCCTCCAGGTTCACTGAAGACATGCAAATGCACCCTGTTGCAGTTCTTCGGACGGCGTTCTAACAAGTTTGAATATTTTTCCATCGGGTTGCACTTATGTACTGGAAGAATCTTAGTTTGCTCATGCAGATGGTCGGCCCACTGATGACATGAAGAGGCAACCAGTTCTCATGGCCAAAACTCAATCAGCTCTTCGCTTACCTTCATTGCTTACCAAATACCAAATTATAAAGGAATTGCAGAGCATCGTTGTAATTCCGTCGTTGTTTTTCTCCATAATTTGGATTCGGAAAGTGAAGAGCTGATTGAGTTTTGACCTTCAGAGCGACGTTCTGGCATTTTTAATAGTTTCCAAAAAATCGTACAGTTATACGCATATATAAGCATATATAACGATCAACGTCTGTGGGAGGAGTCGGCTACATAAAATTTAGAGATTAAATAATTCCGGCGAGATCACTCCTGTGGAAACGCTCTATTTCACTCTACGAGTCTTCGAATTCTTGTTCCTGAATTCTTCGAACGACTGACGTCCACACCACCAACGTACACAGAAAATTTTCGCTAAAAACACAACCTACAAACGTCCCTGATCCACACATTGCCCTTTTCTTCTTTATTCTTTTAATTTTATTATGTCAGAAATGAAGCAGGCAAGCAAGGTAAGCAGGTAAGACTTGCCTTGCTTGCTTACTTCAATTCTGACATAAGAATGGGGCTATGCTAGAGGGGAGAGCGGAACTGGGTCTCTATATCAGGGAAACAGATATAAGAATCTCCCTCCGATTGCCGGATCATAATACGATTCTTCAGGCGGAAATCCGAGCGATTACAGAGTGTCTGAACTGGTTTGACACTCACACAAAGCCTACGATTGCGAACATCTTAACGGACAGCAAAGCAGCCATGAAGGCTATAACAATCAAGACAGTGAAATCTAGAAATGTTTTGGAATGTATAAAGTCCATCAACAACTACTCCCAACATGGTACGGTAAACATTATATGGGTACCAGGGCATATAGGGATTAGGGGTAACGAAATAGCAAACTCTCTGACAAAACAAGCTAGGGAGCAACCTACAGTAAGTCTAGAAAATGCCAAGCCCTTAAAGGCGACGTGTCAAGAGGTAAATGCATGGGCGAAAATTGCACCTATATCCCTCTGGAATAGTGAAGAGAAGGGAAAAACACTCAAGATAATGAGATCTTATAATGCAATTATTACTAGTCGTGCGATTCGCATGAGTTTCAATTCTTAATTTGTACATATGATGTAGTTGTTTCTTCATCTACGGCTTGAATACACAACTCCTTTTAAAAAGTTTTTTATGACCCGTTGTCCTTTTAATTGAAATAAGTGGGAAATATCTTGTTGTATTGAAAGTTTGAACCACTTAAATTTTAATAAATTAATGATGATACATTTAAAAATTAGTAATTTAGTCTCAAAAAAAATCTGGCAACATTTTATCAAAACATAACACAAAACAAGAGCAACAAAAAACGATGTCATCAACAAATATTTCACGTTCTATTTGTTGTTATTATTATTGTTTTTGTGTACGTTTTGTTTTTTTCTAATCTTCCACCAACGCAATATTGTTTAGACAAATGTTTTGAACTAGAAACAAAACAAAAAAAGATGGCAATTTACAAAAGAGCAGACCAAAAAATAATAACAAACGTAGAATGATGTGTTCAAATATAAAAGAAAAGAAAAACAAATAACATCAATTCTAAGTGGAAACATTTTTATCTTATTTTCTCTTGTTTTTGTACTAGGTTTTTGTATCGTATAATCTCCTACAATACAAAATGTGGGCTTAAGTAAAAACCTTCGTTAAAAAAGATGTGCTGGCAATTATAACTATTTTGAACCATATAATTTCCTACAACACAGAATTAGAGCTCTGATAAACCATAACATAGGTACAGAGAATACCACCATGAATGAGGCCGTAGGACAGACTCCATTTTTCATAATTTTATCAAACCCTAACTAATTTGTAGTAGAGTTGTGTAGTTCATGAACGAACTAGTTCAATTGAAGAAATTCATTGAAAAGAGCGTATGAACTAGATCAGTCGATATACATACGGTCTGTTCCTTTACTTTTGAAAATGATAAAACCGGCTAAAGCAGCAAAAGTTGTGAACTGCTCTCATATGAATTGTGTGGTGTCAGAAGTAAAGGAACGCTTTTCGAGTAAAAAGTGGGAAAACTTGAAGATTCTTGCACGTAAAGGAACAGAGCTATAGTTTATTATAGTTCACTGAACTAGAATCAACCGGTGACCGTACGATCAGCGAACGATTCACAATCTAGTTCAACATGTCGTTCATAAATGCATAAAGTGACGCCGTCGCCTGTGTTATGTGATGTCTTATTAACGTGATGTGTTTGTTTATGTTTTGGATCAAGGTACATGTTTTGGATCAATCTGTTCGAAAATGAAGATTTCTACAAATACATAAAGACAACCTATTCCAATATGTCGTAATCATTACCTATTCAATGTGCCTTGTTTTGGAAAGAAAAAATAAAAAGAAACACACACACAACGTTTTTTTTCGCAATGACAATTTCTACAGACACAACATAAGATTTTTTGCCAGTCAACTAAATGAAGAACGTTTTCTTCTTAAATTAGTACCAACTTAATATCTCTTTATGAAGGGAATAAAAATATCAAAATGTAATATTTCAATTATATTATTCTATTGCTTATTTCTATTTGGTGTATGTATAAGTTTTCATCAAGCGAACGATTAAGAGGCAGTGAACGATTCTGATCCGAATTATTGAATTGGATAGTGAACTATGAAATAGATTACTGAACTAGTTTATTTTATTTATTTATTTAATTTATTGAAATTGTATTCACATGCCACAAGATGTAATAATCTTATATTAAGGCATGTGATAATATAATGGTAAATTATACATATTTGGCGTAAGCAAAATAAGGAACATAGAAACATTAAGAAGTTAATTTGTAAAAATATTAAGTTAAGTTACGTAGTAGCAAATATAGTAAAGTAATATTACATATTATTGAAACAATTTAAAAAGGTTGCGTTTGAATGATATTGCGTTGCCTGTGATTTGAATAGCGTTAGATAACGAGTTCCAAAGTCGAATCGAGTTGATAAAAAATGCCATTCTGAGGGTAAATATCTGAATCGGATAGGTGTGAGTATCATACAGATAACCAGGCTCCTTTGTATAAATAATGCGGTGCAAGACAATTAATACTTTTATTTTCAGCAAGTTTTAAAACGTAACTCGATATAGTAGTTTTGAGTGTGTTGAACAGCTTTGGTACCTTTTGATTCCATAGACGTACCTTTTTATTGCATTATATGCTACTTGTAATCTTTTTTCAGTTCTGCTATCACATCTTGCAAATAGTTCGCATCCATACAGTAAAGTAGGCATCAAATATGTTTTTGCGAGTAGTATTCGAATATGCACTGGTGTATAGGATTGAGATTGGTACAAAGTGCGTAGCATACCAAAAATTTTACCGGTTGTACTGTTAACATGATCACTCCACCATGTAAGGCGGCTGTTGAAAATGATGCCAAGATTTTTAGCTTTATCAACTATCTCTATGTGTTGATTGCCAATTAGAACATGATGATCGCTTGAGAGGTTTAAGGATTTCCTGGTGATAATAATACACTTTGATTTGTTTGGGTTCAGGTGTAGTTTGTTAGCCGACGCCCACCTGTATATTCTCTCCAAGTCGATATTCAGCATGCAAATACCATCGGACAATGATCGGATAGTACAATCGTGGTAAATCTGAACATCGTCAGCGTACATGAGGATGCGAGAATGTTGTAGTTGCAGTGGGAGGTCGTTTATGTACATAGAGAATATAAGAGGACCTAGGACGGAACCTTGAGGAACACCTCTGTGGACTGCTAGTGGCGATGAAATTAAATTTTTTAGTACTACTGATTGTATTCGCTGGGTGAGATAAGTATAGAGCAATTTGACGGCTGTAGTGGAGAAATTGAATTGCTCACGAAGTTTAGCACTCAATATGTCGTGATCCACACAATTAAATGCCTTTGAATGGTCTAATAGAACAAGAAATGATATTTGATTACTGTCCATCTTGCTTCTTATATTGTCTGTGACATCTAATAAAGCGGTTATGCAGCTATGTTTAGGCCGGAAACCTGACTGTTTTCCTGACAGGAGTTTGTTAAAGTTAAGGAATTCGCTGATTTGAATGTGCATAAGTTTTTCAAACACTTTCGAAATATAAGGCAATATTGCAATTGGTCGATAACAATCCGTGGATTTTCCTTTAGATACGGGTATTATTTTGGCGTGTTTCCAGACACTTGGGTAATGGCTCGTGGTAAGTATGGTGTTGAAAATATGCGTGATTTGGTTGAGTATCTTCGGTAGTAGAATCTTTAAAAATTTCGGATGCACGCGATCTATACCAGCAGCGTTAGATCGGATAGCAAAACAAGCATGTGACACATCAGCCAATGAAACACATCTAAACTCAAATGCACTATCTGTTGGTAGCGTGGATGTTAAGCGATGTAGGGTTGGAGAAGTTGCGAGTCAATTATTGGTAATTTCAGAAAGTTTTCATTAAGCTCATCCGGATTTCCAGTAATTGGGGTATCAACCTTTTTACCAATGCCAATTTCTTTGATTGTATTCCACTTACTTTTTGAGTTGGCTGCAGAACCAAACTTATTCTCGTAATATTTGGCCTTGGCTATACGTATGGCTTTATTTGCATTTTTTCGATTCATGCGAAACTCTTCATGAAGAGTATCTGTCTTGAATCTTTTCCATCGTTTATATGATATATCTCTAATTTCGATTAACCTACTCAGACTAGAGTTGAACCAAGATTTGTACCATGGGGCCTACGAGTTGTGCGTAGTGGAACTGATGAGTTAAATAGATTTGATATGTTTTCATTTAAAAATAGTAACTGGTCATTAGCGTCTGTTTTATAGTAAACGGCATTCCAGTTAATTCGATCACATTCTGATTCGAGGTAACTATAGTTGATTCTTCGAAAGTCGTAGATAGTTTCAGGCGGGGCATTTGCACCATTTTTGGCATCGTATGATAAAAAAATCAAGTCGTGTTTAGAAAAACACGGTGCAGACAGTTGATCATATAGAAGGACTTTATTTATATTATCAACGAGAAAAAGATCCAAAAGTGTATTTGTAGATGATGAGTAATGCGTAGGTGTATCGGAATTGATATTAGATAGTCCAATTGATGAAAAGGCATTTTAAAGGTGACTCACTTTCAGCACATTCGAGTTGAAATCCCCTGTTATTACTACGTCTTCATATTCGACTGCCAATGTTTCGACCAACTCTATGAACTCATCATAAGCTATATTTCTATTCGGTCTGTACACGCAACCAATAAGAATCTTCGAATTTATATAGGTCTCAATAAGAATATATTCAACGGAATCAGTGATAGTAGACGTTTTCACAATTTTGCAAGGTATATTCTTCCTTGTATATATAACAACACCACCACCACGGGTTTGTCTATCATTTCGAAAAATATTGTATCCATTAACGCTTACTAAACTGTCCTCATTACTATTGCTAAACCAGGTTTCAGATACACAAACAAAATCAATATCAGAATCCTCAAATAGATATCGAAACTCATCGATCTTTCTTGCCAAACTTTGTGCGTTGATGTGACAGAAATTGAGACCATTACGCTGCTTTGGTAAAATTCTCAACATGTTTTTTATAGTGACAGTGGAACTCGAGTAACTTAAATTATGTGATGTCATATATATGTGATAAAAACGAGGCAACGCAATATGTTATAAATGAAGTAAAAAGTTTTAGTTGAAATGATGAAAGGTAATAAAGTTTACAAATTAAAGATACATTATCACAAGTATAATAGATACAGAAGATATTATTAACATGCAAGTAGAATTTAAATATTTTCGGTTGACGATCCAGGAAAAAGTTTGTTCAGCTCGCTGATGTCATCAATTAAAGCAGGTTTATCATTAGTGCTAGCTTTTACATAGACGAGACCTCGTAAGGAAAATGCAGAAGCAATAAGTTTTTGCCTTTTTAGTTTAAGGGCAGATTGCAGTATTTTGAAATTGGCTGACGTTAGATTTTCATTAATAAATATTTGTCCATTAGAATTGTCTCCGATGTGACGAAGGCTAGTTCAGTTAAATGAGTTGAACTATTGAACTAGATCTTTCAAATGAACTAGATTGTACAACTCTACTTTGTAGATCAAGATAATAAAAAAACAACATTTTTTTATGACAAGCCGACCAATTATCAAATTAAAAAATCCCATCCATTCATCACAATGGCAACCCTTTAAGACAACATTTCCCTCTTTCGGCTGCCTTTCCTTTCCTGTGATTATGATGTAATATTTTTGTGTTCCTTCTTTTTATTTTTGATGCCATTGACGTTTCGCATTTCTACAAAAATTTCTTGTTTTGCTTTCATTAATTGTTTTTCCTTTTCTTCTTTTTGCTTCTTGCCCTGTGTGTTATTTATTTTGCATAATAATAATATTTTAAATTTGCGTTGTTTGTTAAACAGCAACAACAACAAACACATAAGTACATATTAAAAAATTCTCTGATCAATTATTGTGTTAAAAATATGACCCATGAATCATTCATTACACGCGGTATTCACACACTCTCTCGTGAGAACATTTGTTTATTTTTATGGGGGATGTACAACTCGTTCTTGTTTCTCTTTCAAAACGGTAGCCCTCCTCTTGTTATGACTCGTTGACTCCGTCGCCGTCTCCGTTACCGTTCGCTGTCTTATAGATATAAATGAGCCATGGTATGACGCTATGAAACGCCGTAATTGAATTGAAATTTATTCATTCACAATTAATAGATGCGATGTGTGCTGCATACTTGTGGGCAAACCGAAACGTTGGCGGGGTAAGAGTGTAGATCAGTGCATATCTAAACACCAAGGGCTTATATGATCATCTTGCCGTATAAACAAACAAATGTTGAAAGAGGCGAGATAAAGAGATTACAAATTATTCTCACTAATGAATCATATTTGAACAAAAAAAAAACACATACAAAAACAAACAATAAACCGCAAACAAATCTTTAATAGCTGCAATCAGCTGATGACTAGACAGATATGATTTGGGTTGGAATTGTCCAGAAGATACGAATTTTGTGGCTATTATAAAGACTTAGTAACTATTGTGAAATAAAATATAAATATAAAGTACTATATGTATGTACTATACTATAGTATGGAAATTAGTTTTAACAAGTAAAAAAGTATCAGTCGGCTTTGCCGACAGAGATATACCCACAGCCAGTGTGAATTGAAACACATTTTTCCCGAAAAACGTATGTATTTAAGGGGTCTTCAGAATTTTGGGCGTATGAACTTGCCGACAAAGATATGGATTACTATAAAATCTCAAAAGACTTGCCACTGAAAAAGCTTGTACCATCGTAACAGGTGCCTTGAGTTCAACCTGTTTCAAGAAAAATCAAAACTATTCGAGAGGAGGTCCTAACCTGCACTTTTCCGAAATTTGGTGTGGGAGGTATCCGAAGAGTTGACATTTATAGTCCATATTCTAACCTGATCTATGTCTGGTACAAATATTACGATTTACAAAGTATGTTCCAAATCGGTTACTGCATTCGAGTTATCGTGCGTACCATTTTAGCGATTAGTTTAGAACTATTGTGGGGGAGGTACCCAATGTAGTTGACCGATAAGGCCCATCTTAAAATGTGTATTCATTTTGCGCAAAATATTACGACTGGCAAATTTTGAATCGGTTTATCCGTTCGAGAGTTGTGGTGCGCTGCATCGACTATACATGGTGCCATAGCGGGGGTATGGACTGGCGCCTGAAAAATTTTGTACAGTCGTAATGGGTGCAGCGAATACAAGTTGTTACAACAAAAATCAAAAAGAATTCGAGAGGAGGTCTTAAACTGCACTTTTCCGAAATTTTGTGTTGGAGGTATCCCAAGGAGTGAACCGATATAGTCCATATTCGAACTTGATCTACAGTGAATCACAGTCAAAAGTATCCACTTCAGTTTCTTTTATTAAAACTGCGATTGCTAAGAGTTAATTAATGATAGCGATTTCATTCTTTTTTATATTTTTACATTAGGGTCTTAACTTAAATATAATAAAATAAAATTAACGAAATTCTGGTAAATTTAGATAAAAAATAGAAATGGTTAAACAACATCGATTTCTACCTCACAGTGAAAAGTATGCACTCTAAAAGTTTCATGAAACAAAGAGGATTTTTTAGGGTTTCAGCCCTTGGTATGACATCCTTTGTTATCCCTTACAGCTTTTAGCCTTTTTGGCAAAGATTTAACTAAATTTTCGGGGCAAGATATCTGAATTTTTCCCCATTCTCTTTGCAAGGCATTTTTCAGGGTTCCTATACTTTAGTTCCTTCCTGAACGACAAAACTATAATTTTTAGCACCTTTTAGCAGAAGATTAGTAGGGCAATTACCAAGTCGCTACATATCATTATCGCAATTTTTCGTCTTTAAAACTAATAACAAAAAATTATTTATGTTTTAATATTTTTGTTGTTGTTCACAATTCATAAAATATTATTAATTACAGCAGCCCATTAACTGGGAAAGTCCACAAGCACAAACCATCACTCGGTCAATGGCAAAAAAATAATAACACGCTAGACTTCAGGTGACCGCTTTGTTTAGATAATTTTGAATAACAATTGTTATTGTGTTTTGTTTTCAACATGTGCGATGTTAAATTACAGTTGTTCGTTCGACTGATGATCAAACCACATCACACCAATAACCCACCCGAATGCAAAACAAAAGCAAGGTGGAAAATAATAAAAAAAATTATAGAAAGTAAACAGCACTAACCGCAAAATCTTGATTCTACACATATTCATACTACATACTAATTTATGTATGTAAATATGTATAATTTCGGTACATTGAAACATATTTACTGCCACATTTGTTTACATCAACAAGCAACCACCCACCCGGTGTTGAGATTTATCTATCAGTCGCAAAAAATTCTCAATCCACAACCTCAAAATATAAAAAACTGGCATTTAGAGAAATTTTAAAATGAATTGCAAAAACTAAAACAATTTAATTATACAAAACAAAAAACTCAAACTCACAACACTAACATTTAACAATGGTCATGCAAAAACGTGCTGATAATAAATTTTACAATAACAACAATTATAAATATCTAAAACTCCACGTTTAAATTGTTTTGACAGATAAAATCGTCGCAGTTTGGAACTAATGTTCTATTTACGTTGTAAAATGAAAGTTTAGAGAAAAGAAATGAAAATACTTATTTTAGACCCCAAAGGCACACCTAAAACAGTTAGAAATTGGTCCGTGTGTTGTTCCTTTATTGCCAATTTTAAAATTTGTCCACTCCTGCGGTTATACAGACTTATTCTGAACGTAGATACCTCCTTGAGTTTCCCATGCTCTCCTTGAAATGGCAGAGAGAGTTTAAATTCAGAATAAAGCGGAAAATAAAAGATCGGCGCAGTTGAAAATCTGTTCACAGTCAGACTTACATATATGTATCCGATACAACTACATAAGATTTATGCAATTCCGCGGCCACCGAATCTGGATTGACTCAACGACTTGTAGCGTCATCAAAAGACTGCCACTTTTTGAGCGGCAATTACCGGAATGCCTGCTGCCTCCAAATACCTTTAATGACATAAATAACCACTATAACATCTTATGGTAATGCCATTCCGGCTCTGTAACGCAGTGTATATCCAGACTAATTGATAATGGGTAAAGTTACATAAATTTCAATCTTGACCACACAATCAGGAACAGCTAGGACACTTAATACGGCAAAGCCACACAAACACAATCCCCCTAAAGAGGTTGTTCACAAGATGGTGAACGAAGAGGAAAAGATCACCAGAGGAGCAGAACGCTGCGCAATTACAGAAGTAATGTTTTCAAGTTCCCCGCAAAGAGTCACACAAACACAACCGTCGTGGAAGTCCCCTCTAAAGATATTGTTCACAATATGGGGGACCAACTAAGCGAGAGCATTCCAAAGCGCACTATGAAAAGAAGCAGCTATCAGGGGCTCAAGTTCAGGAATCAGGTGTGGCTGAACAAAAACACTGCCTAAACTTCCTCGGAAGCGACGAAGAGGATAAGATATCCAGAGGATCGGAACGCTGCAAAACTACCGAAGTAATCCTGACCACAACCTAGGCAAAGGAGACTGTTCCAAGGAACTTTCCATGCGAGCTTTGCCGCTCTCGGATAGATAATTACCCAGATCTCTACGTCTTTCGAAGATGGTGAGGAAAGACAAGATCCCTCACCTGACGTCAAGGCGACGGAGTATGGTAAAGTGTGGGTCGCTCGCAACCAAAATCACGCATCGGACGTGAAGAGGTTTTACTCAGAGAGGTATGGTGTATTCCAAATACCACAGCCAGCCGAAATCATCAAAAAACAAAAAATGGTGCTTCTATAGACTCTTCCTGAAGGAAAGGGTGCTTCTTCTGAAAGTAAGAGTGCTTCTATAGACCCTTTCTGAAGAAAAGGGCTTTTAAAGCCCCTTTCTGAAAGAAAGGGTGTTTCTATAACCGCTTTCTGAAACAAATGATGCTTCTATAGACCCTTTCTGAAACAAAGGGTACTTATATAGGCCATTTTTGAAGGGAAGGGTGCACTTATAGGCCCTTTCTGAAGGAAACTTTTTTTTTATAGGCCCTTTCTGAAGGAAAGGGTGCTTCTATAGATCCTTTCTAAAGGAAAGGGTGCGTTTATAGATCCTTTCTGAAGGAAAGGGTGCTTCTATAGATCCTTTCTGAAGGAAAGGGTGCTTCTATAGATCCTTTCTGAAGGAAAGGGTGCTTCAATAGGCTCTTTCTGAAGGAAAGGGTACTTCAATAGGCTCTTTCTGAAGGAAAGGGTGCTTCAATAGGCTCGTTCTGAAGGAAAGGGTGCTTCAATAGGCTCTTTCTGAAGGAAAGGGTGCTTCAATAGGCTCTTTCTGAAGCAAAGGGTGCTTCAATATACCTTTTCTGAAGGAGAGGGTGCTTCAATATACCTATTCTGAAGGAAATGGTACTTCTATAGCCCCTTTCTGAAGGAAATGGTACTTTTATAGCCCCTTTCTGAAGGAAATGGTACTTCTATAGCCCCTTTCTGAAGGAAATGGTACTTTTATAGCCCCTTTCTGAAGGAAATGGTACTTCTATAGCCCCTTTCTGAAGGAAATGGTACTTCTATAGCCCCTTTCTGAAGGAAATGGTACTTCTATAGCCCCTTTCTGAAAGAGAGGATGCTTCTATAGACCCTTTCTGAAACACTTCTATAGCCCCTTTCTGAAACAAAGCTTGCTTCTATAGCCTCTTTCTAAACAAAGGTTGCTTCTATAGCCCCTTTTTGAAACAAGTTTCTTAAAGCAAGGTTGCTTCTATAGCCCCTTTCTGAAAGAAAGGGTACTTCTTAAGCCCCTTTCTGAAAAAAGGGTGCTTCGGTAGTCCCTTTCTGAAAGAAAGGCTGTTTCGATAACCGCTTTCTGAAACAAATGATGTTTCTATAGATCCTTTCTGAAACAAAGGGTGCTTCTATAGGCCCTTTTCTGAAGGAAATGGTACTTCTATAGCCCCTTTCTGAAGGAAAGGGTACTTTCCTCGCTCCTTTCTCAAAGAAAGGGTACTTCTATAGCCCCTTTCTGAAACAAAGGTTGTTTATTTAATCCCTTTCTGAAAGAATGGGTACTTCCATAGTCCATTTCTGAAACAAAGGGTGCTTCTATATCCCCTTTCTAAAAGAATGGGTACTTCTATAGCCACTTTCTAAAAGCAAGGGTGCTTCTATAGCCCTTTTCTGAAAGAAAGGGTACTTCTTAAGCCCCTTTCTGAAAAAAGGGTGCTTCGGTAGTCCCTTTCTGAAAGAAAGGCTGTTTCGATAACCGCTTTCTGAAACAAATCATGCTTCTATAGATCCTTTCTGAAACAAAGGATGCTTCTATAGGCCCTTTTCTGAAGGAAATGGTACTTCTATAGCCCTTTCTGAAGGAAAGGGTACTTCCCTCGCTCCTTTCTGAAAGAAAGGGTACTTCTATAGCCCCTTTCTGAAACAAAGGTTTATTTAGTCCCTTTCTGAAAGAATTGGTACTTCCATAGCCCATTTCTGAAACAAAGGGCGCTTCTATATCCCCTTTCTAAAAGAAAGGGTACTTCTATAGCCACTTTCTAAAAGCAAGGGTGCTTCTATAGCCCCTTTCTGAAAGAAAGGATGTTTCGATAACCGCTTTCTGAAACAAATGATGCTTCTATAGATACTTTCTGAAACAAAGGGTGCTTCTATAAGCTCTTTTCTGAAGGAAATGGTACTTCTATAGCCCCTTTCTGAAGGAAAGGGTACTTCTCTCGCTCCTTTCTGAAAGAAAGGGTACTTCTATAGCCCCTTTCTGAAAGAAAGGTTGCGTATTTAGCCCCTTTCTAAAAGAAAGGATGCTTCTATAGTCCCTTTCTAAAAGAATGGGTACTTCCATAGCCCATTTCTGAAACAAAGGGTGCTTCTATAGCCCCTTTCTGAAACAAAGGTTGCTTCTATTCGCCCCTTTCTGAAAGAATGGGTTCTTCTATATCCACTTTCTGAAAGAAAGGGTACTTCTTAAGCCCCTTTCTGAAAAAAGGGTGCTTCAAGGGTGCTTCTATATCCCCTTTCTGAAACATAGGTTGCTTCTATAGCTCCTTTCTGAAAGAATGGGTACTTCTATAGCCCATTTCTGAAACAAAGGGTGCTTCTATAGCCCCTTTCTAAAAGAAAGGGTACTTCTATAGCCACTTTCTAAAAGCAAGGGTGTTTCTATAGCCCTTTTCTGACAGAAACGGTGCTTCTATGGACACTTTCTTAAGGAAATAGTGCTTCTATAGACCCTTTTTGCTTGTATAAACACTTTCTAAAGAATAGGATGCTTCTATTGACCGATATGTATAATTT
This sequence comes from Musca autumnalis, assembly GCF_047663935.1. NCBI lineage: Eukaryota > Metazoa > Arthropoda > Insecta > Diptera > Muscidae > Musca > Musca autumnalis. The sequence continues at coordinate 70,059,902 of NW_027412088.1, read as the reverse complement.
CCACCTAAGAGGTACAACTTCGTTTAGTAGTAGTAGTTTTTGTTTCATTACAAAGCATTTACACCGTGAAATTCAATGAACATTCTCTCGGGAACTTTATTCAACTTGTATTTATTAAAATTTTTGAATTTTCGTGGAATATACATTTTTATTACCTTGTTTTCCATCAATTACTGAATAACAAAATCGTTACTGTAAACCACAACACCTGGCCTTAAAAATAACAATTCGACAGTCTTTAAATAATACGGAATGGCCCTACAGATTGGTTTATTTGAACAAATTGTCAATTTTATTTTCGTAACTTTTGTGGAATATCTTCGATAATAATTCAATGACGAACATGATTATATTCTTTCTTCATTTCGTTCCATTCACTGTCAAATTGTTCTAATCTCTTATCTATGCAATCAAAAAATAGTCTAAAATAATAATTGTATATGAAAATTAGTTAAATATGTTAATTTTGATTTAAAGACCAGCTTTTGATAATAAATGACGACATCGACATAACGTTAATTTTGTTTCGATTTTATGATCTACTTGCGTTTTTTGCATGTTTTTGGTACTATTTTGGTGTCTACTTTTTTTAATAAGAAAAACTTGCTGAACATGGTTATAATTAAATTAGAGATTGTATATCAGCTACTGACAATTATGAAAAAAAGAAATATTTCAAATAGCTGTTGTATCAGTTATCTGCTTAGATGACAATTAAATATTTTTTCAATAAATACACCTTAAAGTTCTTGATGATCTATAGATAAACATAAAACAAGAAATTTTATCGCATGTTTTATCACATGCGTGCTGCCACGTGTTGCTTTTTCCCGATAAAGTGTGTTATTGCTTCCGTTATTATTCTCAAATAATTGGCATGCAATAAAAGTCAAGTTCCAAAATTGTTATGTATTCTTTTATTTCGTTTTTTTTTTCTTCTCATCTATCATTAAACATTATAATTTGGGATTTGTTCTTTTATATACGCATTAACTTGTTGTTATTGTTATTATCATTGACTTGACTTTTTTGAAAATTTCCCAATACCGTGTAGTTGTTTACTTTCAGAAATTGGGTTGATTTATTTACTTCTTTTTTAGTAGTTTTTTTATTTCGTTTTGGTACTCCATATTGATAAGATAACTTGTAAAAAAACGAACACAGCGATTTATTTTCTGCAATTACCACCTCTCCCTCTTTTAATTTGACAAAACCCAGTACTATTCTGCATATCGCGTAAAATGCCATGTCTTGCTTTTGTTGCTTTGATAACCGTTTATTTCTTTATTCTTTTAACTGGTAGACGTCAAAGATTATTAGTTTTATTTGCGAAGTATTGATTTGATTTATTGTGATTTCTTCTATAATGGGGTGTAACGGAATTAGGCGGCATAGAATGTATTTAAAAGCAATGGAACTTCTTATCGGAAGATCAATATGCATATCAATGACTGCATCAGATCCATAAATGTCAGCGCTGTGATTTCCGACTTCTTTAAGCCATTTAGTACTCGTATGGAAAGGTCTACGAAAAACATTATATCGTTGCGAATAGAACCAAGTAGCACATTACTCCCAAAGTAAAGCTAAGCTAGGGAAATACTTAAAAGAAATGTCCCATTGTCGATTGACTTGATATTAAGTAGCAATTTCTGATTCAGACGTTAGTGGCATAACATTTGTGTATCTCATATACAGGGGCCCGCATGCCCTTATTAGTTTTAGTGAAGAGTAAGTTTAACCTTAAAGAACAATACCCCCACGTATGATTTTAATATTTTGAATACCCCTTGTGCTATACTTTGTCAAAGGCTTGACTAACATCTAGAAAAACTTGGGAACAAACTTCTTTGCTATCGAAACACACAGGCGGATTTGCAAAAAGGATCTGGCATTCCTTTATAATTTGACATTTGGGGAAGCAAGCGACGGTTGATACTGCTCTGGCCTTAAGTGCGTCAAAGGCCTTCCTAAAATCTACAAAAGTAATGTAGATTGTTGTATTGTAATCTTCAGACTGTTCAATCAATATACGGATAGTTTTGATATGATCTAAACCACAAGAAGATACAACAATCAGAACCCCGCTCGACGACGACCTTTGGAATGAAAACAAGGACACGATTTGGAACATGGAATATTCGCACAATGCTTGAACCCTCAAAACTTGCCCAGATAACAAAAGAGTTCTGCAGATATAACCTAAAACTCATTGGCCTCTGCGAAACAAGATGGCCGGACAATGGAGAATTTTCAGCAACCGATAATGTAACCTTTTTATACTCGGGAAAACCCCCTGGACAGCCAAGATCTAGTGGAGTTGGGCTTCTCCTTTCCGAAAATGCCAAGGAAGAACTTGCTGAGTGGAAACCCCATACGGATCGTATAATATCAGCAAGATTTCGTACGCGCGCTAGATACCTTACCGTGATACAGTGCTATGCCCCAACTGAGAACGCCGAAGATTCCGACAAGAGTGCTTTTTACAGCCAGCTCAGAAATGTTTTAGATGCAACCCACAGAGGAGATATAAAGATCTTAATGGGCGATTTCAACGCCCAAGTAGGACCAGATAATGGAAATTTGGAATGTGTAATGGGCAAACACGGCATAGGAAGAATGAACGAAAATGGTACACTTTTGGCAGAAACATGCGCCAGCAACGCTCTTGTGATAGGTGGTACACTATTCCCTCACAAGAGAATTCACAAAGCCACATGGATATCTCCGGATTGTTTGACGGAAAATCAGATAGACCACATCGCCATCAGTAAAACATGGAGAGGGTCACTTCTGGATGTGTGTGTAAAAAGAGGAGCAGATGTAGGTAGCGACCACCATCTACTGATAGGAACACTCAGGTTTAAGGTAGCTGCAATTAGAACAGAAAGAACAAAAAAACGTAGACCACCATATGATGTTGCCAAACTACAAGAGGAGACCGTGCGAAACAGATACTCAAGGAAACTCGATGCAAAATATGCCGAATTACAAGCCGTCGAAAGTTCTAACGTAAATGTTTACTGGGAAAAGGCTAAGTCCACAATTTTAGAAACAGCCGCCGAATATCTAACTGCCACGAGAGCACCCAGGAAATGCTGGATATCAGACGATACGTGGATGCTCATCGAACTGCTGAAAAACATAAAGTCTCAACTAAACGCAGCCAGAACAAGATCGATAAAACTTACCTTAAACAGACACTACAATGAGTTGGATAAGAAAGATAAAAAAGTGCCAGAAACGACAAAAGACATTGGGCAGAAAATATGGCAGTACAAGCGGAAACTGCAGCATCATCCAACAAAACAAAAGAAATGTACCAAACAATAAAGAAGCTCAGTGGAAAAAAGACAAAATTTTCAAAAGGTAAACCTTTAGTTGGCCCACATGGAACATCACACACAAACAGCCAATCTCAACTCGATGTATGGGTACATCACTATACCAACATTCTGTCCATAAACCAAACAGTTTGGAATTCAAATATCTGCAACTGTGAGCATCACGAGACAAGAGACGACATAAGCACAGCACCTCCTTCCAATGACGAAATATGTCATGCCATATCATCTTTAAAAAATAGTAAATCAGCAGGCATTGACGAAATCGCACCTGAAATGTTAAAAGCAAACCAACTCACAAGTGCATTGATCTTACATCCAGTCGTCAACAACTTTTGGTGTACTGGGGAATTGCCATCCGACCTAAAGGAAGGACTGGTAATAAATGTGCAAAAAAAAGGCAATCATTCTCAATGATCAAACTACAGAGGCATAACTTTTTTGAGCATGGCAAATAAAACAATTACATATATTTTAAACGACCGAATTTCATCAGCAATTGCACCCGAACTAAGAAAGCAGCATGCTGGATTTCGACAAAACAATTCCTGTGTGGATCACATAAATACTCTAAGAATCATCATAGAGCAATCTATAGAACTAAGATCATCATTGTATCTAACGTTCATAGACTTTCAAAAAGCATTCGACACTATATCCCACAATGCCATATGGGCGTCCCTAGTATGCAAGGGCGTTCCAACAAAAATAATCGACCTTATTAAAGCTCTCTATGATGACTCATACTGCAGAATTTTGCACGACGGCTTAACTAGCCAGAGAATTAAAATATGTGCAGGAGTAAGACAAGGATGCGTATTATCGCCGCTCCTTTTTAACATTGTTCTAGATACGGTGATGGCTGCTGCGACGCGGGAGCTTGGCGGCATCATTTGGGGTTTAAACGGCAGATTGACTGATTTAGACTACGCTGATGATATATGCCTTTTGTCGCATCAGAACTCAAACATGCAACATCAAATCAATTAAGTTCAGGAGTATGCGCAGAGAGCTGGCCTTCATATAAATGTATCCAAGACTAAATACATGCGCATCAATGCTGGAAACGCAACACCATTAACCTTGGACAACACCCCTTTGGAAGAAGTAGAAGAATTTATCTATCTCAGCAGTATGTTAACGTCGACAGGAGGCTCTGAAGTAGATATAAATAGCCGCATGCGAAAGGCAAAACAAACATTCGGAGCACTCAACAATATATGGAGATCATCGCAAATCAGACGTAGTACAAAAATACGTTTATTCAACTCAAATGTAAAATCTGTCCTATTGTACGGATGCGAAACATGGAACATGTCCTCAGGAATAGGGAACTCACTCCAGGCATTCGTCAATAGATGCTTAAGAAGAATTGAGAATACATTGGCCTAATGTGATTACAACAGTCAAGGAAATCAGACTAAGAAAATGGAGATGGATCGGTCATACACTGAGGAAACAAGAAGGAAATATTGTCAAAGAAGCCCTTGAGTGAAACCCGCAAGGTAGCCGCCGTAGAGGTAGACCTTTGCTATCGTGGAGACGGCAAGTTTTAGAAGAACTGAGGAAGGCGAATAAATCATGGAATGAAAATAAAATTTTAGCTTTAAATAGAAATAATTGGAAAAATTTTGTTGTGGCCCTATGTTCCACCTAGGAACCTGGATATTAATAATAATAATACAGCTTCTATGAGTCATGAATATGGTTTGTGTTGGAGAGATAAGTTTGTGCAACGGTTCCGCAATTCGCTCTAATGTAATTTTATTCAAGATTTTTGTGACAGTGTGTTATTGAAATTCCGAGCCAGTTATCACATAAATTTAGATTTCCTTTTTTCGGTAGTTTTATTATGATTGGTTCTTTTCATCGAGTGGGGATGTCCTCTGCTTCCAAATATATTCGAAAAGTTTGTAAAGTATTTTTGCAATAGCAGCCAGATTGACTTTGAAACATTCAGCTGGTAAACCATCGCTTTAGCGTTTTTAAAAGCAGTTACTGCAAGCATGGTCACATTTGGCACGGCGGTGCCGATGATTTTCGGCAGTTTACACGCACACGACCCGAATGCCCAGAAAGAGCGTACAAATTATTGCTTGCTTACAGCTTGCGTGAATACAAACTTACTAACACACTGTTATAAGTTGCCAATGTTTTGAATACATTCACATTTTCTCCGTTCTCTTTTTGGTCATGACTGAGTTACTGCATTCTTAACTTTTGTCAGGCTAGGTGAACTATACTTACTCGTATACGTTGATTAGTATTGTGGTGCCTTTGTATGATGAAGTCTTCAATATTTTCATCGTGAATTATGTTGAGTGTCTTTTCAAAATGTTTTTTCCAGACCGCGACTTGCTCATGTTTGTTGGTTTTTTAAGGTTCCATCTTCATCTAAAATGGGCTTTGTATAATGCATTTTTGGTTTACTTAGTTTCCTTATTATTTTTTATAGGTCTTTCATGTTACCCATGTTAGCAGTCAATTGAGCATCGCTGGACATCTTAATATAATATTCATTCTTATCGTTTCTTAGTTGTTTATGATTTATTTGGAAAGTGACCGGGCATTACCGCAGCTTTATCAGCCATTACAGCTTTTAATTCTTTCTTCTTCTTTTCCGTTTAACTCCTTGAGGAGCATAGGGCCTCTACAAACAACCTCCAGGATGTTTTGTCATTTGCTAGTGCTTTTATTTCGCTCCATGATTTTCCGGTGCTTTCTAACTCCTTCATAAGACTTCTTTTCCAGGAGTTTTAGGTCTTCTTTTTTCTCCTCCCTTGGGGATTCCAATCTAGGGCTTGCCGGCATAGTTCATCGTTATTTTTCCTCAGCGTGTGCCCTATCCACTTCCATTTTCTCCTTTGTATGATGGTTGTTAATGGATCGATACTGCACCTTTGGTAGAGATCGGAATTGGTTATGACATTTGGCCACCAAATTTTTAAAATGTATCGAAGACATCGATTTGTAAATGACTGTAGCTTCGAACTTAATGCTATTGTTGTCAACCAGGTTTCACATCCGTAAAGCAATACTGATAGAACGTTCGACTTGAATATAGTTATTTTGGTATTCGTGGATATAACTGAGGAGTTCCAGATACATCGTAATTGATTGAAAGCTCCGTTAGCTTTGCCAATTCTACTTACGATGTCGGCTTCCCCTCCGCCTTCGATTGCAATTATACTTCCGAGATAACAGAATTTCTCCACGAATTTAATCGGTTCGTCTCCAATAAAAAAGGGGTTTGCCTTTATGGATTTCGTGTTTAGTGCTTTTGTTTTACTTATATAGATCTTAAGTCCTGCTTTAGCTGACTCTGTTACTAAGTCATTAATTTTTGACTGCATATTGCTGTGTTTTGTGGACAAAAGACATATGTCATCTGCATAGTCCAGGTTCTCTAGGTTCTCCGTTAAAGTCCACTGAATTCCTCGATTTTTATGATTAATTGTGTCAGTAAGGACTTTGTCGATGACCAGCAGGAATAAAATGAGTGAAAGTAAGCAGCCTTGTCTTACACCCGACATAGGAGTGAACGGTTCAGAGAGGCGACCATTGTGTAGAACTCTGCATTTAAAGTCTTCGTATTGAGCTTTTATGAGATTGGTCAATTTCTTGGGGATGGTAAGCGAGTTAAGAATACTCCAAATGTTTTGACGGTAAACACTGTCGAAAGCAGTAGTAGAAGGTTAGATATATGTGGGTTTGCCATTCTTTTGTCTGCTCCATTATGATTCGGAGTGTATTTATGTGATCAATGCATGATTTATTTGCTCGAAATCCTGCCTGCTGCTTACGAAGTTTAGATTCAATTGTTGCGCTTATCCTGTTTAAAAGGATTTGTGTCAGAATTTTTGATGGTATTGATAGCAGTGATATTCCCCTGTAGTTCTTACACTGAGAAAGATCTCCTTTTTTTGGGATTTTAATTATTATTCCTTCTAGCCAGTCTTCTGGTAGTTTTTCTTCTTCCCAGATTTTTTTTTATGAGTGGGTGGAATATTTTTGCCATTTTGTCGGGGCAGCATTTTAATATTTCTGGAGGTATGGGATCGTAACCTGATGATTTATTATGTTTTAGTTTCCTAATAGCATTTTCAATGTCAAGGACATCGGGACAACTGGTGTTTATATCGAGAGGTGGTGGCGCTATAATTTCTGTTGAGTCGAGAATAGAGGAGGTATTGGGATAGTTGTTCAGAGTTTCCATGAAGTGGTCTCGCCATCTTATTAGTTGATCTTCTGTATTCGAAATGAGAGTTCCATCTTTGGATTTAATTGGCCGATCTGATGAAAAATCCTTTCCAGTAAGCTTCTTATTAAGTTTATAAACGGTTTTAGTGTCATTTTACTAGCAGCGTCGTTAGCTAGAGTGGCAAGTTCGTCTATGAATAACCTTTTGTCCTTTCTACAAGCTTTAATTGCTCGATTTTTAAAAATCCTCTAGATGTAATGAGATTCCAGCTGGCATGTCAAATCCATTTTCGAGTTTTACTCTGCTGTACACCTAAGATGTCTTAACATGCACTTTCAATGTGTGTATCTGATGACGCTCCTTTCGAGTCTCTAGAAATTTTGTTCCGAGAGATATCGTCATTGTAAAGTATTGCAGAGATTCTTTCAGAAAATTTGTTTCTTGTTTTGAAGGTTGTCAATGCCGTACCTTTCTCTGTATTTGACTACTTTTCAGCCACAAGCATGTAGTGATCACTGCATATTTCCGCACTTTGTCTATTTCATACATAAGAGCAAATATTGAAGTAATTTCTGGATATACATATATGATCGGAGGATAATCCTAAATAGCCTTCGTAAATGTAGAGGAGAAGTGAATTCCAGAGTCTCTAGGTCGGATTTAATTCATGTGCTGTGATATTTTTTAATACAACCTATGATTTTTTGGGTCCTTAGATTGTATTTTACGAAATGTGACATATGAATACATAGCGTAGTATGTAGCAAAAATAGAAGACCGCTGGTTAGTCAGCACGAGTAAACGTTTATGAGTTTACATTACAAAGACTCAGTTGAAAAAAAGTTTACTGTGGTCATGAATAAGTAAGAAAATAAACATGGGAAATACCCCAGTTTAATGATGTTAATTATTGATAACGCAATTAGGGGAATATCTATACATATGTATGTATATACATATATTTAGAAACATATTTCACAAGTATCATCTTTAGTTTTGAAATCTTATAGTGCAACCTGACAAATACATACAAACATATAAATGTATGTAGTAAATACATTCATATGTAGTGCATGTAGCAACGGCTATCGTATTTTGTAATAAGGGATGCATTTCTAGTTTCTTTAGACTGGAGGCAATTTCCACTGCAATGCAATGATTAACAGCTGCAACAAGAGAATCTCAGAACTTTAGAAAGGGAAACTTTTGTTTTGCTTGAATTCATTTCGAATACGCACACACAAGTAGCTATTTAAGGACAATGTCCAACGTATAAGAACATAAATAGGATACCAATGATGTCGTAAATTCAAACTGGATGCATACAGTGACTCAATTAAGTATTTTGAATCTTTAAAAAGGAGCCACCATGGCAACCATATTTGTGGTTATCAAGATATTGAAAAAATCAGCAACCTAACAAATTTTGACTCAAAAAATATGCTTGTTTTTACAGTATTTTATTTATATCGATAACTATACATTATACTATCGGGGCTATAAAGGCTTGGGTACATACATAAGCTGCCTCGCCTGCTTGCCTTGCTTTCCTGCGGCATTTCTGACATAACAAAACTAAAATAATAAAGAAGGCCGAGGTGATTTCGAACTGGGTTGCCCTTTTTATCTTTTACTCTTTTATCAGAAGCAAGCAAGGAGAGCAGGCGAGGCAGTTTATATACCAAGGCCTTAAGCATTTAGGTATCGATTCCACCAACATGCGACATGTTTCTACGGATGTTTTCTCCCATTCTTGTGATGTTCACTTTTGATTCTAGATACGCCAATAGATTTTCCATGACATTCAAAACTTGGAATCAATAATTTTACATTTGATCTTCACATTTCTTTTTCATTTCACATATTATTTTACCTTTACCGTTTGCATTTCATAGAAAAAGAGTTGAAACTCTGGTTTTAAAACCTACTCCGTTTATCTCTTCATTTGTAAATAAATTCGCAATAAAAAGAAAGTGGAAATAAGAATAAAATAGAAGAAGTTTGAATAACTTAATTGGTCTAGGGCAACAAAATAAACACAAACGCACACGAATCCACTAAATTTACCAAAAATTCATTTTATTTGTCTTTTGGCGATAAAACGAAAAACACGAGGTCTAATGAAAGAAAGAAGAAATGATGAAAAAAAAACAAAAACAACTTACCGCCAACTATTTTGATAATAGTGGCGGCAGGCAATGCCGTTCAAAACAATAAACAAGAAGAGGCAAGCAAGCAATTGTGATGGAAGCAGAGGTAATTCAGAAAGATGGCAAAGCTGGGTTGCCAAGTTATGACGATTTTTGGGTGCATGGCATGGAATCGATTGAATCTTAAGGGCCATTTGTAAATGGTACAAAAGCAACTGGGCTACGCCAGTCATCTACAAAATATCAATTTGTGAGTTTACTTCTCTTTTCCAGGAAGGTAGAATTTACCAGAGATAACTTTAGATTACACCCCTACAGAAGAAAATTACGAGTTGGGAACCTGCAGATGAAATCAGTGTTGATGCTCTAATATCTATGGGAAACGAAATTGAGGAGAGAAATGTATCCTGTCAGACGCGTGATGAGAAAGCAATGGTATTGACACGCCTCTCCTGCTTTCTTAAATAAGGAGCTAAAATCGTCTATAGAAGCGTGGAACCTCTGAGTGAAGTTCATCGACCTAAAGGTCTCAAAATGAAGGAACCCAGCAGCACAAGGGTAAGTTTACGTCTGTCGTAGATGAGGTGGCTGGTTGTCACAGGTATTGAGCTTGGCGAAACCTGTTGTTAATAATGATTCTCTCCAGTACGACGAAGTCTTTCGATAATTTGCGCTAGAGCCGCTGTATGTTTTGCATACACTGCCTGCTATGAAGGTGAAATTTTGCGAGGAGAGCCAAAGGAGGATATCTTTAAATCAGGGTCGCCCATCTGTATAATGCGGTCGCCCACTGATTTGTTTTGCTTTTGCCATTCTCCCTCATTCACAGTGTACGTGATTGTTGTTTTTCACCTATACATAAACAAGTGTAACGATAGTAACATTTAAAAATATTAGTTATATTGTATAACAGTATTTGTTTCCAGTATTATTTTTGGTTGCCTATTCGCTCCAATATTGCCATCAGAGGCGCGAAGCGATTTCAAAATTTGTATTTAATGAATGTAAATAAATACTGAATTAAAAAAAAGTGGGATGCACGCCAACCATCAACAGGCTGCTTTCTCTGAGAGACCTCCATCAATCCCCACAAATTTCGTGACGATCCGATCAAATTCCGACCTGTAGTGTGATTGCACAAAAAAATGAGGAGAGCGATGCATTACCGACTGTTGCGATATCTCTGTTGTTTGACCACCTATGATAACTTACTTCACATCGTTGTAAGGGTGATATTTTCTACTTTCCTTGCCAGTTTTTGCTTTCGATATACCTCTTACAGAAGAGTGATATTCGGTTTGAAATAAAACGTTGACCTTTTTTTGCCCATTATAACCCCTGAATACTACCCGACCATCACCAAAATGGGGAATGGGGATCTTCTCAGATGTGTACTTCGGTACGGAAAGTCTCTGATCGTCATTCACTTGGGAGTGTCCAGAGATGATTCATTTGTCGAATTTTCCAAGCAGCTCACTACTTCCAATTTTATATCAAGTATTCCCCGGTAATATCAAACAGACAGCCGTTTGTTGATAGCTAAAGTGAGAAGGCGACCCGGCCTAGAGGGTTCGTTGGCAGACCTAACGCTAGGATCGGACGCTGTGGTCCAATCAGCCGCACGTCTTAAATTAAACTGATTACAGAAACATTAACAAATTCAGATTCAAACAACAAGAACCTAATGATGACGACTTTTGGATTTAAGGAAAGGTTTATGATTGGCACCTGGAACGAACCAGCAAGAGTTAAGCAAATCGGAAAAGAAATTGCCTCGTAAAATATCGACATATTGCGTCTAAGCGAAGTGCGATGGAGTCGGAGTTCAAAAGAACAAGTAAAACTGCTCAACGGATACTCCTTTATACATTCTTGCAACACAACTCACAAAATAAAAGGCGTAGGTTTAATTATATCTCCTAAAGCTCGGAGGGCACTGATTGAATACAAAGCGGTATCAAATAGAATCCTCACAGCAAGATTTAAATGTAAATTCAGTAGCATATACATCATACAGTGCTACGCCCCGACAGAACCGGATGAAAATGATATTAAAGATGACTTCTACAATGAACTCGATGCAATTACGTACTCCCTGTCTATCGGTGATATACAAATGGGCATGAGCGATTTCAATGCAAAAATAGGAACAGACAACGAGAACCTGCAATCGGTCATGGGAAAATATGGCCATCGATTTTTTTTTATCGGTGGGACTAAAGTTCCCGCACAAACATATCCACAAATATACATGGGAATCACCGGAGCATAATACAAGAAACCAAATTCATCACTTCTGAATGAAAAATATACTACAGCACGGCTGAAGGATCCAGCTGTAGTAACAGCATACAACCAAAGCCTACTTCCACGTCTTATTGCAAACCCCCAAAACTGTTGGCAAGGCATCAAACAAGCTTGCAAAATATTAGCAAAAAATGTTCTAGGAATTAATTGTTGGCCAAAACCAACTTATATGTATAAATATGAAGTGTGTCGAAATTAAAACAAATTCCCACCTCAACAGTTCTAATAATAGAAAAACATACAAACAGTAGTTAGTACTATAAAAACCCATTATTTAGTAAGGATTTTTCGCTGGGATATTTTGGAAAGAGCTATGATGACGCTCCATATGAGCTCTTTTAGTTAAGAAATTCTGCTCCTGCTAGGAATAAGAGTAAAAGCTTAGTACTTTCAGAAACGATAGGTAATTAATTGTTCTTATTTACTTCAATACAGTTCATGGTGCAGGATATAAAACGTTCGGACGCGGCCTTGTTCCTTTATGATATCGACAAAAATAGTAAAAATTAGTTCAGTTCTGGAAAAATACATTACAGTTATTGACGAAAGCAATTAAGTTTTTCTTTCAATCTATTTTTCGGCTCAAAGTCCCTATAATAAAGCAAACATTTATTTTGTTTTATATTTGTATTTATTTCCGATATTTCGATCGCCTTCGACGAGCATCTTCATGATGACCTCTTTCTTCACAGATGACTACTAACTGAAGTTTTTGCCATTTTTATGTTTTCCTATGACATTTCTATATATTGATGCACAGTGTTCTGTGCCTCTTTTAAAGTTCATCCTTTTTTCCGTCGGTTCATTAATGATGTGGAGCATTTCAAGCTTATAGTATCTCCTCTTGTAATTGCTTCACTGTGTCAAAATCTGCACTTCCTTCAAATTAGGAGTTTGGCCTTTGGAAGTGCAGTGTGCTGTAAGTGCAATTTTTTGATCTGCCGGTTTGTTTTTTACCTTTTGGTCGGATTTGTGCGAACTAAGCCTGGTTTTTAATTTAGTTTTTGTAGTGCCAATGTATACCTTTTAGTATACATTGAACTTATTTCCATTACATCCAATTTTATAAACGACATTGGATTTGTCGTCATTAGCCATTCTTAATTTTGACTTGATAAAAAAGACTTGGTTAGTGTTACAACTTTTTAATGCCAATTGGTACTTTTCCTTGTTGTATAAATTAGACATGTAAAATCTCTCTGAAAATCCTGGAATATATGAAGGTCTCTTATATATATTCGGTGCTGCATCATGGCAATTAGGGATTTTGGTTTTGGTTTGTCTTATTAAATCATTAATCGTTCTGACTGGAAAGTTATTCCTTTTAAATATTTGTCTTACTTTCTTTTCATCCCTTGCGTGGAAGATGCTGTCGCTAATGTTGAAAACCCTATGTATGAAATTTTTGCCGTATTTATTTTTATTTACCTGGTTTGCTGAAAATTCACGATTCTTCCCGAGGCAGAGGGCTTTTGGTACCAGCCTAATAGATTGAATGACCTTTTCTATGAATTATTTAATCAAGATAAGCAAGCTGGTTGTTTGATTCACACTCCATTGTAAATCTTAATTGGCTGTTGAACTCATTTAATAGCTTTAATGTATTCTCGATTTCATTTTTCTGCACAATACAAAATACGTCGTCTACATATTTGGTTAATATTCTTGGTTTGATTTTTATGTTTTGCATTGTTGTGTCAAGTAGATCTTCCATGACAATATCTGCAATTATAGGGGAGCCCATTGGCATCCCTTTTTGCTGTTCATATATTTTGTCCCTATACAAAAAATATCTGGAATCTTTGATGCATATTCTCAAAATGTCAATAAATAAATCCTTTGTGATTTTTATATGTTCTTGGATGAATGTCCACTTTTTTTAATCGTGGTAATACCTAAATTTATTCCGAAAGAAAAATGGAGAAAGTAAGAAAACTCACGGGGAATTTACGTTCCGAATAACACCCGCTATTAGTCTGTGGTTACGTAGAACCTATTTTACAATTGCACCTAAAGCCAGTATTTCTTATGTCAGATATTGAAAATTTCACATGCATTTTTTTAGGTTTCAAGTGAAAAAGCTCCCTTTCTCACTTCGTATCCATAAACTCAAAATACCGTCATTAAAATTTTCATAATCTTGCACAAGACTATTTGGAGCAAATACGCCATTTATTCATATTCAGTGCAATTGATAACTTAAATGACGCATATTTCTTAAAAACTGTTAGATGTGAAATGGCTTTAGTAGGTCTGCAGTTAAAATATCAATCCACTTTTTTGTTGTGTGTGATCAACATCTGTACGTTTAATGGGCATTTGGCAACCCTAATACAAGACAATGTGAAAACTACATTGTACAAAAAAAAGAAAAATGGTGGCAAAAATCACGAATTTCATTTCATTTGCAATCGTTTACAATGTTTGTTGATAGGTAGAAATGTAAACTGAAATGCTGAAAGATTTCTACTATATAATTTTATATTTTGTTTACAACATTTAAAAATAGCTTACCTTTTTCTTTGAATGAAGACAAAAATATCCAAAAAGAGAAATGTCACAGGGATATGATAACTACTATTGTATTAAGATAGCTTAATGTTAATATCTATTATTTATAGTTAAATAGAATTAAATATTTTCTTTTATTATTTTGCAATATTTTTTTTTAACTGGCTTTTCATAAGCAGTGATATAATTTTTTTATTTATAATTTTTCTAAAGAACTAGGTATATTCTTATCAAAGAAATATTATTTTTTTATTTTATAGAAATATTGAAATCGCAATCGCACTTTATTATTATAAAATTTGCTGGGTTATATAGTAGAGCATTATCTCAAATACAATGGGATTTTTTTGCTTTGATTAAGTTCACTTTTATTTCTTATCACTTTGAAATTAAAAGGAAAAAAACACTTTGGGATTTTTTTCGACTTTTGGCTATACTTATTTTGTTTATATTTATCAATTGATTTAATAATTCACACAAGGAAATTAAAACAACTTTTGGTTTCCAACAAAAAAAAACGTGAACGTGGAAAATCGCCAATTTCAAAGAAGATTTTTTGCAAAGGTGACGAACTTTTTCTCTCTTTCAATTCAACGAAAAATCGCCAAAAATTTTCTTTTCTTTCTCAACTAAGAAAAAGTTTTATAACCGTTATTGTTATAATAGAATATGCTTTATTTCTTCTTTTAAGTAGTTTCGTTTGGATGGATGGATGTTCTTTGCTTATTTGTTTTGTTGTTGTTTTGATTTTCTATTTTGTTTTAATTTTTTTTATTTTGTTTTTAATTTGTTTTTCGTTCAGCACACACCGTAATGTTGACCGAGAAGCACAAAGTTTAACAAATTGAATAACAATTCCAAACGTAGAAAAAATGAGCGGTTTGGGGCACACACGGCGGTAGCAGACACATCAAATAAGACAGCTGTTTTACTTTGCGTTATTTCTTATTTTGTATTTTGCTGCGCTGTTGTTGTTGTAATTGTTGTTGCTGTTACTAAATTTTCTCGAAAAGTACAAAAAATGATATTTTACAGAAGTAAAAGCGTTTATAGCGGCGTTTTTAGTCTTACGAGTCGAACATGTGACGAACAACTAACGAACGAACGTTGGTTTTGTTACGGTAAGAAATCGCACAATAACGAACTTAACATGTATTAGGCAGGCAGAGGAGGCCGGCACATCGTCGTACACAGCCAGACATATACACACACACACCTACACGAAAACACATCATTACAATAAAAACAAAACAGCGATGAGAAAACAAACTTGAAGAAAGAATCTACTCTCTTAATTAAAATAAACAACAATAACAACAAACCAAAGTAAAAGCCATGCCAAATACGTTCAACATATGAAATATACAGACACGAAAATACATACATTCATACATATGTATGTACAATGTACATACAAATATAATCACCAAGAATTTGCCGAAAATAAGGCAAAGCAAACATCAACGAAGAAAAAAACTCTTTTTTTGGTTTTCTAAAAGTGTGGAATAAGTTCTTGCTTGGGAGGAAGAGGAACTTTTGTGTAGAAAAAGAACACAATAAAGAAACGGAAGAATACGGCAATAACATTGTTGCCGTATATACGTATGTATGTACGTGCCGTATGTATGTACTCACGCTCGCATACAGTGTTCCTACCTCACTCACATATTGAGTAACTAAGTGTGGTAGGAGAACTCCAATTTGACGCTCATTCCCCATATATTTGCTGTTTTATTTTCATTCTTCTCTCCCATTTCCGATCACCATATGATCAAAAGTATTGCAAATGAAGCGTTTTTTTGTCAACATCTTGGATCGCTTAATCTAATTGAACTCAGAATAGATTTGCAAGTCTTTAGACCCAGTCGTTGTCAGTATTGGGGATTTTTCCCCAAATTGAGGATTTTGTTTTTTTTTTTTTTTTGAAATGGGGAAAATAATTCGAAGTGGAGAATTTTTAGGGAAATCTGAAAAATATTTGGGGAATTTCTTTTTTGAATTATTTCGGATTATCTGAACTTGTTTAATTTCAGTACGTGAATAGTAGTAGCGCACGCGTAACGCACAAATAAAATGCGTCATATACTAACTGGTCCAGTTGCAATAATTTATAACAATGGGTGACGTAGGGGATGGAAGATACCAAAGAACGGTCCTGACCGGTTTTAACATGGCAAAGCCCAAGATTTATCTTGGTCCCACTTTCATCTCAAGTGGACACTGACCTCCCCGTGGTGCCACCTGGGGAACTGACTTTAACACCCGTTGAAGGGAAAACAAACCCCTCTAAAGTTGACGAACCCCGCAAACGTTTTAAGGACCATGATCTGCGAATCTGCACCTGGAATGTTCGCACTCTTTATAGAGAAGGTGCAGTCTTCGCATTGGCAGACGTACTTGAAAAGTACAAGGCCGATATTGCTGCCATACAGGAAATACGATGGATTGGGAAAGGTGTCACAACAACACCTAAAGGTGACGCCATGGTAGAATAAGAAGGTGTTACATCAAATCATACAAAACGTCAAATTTGATCACAATAATGCATTGCTGTGAATTGCTTGTTTACATTTTGTATGAGATTTTATTCACAATAACGAATTTTGACAACTAGTCTGAAAATCAGCTGTTTTTGACGCTGTACCTTATTATTGTGCCATGGGTGACGCACTGTATTATAGCTGCCATGAAACAAAACATGAGGTTGGTTGCGGACTTGTAATTGGTCAGAGGTTAAAACATTTGGTCTCCAGCTGCACCCCAGTGAATGAAAGACTCGCTGCAATTCGATTAAAAGCAATTTTTTTTAGTTGCGCTCATGCTCCCACTGAAGAAAAGGACGAACAGACCAAAGATATATGTATTTTACGAGCGCTTAGAAGAAACTTACGGCCGTTTTAATGCCAAATAGGCAATTTTAATGCCAAAATTGGAGAGGAGAATATATTTGGCCCAACAGTCGGGAATTTCAATCTCCACAGTGAAACATCTGACAATGGTATGAGGCTGGCAGACTTTGCAGCTGCAAAAAACATGGTAGTTAGCAGTACCAGATTTAATCATCTCGATATTCGTAATGGCTATATCACACCATATGCTTTTTCGCATGTATGACATCAGCTGGCCTGTATATTAGTATACCCCAAGTGACAACATACATGTTTAAAAGCATATAGTGTGATATAGCCATAAGGGCACCTGCCTGTCTCCAGATCAAAGAACAAGTAATCAAATTGATCATGTTGTAATAGATGGAAGACATTCATCGAGCGTGTTGGATGTACGATCGTTCCGAGGCGCAAACATTGATTCGGACCAATACCTTGTTGCAGCAAAGGTACGTACCCGTCGAAACGTTGGAAATAAAGCACGAACAGACACAACGCGGAAGTTGGACATCAACAGGCTGCATAACCACAGCATATTCCACTCAACTATCCCAATTGCTTTATGAGAGCACTCATTGTCCCGATAACATAACACAATGGCAAAATATTATCCACTCCATGCGAACAGCCGCAAAATCCATACTTGGATACCAGAGACCTCCACAAAGGAATTCATGGTATGGCCAGGAGTGTGGTGCTGCTACCGAAGAGAAAAATGCGGCATATAGAGCTAATTTGCAATTGTAACAACGCGTAGCGCACGAGAGAGATATCGGAAGAAAAGGAGAGAAGAGAAACGTCTTTTCCGCAAGAAAAAGAGAGAAATGGTAAAGCGGGAGAGTGAAAAAATCGAGACGTACAGGAGCCAGAATGAAGTCCGAAAATTCTACCAAAGAGTGAAACATCAAACAGATGGCTTTGGTACAAGCACATCCTCCTGTAGAGCAGACATGACCAAAAAGAGAACGGAGAAAATTCAAAATATTGGCAACTTATAACAGTGTGTTAGTAAGTTTGTATTCACGCAAGCTATAAAACAATAACAAATCAAAATATTTGTTCTCTTTTGTACGCCCTTTCTGTGCATTCGGGTCGTGTGTGTGTAAATTACCGAAAATCATCGACACCGCCGTGCCAAAGAAGAACACATTTGCTGTAGAGACCAGAAAGGTAATCTGGTAACAGATAGCGTGCTCAGGATATGGAAGGATATGGAAGGAACATTTGACACCACAGATCCAATCCCAGAAGATGGTATAGAACGTATACCGCCCGGCCAAGATGAGGTAAAAACAGCAATCAACCGGCTGAAGAATAATAAAGCAGCAGGAGCCGATGGCTTACCAGCCGAGCTGTTTAAAACCGGAGGCGACGCACTGATAAGGTGTATGCATCAGCTAGTTAGCACCATCTGGCAGGAAGAACGCGTACCCCATTATTGGAACCTAAGCATCCTGTGTCCCGTCCACAAGAAAGGAGATAAGACTGCATGCTCCAACTATAGGGACATAACTCTTCTCCCTATTGCCTATAAGATTGTGTCAGGGATATTGTGCGAACGACTAAAGCCAATATTCAACAAAATTATTGGAGCATACTAATGTGGCTTTAGACCTGGCAAGTCCACCATTGATATTTATCCTGCGGCAAATCCTGGAGAAGACCCAAGAGATGCAGATCGACACATTTCACCTTTTTGTCGATTATAAAGCAGCATTCGACAGTCCCCTCCGATCAAAGGTATTCCATGCATTTGTAAGATGACTAACTGATACTATGTCCTCAGTTAAAATTGGAAAGAACCTCTCCGAACAGTTCAGTACCAAAAAAGGTTTCAGACTAGGAGATAGCCTTTCGTGTGACCTATTCAACATTTTGCTGGAAAAGGTAATACGAGATGCAAATGTCAAAAGAAATGGCACAATTTACACCAATAGCCACATGTTACTTGCTTATGCTGATGACATAATGGGACGATCAGTAAAAGAAGTAACTGATTCCTTTATGAAGGTCGAAGGAGAATCTGCTAAAGTGGGTCTGGCGGTAAACGGCGAGAAGATCAAGTTGATGGTGTCGACGCGCAATGCGTCCATTGTGCTCGGACCAACTGTTGAAGTTGATTCCTATAACCTTGATGTAGTAAATGACTTCGTCTACCCCGTCTACCGCCGTAAACACAACAAACGACATCAGTTGTGAACTAAAAAGATGGCCAACAGATGCTACTTTGGCTTAAGTAAGCACTACAAAAACAAAGCCACAACTCGTCAAACAAAAATAACGCTTTACAAAATACTGATACTACACGTGCTGATGTATGGTTCCAAAGCATGGGTACTTGCGCAAGCAGATAAGGCAGTGCTTGGTGTGTTTTAGAGGAAAATTCTTCGAAAGATGTACGGGCCGATTTGCGTTGACGGTGAATATCGACGTTGTATGAACCACGAGCTATATCAGCTATACAAAGACATGAATATAGTTAAACGTATCGGGATGCAAGGATTGCGTTGGCTAGGCCATATTATAAGAATGAGCGATGATGAACCAGCTAAAAAGGCGTATGAATACATGCCACATTGTGGTGCACGCAGAATCGGTAGGCCTAAGCTTCGATGGAGCATACAAGTGGATGAAGATATGAAAAGGCGCGGAATTCCAGAAAGCGAAGCGGAATGGCTCCACTTATAAAAGATATAAAGACGCTTAATCTAAGTTTTCAAAGCAATAAAGTGGGCCCGGGAACAGCTTATGATAAATTGCACTCGAATTTTGAAACCATCTATAATTGCCACTAGGTATAAAGCGGTCTACACACGATCAGTTTCGACTGATAGCTTTGCTCAAAAAATCGGTTGCTTGATAGTGTGGCTGTTCATTTCTGCCAGTCATCAGGCAACCACAAAATATGTTGCTTATTTACGATTGAGAGCCATGGCTCTAGTACCCCGTTTGAATTTAGGCGGATTTATTAAACCTACTGGATTTCAAATATCAAAGCCAGGCAACGAGGCTGCTTATGTTCTCAGGCCTTTAAGCTTTCATTTTACAACAGAATTCGGCACCTTTTTACTCGCGTGCAAGCAAAGAAAGCTTCTCTCTCCACTCACTAATTGAAAACCATAGATCGTTGATGTACACGCCTGCACGTTGTCGTAACAACAGAGAATAACAAATCCAAAAGAGAGTCATGTCAGCCGTTGTTTAACATAGGGACATTACTCTCCCAACAATTCTCTCTCATTTATTTTGGACATCAATGCCATAGATGAACAAGATGAGCACTCGCCTTTACTTTTTCGTACGATTCCTCATACAAATGCTCTCTTCGCGTTTATCATTGCCATGGACTGACAACACCCGCTTGCAAGACGAACTAGTTCGGCATCGAGAACTCGTCGATTCTTAAGGTTACAGTAACTAGTTCCACTTTAGACCCCTCACAGTGCAATCAACTGTAAACTTTAACATGGGATGTCATGGTAGAACAAATACAAGGTAAAGTTAATACTACAACAAATACAACTCGAACAACAACCACAAAGGAATTTGTTTTTGTTTGTAACGTTACTGCCATTTGTATTTGTAAACAAAACAAGGAAATGTCTATAAATTATTGGAATTTAAAAAACTAATAATTTTTCACATTTGGTTGAATATTTTGGAATACATGAATGAAAATTCGTCACATTTTCAATTTTTATGGTTCCACATCATTCCACTAAATGCATAAATTCTCGCAGAAAGTAGAATTCTTGCAGAAAAGTTTGGGGTCGCTGGAAATTCATAGAAAAAGGAGAAGCTGTTTCAATGTTTTGTTTCAGAAATCAAAGAAGCACATGTTTATTAGGGCTTTATTTTTTTAATTTTAACAAAATACCTCACATATTAACAAACGTTGTATCGCCTCTACAAGCGGTGATTTACTGCGCGGCTTATCGTTCGAACTTGGAGGAGGTTACATATCATTGATATGAAGAAGTCTTTCTGGGAAATGGTTTTTTCCGAATGATATATTTTTTTTCTCAAAAAATATATGTCCCTAATGTACATCGAAATAGAAATGAATGTGTAAAATGTCATATGAAATTTGACACTAACACCACAACCCAGTTCAGTCAGCTGGGTATTGCTGCTACCTTTTCTTGTTCTACCATGATGGGATGTCATAGGAGGTAACCAATTGACTTTTTATGCATTACCTGTAGATGGTATTGTACTAGTTCCAAGTTTACAGTCATATACCAGTATGTTGTTCAAAAAAGTGGTGGATTTAATGCAAGAGTAAATAGTCGCAACTTACGCCTCGTCGTTTACTTGGGGATAAAAAGGTGTCAATTGGTTCCCATTGCATTATATTGTGACGATTTGGTACTAGTTCGGCCCAGAATTATTTTTTTGGACTAAGTGTGACAATTGGAATTTTCATTGGTAGTGGGTAGAGAGAAGAAGATGGCAAATTGCCCGCTTGGGCGATGGGCTAGTTCGGCATCGGAAACTCGTTGATTCTCAGCGTTACAGTAACTAGTTCCACTTCTGACCCCTCACAGTGCAATCAACTGTAAACTTTAACATGGGGATGTCATAGGAGGTAACCAATTGACACTCTATGCATTACCTGTAGGTGGTATTGTACTAGTTCCAGGTTTACAGTCATATACCAGTTTATTTATAAAAAAAGTGGTGGGAAATACTCACAACTGACGCTTCGTCGTTCACTTGGGGATATATAGGTGTCAATGGGTTCCCTTCGCATTACTTATGGGTCAATTGTGAACTAGTACCACTTACCTCTAGTTTAGGACTATTTAAATTGCGACAATTGGAATTGCTAGCGGGTAGAGAGAAGAAGAGGGCGATTTGCATATTTCCGTCGTATTCCTTTTTTATACCAGAACAATATGAATAATATGAACGAAGATATTCATTCCATCAACACTAGCTTCTGTTATTGGATGCTTCATTTATATTAAAGTTATGAAGAAAATGTAAATGTGAATTATTTCAACTCGTCGTTTAAGTTAAGTTAATTAAGTCGCAACTGACGCCTCCTCGTTTACTTGGGGATAAAAAGGTGACAATTGGTTCCCTTCGCATTACTTAGGGGCCAATATTTGTACTAGTACTGATTAGAACTAGTTCTGGACTACTTAAATTGCGACAATTGGAATTTTCGTCCCCACAGGGTGTATATTTCCTTCGTATTCCTTTTTTTATACCAGAACAATGTGAATAATAAGTACGAATATGTTCAGTCCATCAGCACTAGCTTCTGTTATTGGATGCTGCGTTATTTATACAAATCATCGTTTAAGTAAAAAATGGTGGATTTAATTTAAGAGTAAATAATCGCAACTGACGTCTCGTCGTTTGCTTGGGGATAAAAGGGTGTCAACTGGTCCCCTTCGCATTACTTAGTGGTCAATTGTGTACTAGTACCGCATAGAACTAGTTCTGGACTTCTAAAAATCAAAGCAATTGGAATTTTCATTGCAAGCGGGCAGTGCTTGCTCAAATTGTTGTTGTTGTGTGCCGAATGCTGTTTTACAACGTTAATTTCTACACTAAAATACACAGTTGACATCATTAACCATTAAACATTCCCCCCATAAAAATCAATATTTTAATACCGGTAAAAAAAACTTTATTTGCTTTGTCGAGAGATTGCATAAAATAAAACATAATTTACCTCTCTCTTCTCAAAGAAAAAACTCACAACCCCAACAAAAAAAAACTAGATCAACTAGTTATGAGGAAATGTTGAACAAACAACCACCCATTTTCAATGAAAGCTTCTCAACACATCAATAAACCAGGTAAGACGAAGTCTTTTGCTCTCATTTGCAGAAAACACAACAACAAACAAAACTGAGATTTTTTTAAAGAGCTACAAGCAGAGATGTTTTGGTGCTGATTTTTTTATTTTTTTTTTTTTTTAAATTAGGACAAGTTCGAAAGAAAATTAACATGCCTACTTATCTATGCATGTGCCGCACAGTGGTTATCATTTGACGTGCTGCGAACTTAGAGAAAATGTGTAAAGGATAATAAATCTTAGACGATTTGAGACATTTTAAAAATTAAGAAGCCCAAAAGGAAGCACAAACAAATTTACAAAAGACAAAAATGGCATCATAAGGAGGGATGAAACCAAAATAATGGATAGATGGAAGAGATACTTCGAAAAACTTAACTCTAAAGCCACAAGTTGAAACTCCTTCATCTCCGCTCTCTCCCAAAAGCTGTGAAAGTTTCGTATGAAAGTTTCAACGTGTGTAATGGAAAAATTGCAACTACGGAACAACGCAATGTAAAGAAGTGAGCCAAGGCTGTAGTCGGGGCCGAATATGTGATACCCTACACAACTACCCCAGTGAATAAGCTTTTGACTGGTAAAATTCAAAATATGTATTAAAATTTGGATAGCTTAGCGCATTTGTTCTGTATGTCTTCATTAATACAGGTCAATTTTGTTGAAACGCATTTAAGTGCATCTTCAGTACAACTCAAATAAAAAAATGGAAAAGTGGGATGTACGCCAACCATTAATAAGCTTTATTCTATGTGAGATCCCATCGACCCCCAAAATTTCGTGAGATCAAAATTCCGACCTGTAGTGTGATTGCACAAACATATGGAAAAAAGGGATGCATTAGCGACTATTCCGATATCTCTGTTGTTTGACCACCTATGACAACCTACTTCATATCGTTGTAAAGGTGATATTTTCTACTTTCCTTGCCAGGTTTTGCTTTCGATATACATACCTCTTACAGAAGAGAGAAATTCGCTTTGAAAAACGTTGGCATTTTCTCCAAATAAGTTTTTTTCACATTCCGGCCACTGAATACATAATATGTAATAGTATATTACATACAAGGTGGCGCAAAAGTAATCCTATCAGAAAATGCTATAATTTTGCGATTCGCCACTAATGTTAGTTCTGTTTTGACATTTGTGTAGTAAACACATGTGAAATACACGTTGATAAACAATGTTACGCTACACTGCTCCGGAACGCGGAATATTGTTGACTATTTATTTGACCAATAATCGGTCGGTGACTTTGGCACAACGTGAATTTCGTCGCAGACGTTTAGCCGCTCGCTTCGAAGAGACTGACACAACACGAGATGCTGCCAGGCATGACAGACCCCGGAGTATCCGTTCTGCAGAGAATATTGCTGCTGTAGCCGAGGATGTCACGGAAGCGCCTTCAACATAGACCAGACAACGTGCCACGCAAATGGGTATCAGTTGACGGTCTTTACAGCGAATTTTGGTACGATATTTGAAGATATTTCCGTACAAAGTCCAGACGGTGCATCAGCTGTTAAACGCTGACCGCCAATCGCGTCTAACATACGATCAATCCATCCTTAATCACCACCAAGAGGAAGATGAGTTTTCATCAAAAATAATCATGAGTGATGAGGCGCTACAGACTTCTTTTTGTGGTGCTTTTTGAAGTCGCGGGTTTATGTCAACAAGCCTCAGACTCTTTCAGCTCTTAAAGACAATATCCGCCAAGAATGTTAGGACCTATCGCCGGAAGTTTTGGCCAAAGTGATGTAAAATGCCATAAAAAGGGCTCAAATGACAATAAACTGTGGCGGCGGTCATTTATCTGATATCATATTTTATGGGGAACTAAAAATGTAAAATTCAAGTTTAAAATTACTAGAACATTTTTAAATCTGGATATATGTACCTTCATGTTGGGAATATA
This sequence comes from Musca autumnalis, assembly GCF_047663935.1. Taxonomy (NCBI): domain Eukaryota; kingdom Metazoa; phylum Arthropoda; class Insecta; order Diptera; family Muscidae; genus Musca; species Musca autumnalis. The sequence continues at coordinate 70,034,775 of NW_027412088.1, read as the reverse complement.
CCAAAATATGAACCTATATTGAAAAATTTTCTTCGTGAGAATCCGAGTTTAGAGTTCAATATAAACAAGGCTTTACGACAGCGATCAAAACGATAGTCGGACTATCGATGGTTTGCTAGCTCTAGGCTATTTAAAACGTGCATCTATACCTGCATTCTCTATTGGAATGTTTTATATCCATATCGAATACAAAGTATCTAATTTCAGTAATTTCAATGGGATAGTGAAGCTAAATCTTTTAAATACCAACGAAGATTAAACACCAAATTTCAACAATTTTGGTATGATAATGTGGATCAAACCTTCAAAATACCGAAAATCGGGAGGTACCGTTGTATGAGAGCTATATCAAAACGTGAACCGATGGAGTCCATTTTCAATACCAAACTCCATACGAGTAATTGAAGCTTCTGTACCAAATAAGAAGTAGGAAAAGCGTTAAGTTCGGTCGGGCCGAACTTTTTATACCCTCCACCACAAATTTCAGCCTTTTCGGTGGATTAATGTGGCCACAACTTTCAAAATACCGAAAATCGGAAGGTACTGTTCTATGGGGGCTTTATGATGGCGTGGACCTATACCTACGAATTTCTGGGGGAAACTTTTATACCCCAAACGAAGACTAAATACCAAATTTCAGCCATCTCGGTGTGATAATGAGGCCAAAACGTTCAAAATACCGAAAATCGGGAGATATCGTCCTATGGGGGCTATATCAAAACGTGGACCTATATAAACATTTTATGGTAGAAATGTTTCTTAGCCTCTGGAAATGCAAAATACAAAGTTACAACCGATTCTGTTGTCAAATGGGACTAATACATTCAAAATATATTAAAATGACGCGTACTTTATATGGGGCGTTATATGGGGGTAATACCAAAACGTGGAGATACAAAATACCAAATTACAACCAATTCGGTGGTAAAATGGGACAAATATCTTAAAAATTCCTTAAAACGACGACGCGTCACGCGTCAATTTGTATGGGGGCTATACGAAAGCGTGGACCTACATAGCCCGTTTTCAATACCAAAAGTCCTACGTCCGTTCGGACGCTAGAGTGATTTCCACAGACGGACGGACATGGCTATATCGATGTAGAATTGCACGCTGATGAAGAATATATATAGTTTGTGGGGACTACAATGCTTATTTCGAGTAGTTAAAAACGTAGTGACAAACTTAATATACCCCCATCCTATGGTGGAGGGTATAAAAAAGCTCCATATTAAATATTGAGAGCTGTATCTAGAATTCCACAGGCGGACGAACCTGGCTATATACTTTATAGGGTCTCCCACGTATATTTAGATGTGTTACAAAAAGAATGACACAGTTAATTATACCCTCCTGAATGGTATAAAATTATGTACAATTTTGGAACATTCTTCAGATTTCATAGATTTAAGCCTTTGTTGTTGTTTTTTACTGAATATTTTTTTTTAATTTTTCCCTAAAAAAATCCTTTTCAATGAAAAATGTACCATTTTAATAGTTTTTGAAATTTTTATTTTTCCATCCCTGCACCACACCCACAGCTTTTTATTATCAAATAAGCGAGAGCCCTGTTGTTACGCTCTTTGAGCAAAAAAAAACCTCTATCCACCTATAAAAAATATGTTCTAACATAAACAAGTAAGAACGACCAGGTCGAAATTCTTATACCCTTCACCACGAGTTGTTGTATAGAAGTAAAACTGAACAATTAGTTTCCTTTCGTTTATGAAGAAGATTAAATACCAAATTCCAGCAATTTCAGTAAAAAAATCTGGCTAACTTTCAAAATACTGAAATTCGGGAGGTACATATATTAAGGCGTGGACATGTACGGACAAATTTCGAGGGTACAGTTTTATCCCACCAACAAAGACTAAATACCAAATTTCAGCCATTTCGGTGGATTATTGAAGCCAAAACTTTCAAATTACTGAAAATTGGAAAGTATCGTTCTATGGGAGCTATGTATATGAAGACGTGGACTATACCGACAAATTTGGAGGGGAATGTTGAATACCCCCAATGAAGACTAAACTAAATAAATAAATAAAATTTCAGCTATTGCGGAGGAATATTAAAGCCACAATCTTCAAAATACCGAAAATCGAGAGGTACGCTTCTATGGGGGCAATATGAAGGCATGGACGTATACCTACATATTTTAGGTGGAGTGTTTTGCACCCCCAACGAAGACTAAATGCCAAATTTCAGCCATTTCGGTTGAATATTGAGGCCACAACCTTCAAAATACAGAAAACTGGGATGTATCGTTCTATGGGGGCTATATGAAGGCGTGGACCTATACCAGCATATTTAGAGGAAAAAGTAGAATACCCCAACGAAGCCTAAATATCAAATTTCAGCCATTTCGATGGATTATTGTGGCTATAACCTTCAAAATACCAAAAATCGGGGGTACCGATCGATGGGGGCTATATAAATACCAAATTTCAGCCATTTCGGTGGAATATTGAGGCCACAATCTTCAAAATACCGCAAATCGGGAGGCACCGTTATATGGGGGATTTATGAAGGCGTGGGCAAACTTCTATACTAAATTACAAAGCTCTATCTTAAAAATTGCGAGCTGTATCTTGATTTCAACTGACGGAAGTGGAAGCGGACATGGTTATATCGACTTAGAATTTTAACCTGTAGTGGGATTCTGTAACTCATTTTTGCTGTTACCGACAAAAATCGGTAAAATTAAATCGCAAAATTATGACTAAAAACAAAAAGAAAAGTTGGCATCACTGTTTGTGTCGGTTGTTTTTATTCATCGTTAACTTACCGAAAAATTTCGTTAATTATCGAAATTATAAGCATTATAATTTTAACGACAATTATCGATAACGGCAAAAATTAGTTAGAATCCCACTACTGATCGAGAATATATATACTTTATAGAGTCTCCGATGAGTATTTCGATGTGTTACAAATGGAATGACAAATTTAATTATACCCTCCATAAAAATACATTGGTACCAAAACAAATAAAATTGAGATATGTTACAAAATGTTGCAAATATATATGTATTTCTTTGCAGCTAGTCCTAAACATAAATTTGTTTGGATCCCAACATATTTATAACATACATATATTATTCAGCGTGTATAGAGCGGCACCGCCCGATTTTCGGTATTTTTAAGTTTCAACGACATCATCCAACAAAAAGTGATCAAATCTGGTTTCAATATAATTTATGGTGGAGGGTATATAAAGTTCGGTACGACTCTTTTTAATTGTTTTAAATTTAAATCCAACAAAATCTACTTACCCCATTGTAAGCACACTCTACCCTACAGCTTGCATTTACATACTATGTACATTAGGGTTATATCTTCTTAACACCCTCACATCTTGACATTTTGATGAGCTTTTGCCTAAGATTAGATAAAATCTTGATTATAAGGCGATTCGATAAAAAAGTTTCCGCAAAAAAGGTTCTAAAGCAGAGCTGACCAAAATCGAGAGAGAGGCAAATTTAAGGGAGAATTAAAAGCTCTGTTCCTTTACGTGCAAGAATCTTCAAGTTTTACCACTTTTTACTCGAAAAGCGTTCCTTTACTTCAGGCACCATACAATTCATATGTAAGCTGATTACAACTTTTGCTACTTTTGCCGGTTTTACCACTTTAAAAAGTAAAGGAACAGACCAAATATTTAATTTTTCTTGATGTTTCATTGCTTATTTCAAAAATTTTTAAACATTAGTGTTGTCTAAAATCGTCCACAATGCAAATTATTAAAAAATATAAATACAAAAATTGCATAAACTTTTAATTGTTTATGGTTCACAAAAAACTAAGAGTGCTTTTTCTCAATTTGCCAGTGTGCTAGCTAGTGCTCACCCCTATTCTAAAGTAAGCAGATAGGTACATCACTGAAAACAAGCTTTAGGGCAGCACGACATAACCAAAATGGTATAACCGTTTGTTTCTCACTAATTATACCCTCAGCCTTTAGGCTATGAAGGGTATATACACTTTGATACGATGAAAATGTGCCTCATCGAAATAATGGTTTTAGACCCCAAGTATGTTTGGACGAAATGTGTTTCAGACAATTTGGAGTCGATCTAGCCATGTCCGTCCGTCTGTCTGTCTGTCCTGCTGGCTGGAGCGCACGATAACTCTCGAACGGATGAACCGATTCAATTAAAATTTTGGCTTTCGTAATATTTTGCCCAAACTTAGTTTAAGTTCGAAGGTGAGCTACATCGGTCCAATCCTTCCGGTACCTCCCCCACAAAAGTTCGAAAATGTTCGGAAAAATTGTGCGCACGATAACTCTTGAAGAGAGTAACCGATTTGGTTCATACATTGTATAGCGTAAACTTTCTACCAGAGTAATATGAGGTTCCAATATGGTCTTAATAGGTCCACTGCTTCGGGTACCTCCCACACAAAATTTGAGAAAAGTTCAGTTTAGGACCATCTCTCGAATCGCTTTGATTTTTGTTTTAGCAACTTGTATTCACTGCCCTCCATACAGCGGTACAAGTATCATCAGGGGCAAGTCCATACTTCCTGAGAAAATAGCCTGAAAGTTGCAAAAAACCCCTATGACACCATGTGAGGTGGTAGGAGCGCAAGATAACTCTCGAACGGATCTGCCGATTCGGTCCAAAATTTGGCCTTATTAATATTTGGTCCAAACATAGTTTATGTTTGAAGATAAGCCATATCGGTCCACTTCTTCAGGTACCTCCCCCCACAAAAGTTCAAACATTTTCTGATAAATTGTTCGTACTGTAACTCTTGAAGGGAGCGCCGAATTGGTCCATACTTTGCACATCCTAATATATCTACCAGATATAGATCAGGTTCAAATATGGACTATATTTGTCCTCTCCATCCGGTACCTCCCACACAAAATTTCGGATAAGTTCACTTTAAGACCTGACATCGAATCACTTTGATTTTTGTTGAAACAACTTGCATTCGCTGCCTCAATTGAGCAAACAGCCCGAAGCGTGCAAAAACCCTCTATGGCACCATATGTAGTGGCTGGAGATCCACTTCCATAATGGTCAATGTCGATCCATTCCTTTAAGTATCTCCTCCGCAAAACTTTTGATCTTTAATCCTAATCAACATCTTTATCGGTTCATACATCCAACATTTTTAAAACCCCCTAAATACATACGTTTTTGGGAACAAATTGTTTCAATATACACAGGCTGAGGGTATATCTCTGTCGGCAGAGCTGATGGAATGGAATAAACGTTAACGGTGCTCTTGAACCAACTTTAAATGAAAGCTACACCTGCGTGGTTTTTGCGGATTCTGAAACTACAATCCTCTTATATGAGAAAAATCAGAAAACAAAAAAAATCGCCGGAGCGCTTTTAAAATAAGGTACTTAAAGGAATGGGCCGACATAGTCCATTATGGAAGTGGATCTTATTTTGTGAGTTATATCTTTTCGATGAATATCGCGCCCTCTAGTTTTATTATCATTTCAGTACTTATATATCATTTTATATCATATATAGCTTTATTCCATATATCATATCAATTGAAAGTGGTTTGTGCAGGACCTTTTTCCATATTTAAATGGAATAAAAGTTTTGTTCTAGTTATTATTAGACAATCGGTCATTCTTGCAAAAGGAAATCATTTTTTGAATATTTATTCACAAAAATATAATTTCAATTTTTAATTTTTAAATGGAATGAACCTTATTTTAGGACTGCCCATGTTTCAAGTGCTGAAGTATTGAGGAAAATGCATTGGGAAAGAGAAGTCATCGCAGCCATAAAGAGAAGAAAGACTGCGTATTTGGGACATATTATGAGGAATAAAAAATATAAATCGTTACAAAATATAACCCGAATAAAAATTGAAGGAAACCCCATTATGCTTGGTTTACATTTACGAAATCTACTCGATTTCAACTGTCAAATCCATAGGTTAAACGTCAAATGAAATCCTATGGATTTCAGATGAGATTTCTTTTGACGTTTGAGCTATGGAATTGACAGTTGAAATCGAGTGGATTTCGTAAATGTAAACTTAGCATTAGACCACGAAAAAAGTTAACCTGACTTGATAAGATCACGGAATGGACTGGTATTCGAGATGCTACAAATCCATTAAGCATGGCGAGAGACAGAGTGGGATTTGCTAAATAATTTATGAAAAGAAATAATGTATATAGTATGTGAAATGTAACTAAATCAGGGATGCTCAGAATAGTTGGTGTATTAGTAGTGGAAAGACATTCTCCGCATTGCTAAGCAATGGCAAATCAGAAATAAAGAGAGAATACGTGTGGTTTGTTTTTACGCTACCGTAGGGAAGCGAGCACCAATGAACTAAATTGTATTGGTCGCTAATATTCGGAAAACGAATGTGCAAAAAAAGAAGAAGAATGATTAATCATTTTTGAGCAGCGTACGTAAAAATACTTTAAATAACATTTCCAATCGTTTCGTATTTTTCATAGAAACAATACAAAACGAAACAAAACCCACGTTGACCGAACTCGGTGTTTAGTTTTGTTTTGTTTACATTCGTGTGTGCGAACAAAACGAATAGCGAAAAGTTCTCAATTCCACAACGACAGATAGAAAACGAAAAAGTTCAAAACACATGAAAGATTTCAATGAATGAATGATTCGTTTGGTGGTTAAAAACATCAACCACATCCACCGTAGTATGTTCAGTATGTTGATTTTAGCGATAGGAGGGTTGTTAAGCAATCAAATGTGTGTCTGGGTGTGTCGTTGATCATTTCGCACAGTAAATGTTTGCCAAAAATTCTTTTTGTTTCGGTGGTAAATGAAACAGCTCGGCAAAGCATAGCCGAAGTACATTTCTGCAATCGTACAGTTTTCATCTTTTTACATTGAAAAGTTTGTGGTTTTGTTTTGGTTATGAGAATGAAACGATTCAGAGAAGCTGAAAAGTTTGTGGCGTTGTGTGATTGGTACGGGAATCGTTTTGTTTGTTTACGTTCATTGTTTTTGAGAAAAAAAAAAAAGTTCAAAAAATCATAATCCTAATGTACATACATACATATGTATGTATGTATGTATCTCTGTATTATAAAGGACAACCAAATGTCTGTTTCGTACAAACAACATACTGGTCCGACTGCATTGTCACTATTAATTCTTATCATTTTCACTTGAATTGTCACGATGGACGTTGGAGATTTTTCTATCTCTTGCCACCATACATATTTTGTGTCGGTTGAAGCTTTCTGGTTTAACCACAGCGCCAACGAGGAGATCCAATTACTATATGTATGTATGCATAAATGTGTATACACCTACAAACATACTTACGGTATGTAACATTTATAAAGCTGGAACATAATAGATTAATATTGGAAAATCCAAACTACACTACAACCATAGGGTTTGCATGCAGAAGGGCTCAACGCAGGAAAAAAACCTACCATTGTTAATTTGTATTTTTAGAGATACATATGATGACGTTTTTACAACCTCATGTTTGGGATCTGCTTAAACTTTACAAAACAGATTTCACTCCTTTCAGTGAAGTGACAGAAGATAAACTTCATATGGTTTTTGCAGCCGCCTGGCTGAAGATGGAGACATGGATCACTGACGTGTCCCTTGCTTCATCCTACTCTGTCAATGATAAATTATCCCATAGATGCTGTGAGCCTTTTTCCTCAATGAGGTTAGGAAGTAGGAAGTTAACTGTTATTTGACATTTGAGGTTCCCGGTGGTCACAAAACTTCTCCACCAAAAGTTTTCAACATGTATATCTCCCATATAAGGATACCGCCAGATTTCAGGTATTTCGAGGAAACTACCTACATTTGTGAACCGGAAAGAAAACTTTAAAAACATTTTAGTTCAGATAAAAAAATAAATAAATAGAGTAAATAAATAAAGAAATAAATGAACAAATAAATAAGTAAGTAAATGGGTAAATAAATAAATAAACAAATAAATAAATTCCTCGTGTTTTCTTTCACTCTCTCCTCTAAGTTGAAAGAAAAACTCACGGGGAATTTACGTTCAGAATAACTCCCCTAGTCTTTCCTGCCATTCCCGCAATCAAATTAGCTTAACCATGTTCTCCTTTAAAGTGTAAAACAACAAAACTGAATTACTTTAGAAATAATAAAACTGTTTTAGAATATTTTATTCAATTAAGGAATATCATCAATTTATTTCCAAATGTTTATTTTCTTATTTTCAATCGAATTATTGCAATTTCAACAACAAAGCAAATTATGGCCAACAAATTTCCAACGGAAAATATTATCCAGGCAATTCTATAATAACAATGGTCCAATGGTCTGATCGGATAAGAATCTTTCAAAACATGAAACTGCTTGGAATGTGTAATCGCCTGAAATGCCCGTTCCTGCCACTTTTGCCACAGACCGGATTCTTGGACAATTAAAATAAAAAAGTTCAATGATTCTGCAAATTCGGAATCCTTCCGAAGTGGGTAAGTGGTGAATATTTTATTTAAACAAATATCCGTTATATGCCATATGGGTTTTATCAAATGTCTTTGAATTTTCTTCATAAATAACCAATCATCTTGGGTTACCACAAAGGCATAGGAACGTATTAGACTTTTTAGAAATTTTGCAACATCTCCATCGGATGCCTTGACTAGAAGCTCTTGTATAGATGTCAAATCCACAAAGGGATTTATAATCAATTCGGTTAATATGTGTTTTGGTACTATGATTTGAATATGGGCGTCGGTAAGATCTTTTGTCGTGCTCAAGAGTGGTTGAAATATTGGACGCATATTATAAATTGTCAGGAAACACGAATAATAACAATTGAGTATAAATGCCAGAAATGTGGCCAGCATGTTGACTATTTGTAGGCGTGTCGAGGCATTGGCCAGCTTCAAGTTACTGTTTGCGGTAAATAAAAGCAAGGCCCAACTTGACATTAAATTTTCTTCAAATGCCCTTTTCGGTTTCTTCAGTATGGTTAGCCATAAAGCCACATAGGGTACCATTAGGTAAATAGCCAGCCAAATATAAACATCAAAAGGCCACAGTAAATACCAAAAACGTGGCAACTCTTCTTTCGCTGGTACCATTATACAAATTTCAGATTTTTCCAATGGATAGCTATATGTTATATTTGCCTCAGGATTATTATATGTGGACCTATGCACAGACATATTGTAAATTCCGTTCGCAATCTGTTGCTGCACCAGTGTAATGTTATAGTCACGCACAGGAACTAGTTCCAGTTCCATGTTATGGAATCGTGCGTAATTCAATAGAAGTTCTAAAGTTTCTCCACCAAATTGTTTACTGCCATGTCTATCTGTATATGTGAATGCTCTGGGTATTTCCTGATAGAAAGGTGTCCGCAAAGTTTCCATTTGATTTGCGGTTTGCAGCTTTGGTATTTTAAGAGAAAAGTTCAAGAATTGAGGGACAGCCCATTCAAGTGCGACACAAAGTTTATATAGTAAAATTCCTCTGATTATTATTTGCTGATGGTAAAAAAACCCTGTTATACACTAATGACTCTCCCTTATATACTTAAGCAAACATAATTTTCATTAGAGCTTTATTGACTTATAATGACACAAACAAAATATAAAAAATATTTTAGCGGGACCCACAAAAAGGTACCACTATGGTGCTTACATATGAAGAAAAGCCAGAGACAAATTTATATATTATGAACAAAATACGAATAGCGTTATTATGAAAATACAAAAAGAAACAAATTGTACAAATAAATGAAGCATAATTCCACTAAAAACACCATTAACTCCATTTTACGTCGTACAGTGGTTTTTCCTGGTCAAAATTTCGTTTTTTTTTTGTCAAAATTCTGTAACTTGTGAACGGATAGAGGTATTTTCATAATTATTTTTTTGTTCGACAGATAACACAATCAGCTTCCCGATGAATAACGGTAAAATTCGATTTAGTATGTGCAGAGGTAGGTATTCAAGCTCAAAGTAAAACTTTTGTGTTTTTTTTATTATTTTTCATCAAAATATCAGTGTAAAGAAAACACGATTTCCGTAGATTGTTTGATTCACTTTCTGTATTGCGGATTATGCTCTGCTATCAGTTTCAACTACCTAATAGCTGGTTTACATTACGAAATCGAGTCGATTTCAAACTGTCAATTCCTTTGCTCAAACGTCAAATGAAATCGAATTGATTTCATTTGAGTTTTCATTTGACGTATACGCAAAGGAATTGACAGTTTGAAATCGACTCGATTTCGTAATGTAAACCAGCTCTAAGAAAGCACTGAGGTTGATGTACAGAGTTCAAGTTGCTCAAGAGTAATGAACGAATTTATTGAATTTTATTGTACTTATGGGTACTTTACACGATATGTATTTTACATATGTGCTGTCACTTTGCATATACATTTTGTATTTAAAAAGTGACAACCCATATGTTAACAAGTAAGAAAAGCGTTAAGTTCGGTCGGGCCGAACTTTTTATACCCTCCACCACAAATTTCAGCCATTTCTGTGGATTAATGTGGCCACAACCTTCAAAATACCGAAATTCGGAAGGTACCGTTCTATGGGGGCTATATGATTGCGTGGACCTATACCTACAAATTTCTGGGGGAAAGTTGTATACGCCTAAAGAAGACTAAATACCAAATTTCAGCCATATCGGTGTGATAATGAGGCTAAAACGTTCAAAATATAGAAAATCGGGAGATATTGTATTATGGGGGCTATATCAACACGTGGACCTATATAAACATTTTATGGTAGAAATGTTTCTTAGCCTCTGGAAACACAAAATACAAAGTTACAACCGATTCTTTAGTCAAATGGGTCTAATACATTCAAAATATATTAAAATGACGCGTACTTTATAAGGGGTCTTATGTGGGGACTATACCAAAACGTGGACCTATATAACCCAACTTTGGTAGGAATGTTTTCTGGCCCCTGAAGACACAAAATACCAAATTACAACCAATTCTGTGGTCAAATGGGTCTAATACATTCAAAATATATTAAAATGACGCGTACTTTATATGGGGACTTATATGGGGGCTATAGCAAAACGTGGACCTATATAACCCAACTTTAATAGGAATATTTTTTGGCCTTTGGAGACACAAAGTACCAAATTACAACCAATTCGGTGGTAAAATGGGCCAAATATCTTAAAAATTCCTTAAAACGACGACGCGTCACGCGTCATTTTGTATGGGAGCTATACGAAAGCATGGACCTACATAGCCCGTTTTCAATACCAAAAGTCCTACGTAAATATAACATATTTTCCCAAAATTTCATCAACCTACGTCAATCCGTTCGGACGCTAGAGTGATTTCCACAGACGGACAGACAGACGGACGGACATGGCTATATCGATGTAGAATTGCACGCTGATCAAGAATATATATTATTTGTGGGGTCTACAATGATTATTTCGAGTAGTTACAAACGTAGTGACAAACTTAATATACCCCCATCCTATGGTGGAGGGTATAAAAACATATCGTGTAAAGTACCCATTAGCTTCACTTTTGAGAAGCGACAAAGTAGTTTAGTCATGTATGATAAAATGTAGTAGTACATATTTGCTTGAAGTAGCAGTATTAAATATATTTACATAGGTGTATTTTTAGCTGTTAACTTTAAAAATGTAAAGATCAATCACAAAAGGAAATATGAAAAGGTATGTATAAAATCACAATGACTAAAGTACAAAAGCTTAAAAGTGTTACTATTGAAATGTAGAGGGCGTTAAACTGTAATTATTAAAATTATGATTGCTTCAAATGTTTTTGTGCTTTTTATACCTTCCTATATAATAACAAGTAATGCTTGGTTTACATTTACGAAATCCACTCGATTTCAACTGTCAAATCCATAGGCTAAACGTCAAATGAAATCCAGATGAGATTTCATTTGACGTTTGAGCTATGGAATTGACAGTTGAAATCGAGTGGATTTCGTAAATGTAAACTTAGCATAAGAGCGGCGTTAAGTTCGGCCGGACCGAACTTGTTATACCCTCCACCACAAGTTGTATTGAAGTAAAATTGAATAATTAGTTTCCTTTCGTGTATGAAGAAGACTTAATACTAAATTTCGGTAAAACAATGTGAGGCACCATTCTATGGGGGCTATTACAAAACGTCGATCTATACCGACAAATTTCTGACGGAATGTTTTTAGGATCAAAGAAGACAAAATACCAAATTGACTATATTTCGGTAAGAGAATGTGACTAAAACTAAAAAAATACCGAAAATCAAGAAGTAAGCTTCTCTGGGGATATAGAAAGACGTGGACCTATACTGATAACACTCTTCTGGAATATTTTATAACTCTTGGAAGACGAAATAACGAATTTCAGCCATTTCGGTTGGATATTGACGTCACAATCTTCAGTATTACGAAAATCCGGAGGTACCGTTCTATGGGGGCTATATCGAAACGTGGACCTATACCGACGAATTTTAGTCAGAAATGGGGCAATATGAAAGCGTGGACCTACCTGTACAGACATATTTCTGGCGAACAGTTTTATATCACATTGAAGAGTAAATACCAAATTTCAGCCATTTTGGTGGAATATTGAAGACACAGCCTTCAAAATACGAAAAATCGGGAGGTACCTTTCCATGGGGGCTATATGAAGGCGTGGACCTATACTGACAAATTTAAAGGGGAAATTTGAGTAGCCCCAACGAAATCTAAATACCAAATTTCAGCCATTTCGGTGGAATATTGAGGCCACAACATTTAAAATACCGAAAATCGGGAGGTACCGTTCTAAGGAGGGGGGGGGGAGGGGGGTGAAAGCCATGGACCGATACCGACAAAGTTCTGGGGGGAAGTTTTATACCCCGAAAGAAGACTAAGGACCAAATTTCAGCCATTTCGGTGTGATAATGAAGCTAAAACATTCAAAATACCGAAAATCGGGAAGTACCGTTCTATGGGGGCTATATGAAGGTGTGGACCGATACCGACAAAATTCTGGGGGAAAGTTTTACCGCCCTAAAGAAGACTACGTACCAAATTTCAGCCAAACCTTAAAAATACCGAAAATGGGGAGGTACCGTTCTATGGGGTGTGGACCGATACCGACAAAATTCTGGGGGAAAGTTTTATACCCCTAAAGAAGACTTATCAGAAGACGTACCAAATTTCAGCCATTTTGGTAGGATAATGAAGCTAAAACCTTCAAAATACCACAAATCGGGAGGTACCGTTATATGGGGGCTATATGAAGGTGTAGACCGATACCGACAAAATTCTGGGGGAAAGTTTTATACCCCTAAAGAAGACTACGTACCAAATTTCAGCCATTTTGGTAGGATAAAGAAGCTAAAACCTTCAAAATACCACAAATCGGGAGGTACCGTTATATGGGGGCTATATGAAGGTGTGGACCAATACCGACAAAATTCTGGGGGAAAGTTTTGTACCCTTAAAGAAGACTACGTACCAAATTTCAGCCATTTTGGTAGGATAATGAAGCTAAAACCTTAAAAATACCGAAAATCGGGAGGTACCGTTCTATGGGGGCTATATGAAGGTGTGGACCAATACCGACAAAATTCTGGGGGAAAGTTTTGTACCCTTAAAGAAGACTACGTACCAAATTTCAGCCATTTTGGTAGGATAATGAAGCTAAAACCGTCAAAATACCACAAATCGGGAGGTACCGTTATATGGGGGCTATATGAAGGTGTGGACCGATACCGACAAAATTCTGGGGGAAAGTTTTGCACCCCTAAAGAAGACTACGTACCAAATTTCAGCCATTTTGGTAGGATAATGAAGCTAAAACCTTAAAAATACCACAAATCGGGAGGTACCGTTATATGGGGACTATATGAAAGTGTGGACCAATACCGACAAAATTCTGGGGGAAAGTTTTGTACCCTTAAAGAAGACTACGTATCAAATTTCAGCCATTTTGGTAGGATAATGAAGCTAAAACCGTCAAAATACCACAAATCGGGAGGTACCGTTATATGGGGGCTATATGAAGGTGTGGACCGACACCGACAACATTCTGGGGGAAAGTTTTGTACACTTAAAGAAGACTACGTACCAAATTTCAGCCATTTTGGTAGGATAATGAAGCTAAATATAGCCCTTTTGATATAGCCCTTTCTATGGGGGCTATATCAAAACGTGGACCGATATATCCCATTTTCAATACCAACCATCTTGCAAATAATAAAAACTCCTGTACCAAATTTTGACTCTCTATCTTTAAAATTGCCAGCTGTATCTTGATTTCAATAGACAGACGGACGGACAGACGGACATGGTTAAATCGACATAGAATTTTATGCTGATTAATAATATGTATACTTTATAGGGTCTCCGACGAATATTTCGATGTGTTACAAACGGAATGACAAATTTAATTATACCCTCCATATGGTGGAGGGTGTAAAAATGGTCAAATTCCAATAAATACAAAAAATTAACAAAATAATTGAATTTTTTTTTTCAAAAAAAATAAATTTTTTTCAAAAGTTAAAAAATCCTTGGTTTTTTATAAAACCCATACTACTCATATAAAAGCTCATATACTTAAAAAATCGATTTGTGCGCCATAGAGCGGTTCAGGAATCGATTTACCTAGCCAAAACCCAATATTTGTTGTTGTTGTAACAGTGTTTATTATTATGTTTGTATGTTCGTTCTTCTGTTCAATCTGGCTCTGGGTCTATCGATGGGATGTAACCACAGAGTTATATGAGTAGGTTTGGCGGGGCAGTTGAAAAGGTGTTTTGTGTCGTGCGGGTCCATGCCACATATTGGGCACATGTCTTGCATTTCCGCCCAATAAGAATTTAGGCGACTGCAATATCCAGAGCGTAGTAGAGCCAAAACTATTTTGGTTTGTCGTGGCAGCTGACACTCAGCGGTGTTAAATGGAGGATGTACTCCGAGGACTTTATTCACACTATATTTGCTTATGGCCTTAGCAACTGCATCCGGGTGAATACTATTTAAACCTGCTTGATATGCATGTTGATCTAGGGGTTCTCTCCTATATTGTCGGACCTCCCTGTCTGGAGCATAAATATCCCTCCTGATATGCCTGAATGTTTCGGGCCTAGCCAGCAGATGGTGATTTGGATGGCTCTCACGGTAACACCCAAGCAAGTACAGCAATGAAAGCTTCTCATTGTGTTGCTTTACTGGAAGAATCTTTGCCTCCTCATGCAGATGGTCCACTGAAGTCTTGATGAGGCAACCTGTTGCTGTTCTCAGGGCGGCATACTGACAGGTTTGAATTTTTTTCCAGTTCGTATCACATAATCCCGGGGACCAAACCATGGGCGTAGCCAGCTATGGGCAGGGGGCAGCTGCCCCCCCCCCCCCCGAGAACCTCCAAAAGCGAAGTACTAGTAGGTAGCGATGCTAACTCTCACCACATTTCGTGGGGTAGTACTAACATTAACAAAAGGTGTCAAGCCCTTATAGATTACTTAAATACTAACGACCTGATTACACTTAACACCGGGAATACGCCAACCTTTGTTAATAGAATTAGGGAGGAAGTACTAGATATAACGATATGTTCAGAAAATCTAATAAACGAGGTACACGAGTGGAGGGTCCTGGAGGAACACTCCTTCTCAGACCATAAGTATATTAGATTTAAAATAGCTAGGCCATCACCTAACCCGATAACCTTCCGAAACAAATCCAAAACAAATTGGACAAAGTTCGGAAAACGAGTAAAAGAAAGACTTGGGCAACCAGATGAGGAATGCCTAAGTAAGGAGGACATAGAGAGAGATGTCCTAAAGTTAACTGAGGCACTAGTAAAGTTTTTCGAGGAAAGTTGTCCCCTTCGAGAGAGGAAATCCGCCTACGAAAAACCCTGGATGACAGGGGAAATTCGGAATAAAGGCAAGGAGGTCCGCAGACTTTATAATAGGGCCAAACGTAAAAAAGCAGCTGTATTCTGGGACAACTATCAGGCAAAATTAAAGGAATACAACAAAATAACAAGAAACGCCAAACGAAACTCCTGGAAGGTGGATAGTGTAAATGACGTTTCAAAGATTAAAAAGTTTCTATCTAAAACCCATACACAGACCGAGCAATTGGTCGATGGAAATGGAAAAAGGATTGAAACAACAGAAGAAACTCTAGGCCTTCTGATGAAAACGCACTTCCCGCAGAATACCATGGTTAACACTGAGGCATCGACGGAATGTATTAACTCATCGGAAGGGGCACCAAAGATCGACAGCTTAATGGTCCAACAAGCCATTTTAAGCTTTTCACCATATAAAGCAGCTGGACCAGATCAGATCTTCCCGGCTTTACTACAGAGGAAAGTGGACTTTATTGCGTCCAAACTGGTCGGGATCTTCAATGCATGCTTAAAATTTGCATACACTCCTATAGCCTGGCAGGAGGCAAGGGTAGTCTTTATACCCAAACCTGGCAAGACAAGTTATGCAACACCAAAATCTTATCGACCGATAAGTTTAACTTCATTCTTACTCAAAACAATGGAACGGACAGTCGACACTATGATAAAGAGTAAGATCCTCAACGATATGCTTAAATTCAAACAACACGCATACGTTAAAGGCAGATCAGTGGAAACCGCATTGCATGAGGTAGTACACCACATAGAAAGAACCTTCGAAATGAAAATGTACACACTTGCTGTATGCATCGACATCGAAGGCGCTTTCAATAACGTAAGCACCGAGACACTTATCCACTCCTTAAACGAGTTTCAGGTAGACAGGGCCTTAAGGAACTGGATAAACCACATGCTAAGGAATAGATGGATAAGCTGCGGGCTATACGACGTGAAAATAAGAGACAAAGTTGGATAAGGAACGCCACAGGGAGGGATACTTTCACCTCTGTTGTGGGTTATCACCATAAACAGTCTCTTGAGGACCCTAACCGAAGAAGGATTTGACCCAGTCTGCTACGCAGACGACGTTATAATACTTCTGAGGGGAAAGAATCCGAATCAACTCTGTCGAAGAGCAGAAACGGCTCTAAAAATTGCTTTTAACTGGGCCAGGCCGAGAGGTCTGAACGTCAACCCGGAAAGAGCCACCAAAACATATTAAAGGTCACAACGGGTGAATCTATAAATCAGGTAGTATCGGACCGTATACCTGAAACTAGTGAAGTAGCCTTGTGCGAAGTGTCAATACCTGACAGAGACATGTGGATCGGGGGAGCTCTAGCACAGATTCCCGCTGGAAGCTGTGGGTTTACGGATGGGGCTGTGCTAGGGGGGAGAACCGGACTGGGTCTTTATATAATGGAACCGGAAACGGAAATCTCCCTCCGTCTGCCGGATCATAACACGATCCTGCAGGCTGAACTCCGGGCGATAACAGAGTGTCTGCTTTGGTTTGATACTCACACAAGGCCTACTACTGTAAATATCCTTACGGATAGCAAAGCAGCCATTAGAGCTATATCAACCAAGACAGTGAAATCTAGAACTGTCTTGGAATGTATTAAATCTATAAATAATTACTCCCAACACGGTAAGGTAAACATTATATGGGTACCAGGGCATACCGGGATTAGGGGTAATGAAATAGCAAACTCCTTGGCAAAACAAGCCAAGGAGCAACCCACGGTAAGTCTAGAAAACGCTAAGCCGTTTAAAGCTACGCGACTAGAACTAAAGACATGGGCAGAAAATGCACATGTATCCCTCTGGAGTAGTGAAGAGAAGGGAAAAAACACAAAAATCCTATGGGGAAACCCAGACGAGGACAAAACAAAATAATTACTTTTACTAAGTAAAAAAGATAGTAGTAGACTGACGGGAATCCTTACAGGTCACCTAGCTCTAAAAGCGCACCTGCACAAAATAGGTTGTGCAGAAAACAGTGAATGCAGAGCATGCGGAGAGGACGACGAAACGTTGGAACATTACCTCTGCCATTGTCAAGCCTTCACAAATCTGAGAACCCAGTTACTAGGGAATGACATTATACCAGGACTCGACCAAATTAGGACAATCGAGTTCAAAAAGATCAGAGACTAATCAGAGAGATAATCCTCCATAACCCAAAATTAGAGCGCACAACAGGCCTACTTATGGCTTAAGTGTATGTCCACATGGGCATGTGGTGATCTAGGATCACCCCTCTTATCAACCTAACCTAACCTAACCTAACCTAACCATACAAAAGTTGAAAAAAATTGCAGATTTTTGATGTAATATTTTTATAACTGCAAATGCTTGACTAATATCTTACGAATAAGCTATATTTTTTTTAAGTGGTTAACATAACCATTTGTTAACCACTTTAAAAAAAAAGTAGCTTATGGTATATAGTTATGGTGATTGAAATGTAAACAACGCATCAAAAAAGGGAAAATGCTTTTCCTCGAGCTCTAGGCTACTTAGAAGATACCAAACAGTATAATTTATTTCTTACTTTATAATATTTAATTTATTATTTGCAAATAAGCTTTCGAAAATTGGAAAAACCAATGAATTCGGTTGAAAAATAGATGAGATATGTAATTTTTTTACACACCACCATAATATGGAGGGTATATAAAGTTGGGTTTTCCATTTGTGATGCATTGAAATACTTATTTGCAACCCTATAAAGTATACATATTCTTGATCAGATTAAAATTCTGAGTCGATATAGTCATGTCAGTCAGTTTGTAGAAATTAAAATCGGTCCAAATTATAATATCGGTCCAAACTTAGTTTAACTGCGAAGAGGGCCATATCAGTCCACCTTTTAATTATTTGTGATGTCATAATGTGTTAATTAGATCTTTTTGTTTAATCATTGAAAACGGTTTTATTTAAGAAAACATAGATGAAATTCTTTAAACTATGTTTGATGTGCGAAGTATGGACCAGAGTTGCCGTGCGATCCATTTTAGCGAAAAGTTTCGAATGTGTATGGGGGAGGTATCTGAAGAAGTGGACCGATATGGCTCATCTTCGAACTTAAACAAAGCTTGGATAAAATATTACGAAGGCCAAATTTTGGACCGGAGTTATTGTGCGTCCAGAAAGCCAGGCGGAAGGAGATAGCTAAAACGACTCCAAATTGTCTGAAACAGATTTCGTCCAAACATAATTAAGGCGCTCAGCGCCAAAACGGCAAAAACAAACAGACTATAAAGATCTAACCAGAACCTTTTGAAATAACTATTAAAACCATTACATATTGCATTGATTAACACTAGGTAATACTACCTTCTAAAATAATACAATATGTAATTTTTTAGAATTTGTTTCAAAAGGTTTCAGTTAAATCTTTACAGTCTGTTTGATTTTTTGGGCATGTTTTGGCGCTGAGCGCCTCAATTGGAGTCTAAAATAATTATGTCGACAAGACACATTTTGGTCGTATGAAAGTGTATATAACCTCGTTAGCCTAAAGGCTGAGGGCATACAAATGCCATACCAAAACGTGGACCTATGTTCGCAATTTTGTTTGAGGGGGATATTGCCTTTTCGGTGGATAAACTTTTTGACAACCTTGACTTCCAAATACTTTTAACTTCCAAATACCTAAACCCTAAATTCAAAATTAAAACAAATACATTCGTAGATAAAATCTTGAAAATTACTGAAATCGGGCGGTACCGTTATATGGGGGGCTATATGTATGTCCATAATTTTTGGTGCAGATATGATCACCGTAAATGCCAAATAATAGCTAATTCCGTTTTTCCAAAACAGTGTACTATATCAATTTTTGTGGAAGATCAATTTTACCATAGAAAAATAAAATTGGTCTTCGAAATTGGCGCGAACACTATATGTGTAAAAATTGACTTACACTCCGGTTCATCTGAATAGAACCAGCCAATATTTGTCTACAAATACCGTTATATCTGACGAAAGGAGAGGAATTGTAGGCGATATTTTCAATACCTAACATGTTTCACATATGCGTTATAACGGTACATTTTACTCGCTTTATGAAAAAATGACAAAATATTAGCATTTTTTAATGGTTCACCAGGATAGAACCACCCTAAGAATTTACACAAATCCTTAGTTAGATGTGGTAAACTTTAGCAAAAAACTATTTATAATTATAAATAAATGTCGTTAGTGTTGTTTGCCAACAAATATTGTGCAACAATTTGTATTAGGGTCTTGAAATTTGATGAAAATCGAGGCTTAGAGCTCCAAAAAATATTTTTATGAAGAAATCGGTAGAAACAATTTATAAAGACAAAATTCTGTAATGAATTATGTTCAAAATGTTCTATACTACAATAAAATTACAAAAAAGTCACATTTGATAGGTTTATGAGTCCGAACCAGAGGAAATATGGTAAAGATAATTCAAAATTCTCCCTTTCCAATCCAAAATTTGATATTTTATCTCAGGAAAGTGAATGCAAATCGATGGGTTCCACCCAGTTTCGTTGGCTGTGGACATCTACAGGTCCAAAAAATAAAGAAAATTCCACCGCCGAACGCTCCATCTCACCACCAAGTCCTTGGAATTTCAAAAGATTCTAAGACATTTGATGTGAAGAAACAGCTTAGCGATAGGGAAAGGCCGGCGTTAATTTTTTCGAAAGGACAGGGTTTAATTTTGATGGTTTTGATGGTCACACATCTTTTCTTATAGTATTACCCCCAGTTTTTGTAAAAATTTTTATTCTTCTCACACGAATTGTCAAATTTTGTAGATCGATTTACTCGCTTTAGCTCAAATTTAGAGCGCTGATTTTTAAATGAGGAATCCTTAATGATGTATGGAACGGGTATACGAAAAATTAGATGTGTATGTCATCTGGGGGCTGAGCTATGAATGCCTAAATTATTACGAATATAGACGAACGAACAAAAATAAGTTACAAAAACTGGGGGTAAGTACCGAAAAAATTTTTCTGATCTGTTATTACACAAAAAATAGCGCCTATGTTTCTGTGCTTTCCTTGTCATGCGGTATCTCCTAAATCAAAGCACTTGATGTTGATATGAAGCGTTCGGCGGTGGAATTTTCTTTACTTTTTGGGCCTGTAGATGTCCACAGCCAACGAAACTGGGTGGAACCCATCGATTTGCATTCACTTTCCTGAGATAAAATATCAAATTTTGGATTGGAAAGGGAGAATTTTGAATTATCTTTACCATATTTCCTATGTTTCGGACTCATAAACCTATCAAATGTGACTTTTTTGTAATTTCATTGTAGTATAGAAAATTTTGAACATAATTCAGTACAGAATTTTGTCTTTATAAATTGTTTCTACCGATTTCTTCATAATAATATTTTTTGGAGCTCTAAGCCTCGATTTTCATCATATTTCAAGACCCTAATACAAATTGTTGCACAATATTTGTTGACAATCAACACTAATGACATTTATTTATAATTATAAATAGTTTTTTGTTAAAGTTAGCCACATCTAACAAAGGATTTGTGTTAATTCTTAGGGTGGTTCTATCCTGGTGAACCATTAAAAAATGCTAATATTTTGACATTTTTTCATAAGGCGAGTAAAAAGTACCGTTATAACACATATGTGAAACATGTTAGGTATTGAAAATATCGGCTACTATATACTCTACATGTCCACAAAATTATAATTTACAATTCCTCTCCTTTCGTCAGATATAACGGTATTTGTAGACAAAGAGTGGTTGGTTCTATTCAGATGAACCGGAGTGTATATGCTGTTTTATTGATTTATTTTATCATTTCACGGTGCTCTTGAATCAAATTTAAATGGAAGGTGATTACACCTGGGAAGTTTTTGCGGATTCTGAAACTACAATGTTCATAGATGAGAAAAATCAAAAAACTAAAAAAAATCGCCGGAGCGCTTTTTAAATAAATCGCGGTTCAAGTTGGCATTTTTAAGGGGTTTTTAGGTTTTCACGACTTTGCTTGGAAACTGCAAGTCTAAACTGCAAGGGACTAAAGAAAATATTGTAGCAGTGAAAATTCTGTACGAGATTGGCTGATTGATATTTTCCTAGGTTTTACCATTTTTTAGGTATAAAGGTTCAGATCAAACGTTCAATTTTTTTTTCGTAGGTCTTCAGGATTTGGCTTGAAAACTGCAAATCCTTTCGACTAAAGAATATGTTGTTGCTGTAGAAACTCCCTACAAGATTGGCTTTCGTAATTTGTTCCTAGGTTGTACCGTTTTTGAGATATATAAGTTTAAGTTGGGAAATTGCAGTTATGACATTGTTTTATAAGGAGGCGATAAAGTCAATCCATTGTCCTAATTTGAACTTCTATATCTCAATAACGGTAAAAACTACGAAGATATCATAAAAATCAATCTTGTAGAGAATTTTCATAGCTACAACATATTTTTAGTCCCACTTCAATAGGACTTGCGGTTTCGAAAATCGAAATCGCGAAAATCGTGAAAACCTAAAAAACCCTTAAAAATGTCAACTTGAACCGCGATTTATTTAAAAAACGCTCCAGCGATTTTTTTTTGTTTTTTTGATTTTTCTCATCTATAAACATTGTAGTTTCAGAATCCGCAAAAACTTCCCAGGTGTAAGCACCTTCCATTTCCAGGATCGTGCAATCATCCGCATACGTGATCTCAATGCTGTCTGGGGCGGAATACAAGAGAGGTAGAGGTTAAACAGTTCCGGAGATATCACCCCACCTTGGACAACTTTTTGGGTCTTCAAACTTTGGGTCTTGGACTACTTGTTCCTGAATCCCAAGCAGAGCTCCGAAATACTCGCTCGAATTCTACTCGCGAGTGAAATTCGAGCGAGTTCGAGCGGGAGTACTCGCGCGAGTAGAAAAAATAAAACGAGTATACTCTATTTTTACTCGTCACTCGCGAAGCATATTTCAGACTTCCTCGTTTTTACTCGCGAGTGAAAAATGTTTGCGAGTACGAGTACATGAAGAGTACGAGTTTTGCAAGAAAAAACGAGTGGGAGTGAAAATGCTCGAAATAGAATACGAGTTTACTCGAAAAATAAAATCGAGTAAAAAGGAATTGATAAATTTTTGGAAATATTTTTGTTTAGTGTTGGTGGTAAGTTGAGGGGGGTTAAGTTGTGGGGGGGCAAGTTAAGGGGGGTTAAGTTGAGGGGCGTGGAAGTTGAGGGGGGTTAAGTTGAGGGGGGGGGCAAGTTGTCCCCCCACTCAATTTGCCCCCCCCCCAAGTTCCCCTCCCTCAACTTGCCCCCACCCCCTCAACTTCCCCGCCCTCAACTTGCCCCCCCCCCTCAACTTGCCCCCCCCCCCCTTAACTTGCCCCCCCTCAACTTAACCCCCCTCAACTTCCACGCCCTCAAGTTAACCCCCCTCAACTTCCCCGCCCTCAACTTAACCCCCCACAACTTAACCCCCCTCAACTTAACCCCCCTCAACTTGCCCCCCCTTAACTTCCCTGCCCTCAACTTGCCCCCCCCCCCCCCCTAAACTTCCCCCATAAATTTCCCACCAGCATTACACAAAAAATTTTTCCAAAAATATATCAATTCATTTTTACTCGATTTTACTCTTCGAGCATGGCAGAACTACCAGGTAGTGGTATCACACCAGCTGATCGAATATGAAAAGTCAAATCCCTTTATAAAAAAATATTTTTGTTGTAATTACCCCAACAACATAAAGAAAGTTTTGACATAACATATTCAAAATTTTATGATGCCACTACCTGGGTAATTGTGCCATGTCTTCGAGTGAACTCGTACTCTATTCCGTGTATTTTCACTTCCACTCTTATTTTTAAACCCCGAGTACTCGCGAGTGCTCTCAAATAAAACAAAAGAGTGGAGAGTAAACTTCTTTTAAAACTCGCACTCTTCGAGTACTCCCACTCGCTGGTACTTTTCACTCGCGAGTAAAAACGAGCAAATCGGACTTTTTACTCCCACTCTTCGAGTACTCCCACTCGCGAGTACTTTTCACTCGCGAATAAAAACGAGCAAATCGGAGATCTGATCCCAAGTACTACTGGAGTCCACACATATAATAAAGCGTTTCAAACTTGACAGGAGGGTAGTCTGCTCGATGTCCTCAAACAGCGTGGAGTACTTGACAGTATCAAAGGCTTTTGATAAATAGAGCGCCACCCTTGTTTCAACACCAAAGTTCTATCGCACGACTTGCTCTGATTGAGTCCTCGACTAATATGTGTGGAGATGGTGTACAGCGCTGTTGTTGTGCTGTTTTGCTTACGGAACCCATGCTAATTAATTATCGACAACTGAGATACTCGACTCCCGGTACATCCACCTGTTTCAGCAGCTGTTGCAATTTTATTACCGCCTCTGCACCGCAACAGTGTTTACTTCTACGACAATTTTCTGGCAAATAAAAATACAAAATGCAAAGTATTATTTACAGCCAAGGCATATTTATAGAAGGTACTGACAATTAGCTGTATTTTTACTTTTTTGGTTTTTAAAATGTAATAGGGTCTACTCATGAATTTTTAAACTTCGAAATTTGCTACCGTAAGATCATTGCACAATTACCAAGGTAGAGGTATCACACCAGCTGTTCGAATATGAAAAGTCAAATCGATTTATAAAAAAAAAATATTTTTGTTGTTGTATCTACAAAAACATAAAGAAAATTTTGATATAACATATTTAAAATTTTACGATACCACTACTACCTTGGTAATTGTGCCATGCATAAGATCTACATATGTATGTGAATAATAAAATACACAATTGTCAGTCAAAGCGGGGCCAATTAGTGTTAGTTGTAAGTTTTGACATCGAACAAATTAAACGTTTATGGAACAATGTGGAATAAGTATGTAGGCAGGCATATGTTAATGATGATTCAACAAACATGCGTAAGTGCGAAGCGTACTTTCATGCGTTCGCTTAAGAGACTCTTTAAAATATGGGGCCTTTATTTTACCTTTGGTTTTGTAAATCAATCTGTGTTCAAGGCCCTCTATTCCAAGGCCACTGACCTCACTGACCTCTAATTTAGGGCTCAATGGTTTCTTATTTGGGGCCAATGAACGTTAATCAAAGGGTTATTGACTTTATTCCTACGTAAATGACCCCTAAATCGGGGTCTATAGCATTTAATCAGAGGTCAATAATCTTATACCGGAATCACTGATATTTTTTCGGAATCAAATACTTTTTGCGGATCCAATGAACTTTTTCCGGGGTTAATTACTTTAATACGGGTCAATGTCCTTTAATCAGGTTCCATGACCTTTATTCCGGGGGCCAATGATCTTTTAGTAATCAGAGGTCAATGATCTTATTCAGGGGTCATTGACCTTTACACTAGGGTCAATTACAGTTAATTCGGAATCAAACATCTTTAATCAGGTGTCAACTACCGCTAATCCAGGATTAATTATTTTTAATTAGGGGTTATTTGCTTTAATTTCGGGTTCAATTACCGGAAACAATGACCATATATCAAAAATCATTACCTTGAATATTGCTTTATGAAATGAAATATATACAGTTTTATGAAATGAAAACAATTTTCCTTTTTTGATAATTAGTACATGAACCCATCGGTCTTGTATTTTGCCATTGCAGGGCAAAGCGCTGGAGGTAAATTGGACGGTAAAGCAAAACTGTTATTTTGGCCCTATAACATTATTGCAATGTTTTTCTATGTAGTATAACAAAAAATTAACACTGATTGTTGTTGTTTTTCCCAAAATGAATGGGAATTTGTCATCGTCCAGGTTTTGTTAAACAAATATATACGAGTATGTACATATAGGCCTAATACCAAACAAATTGTCTTACCCGCTTAAAATGACAACGATTTCTTTTTTTTTCGATCATAAAAAACGAAATGTTTTGAGCAATGGAATTTAAATGAGAAACAAAAAAAAAAGCAAAACAATCAAACCTTTATCTAATATAAAGGTAATTTCCATAATGAGCCTGAAAGTATGCACTACTTTTTGTTAAAGAGAAATTATTATTAAGTGACGGAACAGTAGTTACGAATATGATTTGTCGAAAAGATATAAATTATGAATTTGGAACACGAAAATGTAAGTCACTGGGCAGATACAACGTCAGCTACGTATATCCAGTTTAACCAAAAAAATGAATACATCGTCCAAGGTATTTTTTGGAACATTGTATTTGGAAATCAAAAAAACAATCCAAAGTTCTTTGGTGGAGGTACTAAAAGGAATTATTTAATGAACATCATATCTTATGTGGTATTAAATAATTTTTCATCAATGGTTTCCTACAAAACCATTATTTTGTTCTGCCATCACTTGGGCTGGGTGTATATAAAGCTCAATTTTTTTATCTACAATAAAAAGGTGCAAGTGTAAAGCACGTAAAGGACTGAATTGCTGAATTGCTCAAGCGGTGAGCGGCGCACAGTGGTTCAGAATAGTTTTTTCCAGGTCAAGATTCTGTAACTTTAGAACGGATAAAGATATATGCAGAGGAATTTAAGGTCAAAGTTAAACTTTTGAGTTTTTTATTTTTTTCATCAAAATATGTTTTTTATACCTTCCTATATAATAACAAGTACGAAAGTAACAGTCAGCTGAGCTGACGGAGATATACCCAGAGCCACTGACAAAAAAAAACAACAAAACCAAACACATTAGTTATGCCGTATATAAAATATATTGATTTTGTATCACGAGTTTGCTTTGTCCATATTTACATTAGGCAATTTTCCTTGCGGCAATTGTCAGTTTGTCGGTGAGAGAGGGTGTTGAGAGGAAAAGGGTTACCATATGCCTCCCCTCCCTCCCCATCAAACTGACAATTGCCGCAAGGAAAATGGCCTAATATAAATATGGACTTTCAAATATGTATGTACCGTAATGTGGGGCTATACCAAATCATTGACCTATACCAAACTTTTTTAATAACCAAACTTCTTAATAAATGACTCGAAATATTAAAGCTTTCATTGCAGTACTTGCTTGGGTGTTACAGTGAGAGCCATCCAAATCACCATCAGCTGGCTAGGCCCGATACATTCAAGCATATGAGGAAGGATATTTATGCTCTAGACGGAGAGGTTCGACAATATAGGAGAGAACCCCTAGATCAACAGGCATATCAAGCAGGTTTAAATAGTATTCACCCGGATGCAGTTGCTAAGGCCATAAGCAAATATAGTGTGAATAAAGTCCTCGGAGTTAAAAACAGCAATCAACCGGCTGAAGAATAATAAAGCAGCAGGAGCAGATGGCTTACCAGCCGAGCTGTTTAAAACCGGAGACGACGAGCTGATAAAGTGTATGCATCAGCTAGTTAGCACCATCTGGCAGGAAGAACGCGTACCCGACGATTGGAACCTCAGCATCCTGTATCCCGTCCACAAGAAAGGAGATAAGACTGTATGCTCCAACTATAGGGGCATAAGTCTTCTCCCTATTGCCTATAAGATAGTGTCAGGGATATTGTGCGAACGACTAAAGCCAATGGTCAACGAAATAATTGGACCATACCAATGTGGCATTAGACCTGGCAAGTCGACCATTGACCAGATATTTACCCTGCGGCAAATCCTGGAGAAGACCCAAGAGATGCAGATCGATACATATCACCTTTTTGTCGGTTATAAAGCAGCATTCGACAGTCCCCTCCGATCAAAGGTATTCCATGCAATGTCTAAATTTGGTATCCCCGCAAAGCTCATCCGGTTTTGTAAGATGACTTTAACTGATACTAGGTCCTCAGTTAAAATTGGAAAGAGCCTCTCCGAAGAATTTTGTCAGAAAGGGTGACCTATTCAACATTTTGCTGGAAAAGGTAATACGAGATGCAAATGTCAAAACAAATGGCACAATTTACACCAATAGCCACATGTTACTTGCTTATGCTGATGACATAGACATCATGGGACTATCAGTAAAGGAAGTAACTGATACCTTTAGGAAGGTCGAAGCAGAATCTGCGAAAGTAGGTCTGGCGGTAAACGGCGAAAAGACCAAATTGATGGTGTCGACGCGCAAAGCATCCATAGAGCTCGGACCAACTGTGGAAGTTGGTACCTATAATTTTGAGGTAGTTAAAGACTTCGTCTACCTCGGCACTGTCATAAACACAACAAACAACATCAGTTGTGAAATAAGAAGAAGAATTGTATTGGCCAACAGATGGTATTATGGTTTAAGTAAGCAATTTAAACAAAAAAAAAACCACATCTCGTCAAACAAAAATAACACTGTACAAAACGCTGATACTACCCGTGCTAATGTATGGTTCCGAAGCATGGGTACTTGCGCAAGCAGATAAGGCAGTGCTTGGAGTGTTTGAGAGGAAAATTCTTCGAAAGATCTACGGGCGGATTTGCGTTGACGGTGAATATCGACGTCGTATGAACCACGAGCTATATCAGCTATACAAAGACATGAATATAGTTAAACGTATCGAGATGCAACGATTGCGTTGGCTAGACCATATCATAAGAATGAGCGATGATGAACCCGCCAAAAAGTCGTATGAATACATGCCACATGGCGGTGCACGCAGAATCGGCAGGCCTAAGCTTCGATGGAGCATACAAGTGGATGAAGAAATGAAAAGGCGCGGTATTCCAAAAAGCGAAGCAAAAACAGAGAGGATTAGAGATCTTTTCTTAGTTCGGTCTATGGAACAAATGCTCTGTAATGGACCAGCTAAGTAAGTAAGTAAAGTCCTCGGAGTATATCCCCCATCTATCACAGCTGAGGATCGTCAGCTGCCACGACAAACCTGAGTAGTTTTGGCTCTACTACGCTCTGGATATTGCAGTCGCCTAAATTCTCATTGGGCGGAAATTCAAGACATCTGCCCAGTATGCGGCATGGGCCCGCACGACACAAAACACCTTTTCAACTGCCCCGCCAAACCTACTCATATAACTCCAGTGGATCTTGGTTACATCCCATCGAAGCAGCCACTTTCCTTGAACTGGAGATAGACCCAGAGCCAGGTTGAACAGAAGAACGAACATACAAACATAATAATAAACACTGTTACAACAACAACAAAAATTTTGGTTTTGGCCAGGTAAATCGATTCCTGAACCGCTCTATGGCGCACAAATCGAATTTTTTTAAGTATATGAGCTTTTATATGAGTAGTATGGGTTTTATAAAAACCCAAGGATTTTTTAACTTTTGGACAAAATTTATTTTTTTTTTTTTTGAAAAAAAAAATTAATTATTTTTTTTAATTTTTTGTATTTATTGGAATTTGACCATTTTTATACCCTCCACCATATGGAGGCACTGTGGTTCCGCCCGTGGACCAAAATCGTAAAATTTATGTCGACAAATTTGATTGCGATTGAAATAAATATTCTCTAAACACATAAAATTTTTATTATTCAGTATTATTTTTGCCAATTTACAGCGGAAATATGCCAAGTTTAGTCGGAGAAGTTGAGATTTTTTTGTGGTACCTTAAAAACGAAAAAAGATCCTCAAAGCATCCGTAGATTATGAGTGAAATTTTAAAACAATTAAGAGGTAAATCTACAATTTCCAAAATGAAACTTATAGTTGATGGCATTGACAATATTCTTACGAAAAAACATATTCAAAATTCGTTTTCTAAGTTCATTAAAAATAAATTCTTTTTAAATGACTTTTTGTGTTTTTTTTTAATATCATGACTATAAATTAATGTTGAGTTTTACTAATGTAGGCCCCAAAAGGGCAAGTCCATATTTTTTTTAAATACATGGGAAGTCTCTAATTTACGATAAAAAGAAATCCAGCTGCCACCACCTGCCACCCTGTAAATTATTCCCCTTGTACCACGCCTGTAAAATCGCCAAAATTCCGAAAATCGGGAGGTACGTTTATATGGGAGCTATACCGAAACGTGGGCCTATATTGAACAATTTTTGCA